>NW_028258381.1:32115649-32461065 GCF_053883595.1 Heterocephalus glaber
AAACTATGTAGTGAGACTTGGTCTCAAAAAAACAACAGTAATAATAATAATAATTAATAATGTTACAATCTGAGGGACGCTATTCAACCACTTTGGAATCATTAGGTAAATTTGGAATTTTAAGGACTCAGAATAGAAAACAACTCTCTAGCATAATTCCATTTAGGTTGATAACAGGTAGTTTAAAGCCTGAAGAACAAATGGAAACCTCAGAGAATTCTGTAATTATTCCTTAGGGTGATGCAGATTAGCATCCTAATTTACATTTGGTGTGTTCTGAAAATGTGTTCAGGACTCAGCTGTGCAAGAAATAAGCAATAATAGTCGTGTATTACTGCCAAAAATGCTAGCATACCAATTTATCCCTTGCCTTTTAAACAGGCTGATATAGATAGATAGATGATAGATAGATAGATAGATGATAGATGTAGATAAAATTTTAACATAAGTCCCAACGATGTATTTTTAAAATTTTGTATATTCCTTACTTCTGTTCTTTTTTTTTTTTTTCTTTTGGTACCGGGGATCAAACTCTGGTCTTTGCGCTTGCGTATTTACTTCTGTTCTTTCCTAAACCCCTTGAAAATAAGTCAATCACATAAAATTTAATAAATGTCTGGTTCAGGTATAGATTATCTACTTTTAGCTCACTCATGATCTCGCTTTATCTTAAAAGCTTGATTTCATAACTAACATTAGCATTTTCTATTCCTGTTGAACTTTCATGAAATTAGTGGAAGGTGTAATTTAAAAATTAAAATATCCTTTATAGAGCACACTCACTGCCATATAGAGAAAGACAATGATACAAAACCGAATTGTTGGTAAATAATGTTGCTGTGGTGTAGCACAGTGTAGGAATCTATTAGGACACGCATGGAAGTCCAAATTCAGTGTGCAGAGTGCAGGACCATAAGCAGGATATAGTGTAGACATAGAACATAACTTCATTTCTCCGTGAAATTCTGTTTCCCTAACTGTGATATGTGTGCCAAGTTTTAAAGACCAAGTTTCAGAGCTAAAAGCTACAAATAAATCATAAGCAAAACCAGAGCTTTTTGGTTCCTTTATGTGTAAGTCAAGATAAGTGAGCTTGTCCTGCAGGGACAACAGCCCCTAAATCTTAGCAGCGTAAAGCATCAAGCACTTCCTTCCCACCCAAGCTACACACCTATCAGGGATCACCAAGGAACTGGGTCCAGCACTCAGAGGGGTGGAACAGCTATCCAGAACACTGCTCATAGAAAAAGAAAGAAAGAAAAGAAAAAGAACATTCTAGGGGCTCTCACATCACCATACCTGACCTGCCTCAGTTCTGCTCATGACTCTTTGGCCAAAACAATCACATGGTTCACTCAACCACAAGGAAAGCAGGAAGTACAATTTGACCACGGGCCAGAAAGCCAGGAAGATTTTGTAAAATAGTACCCATACCCACCACAGTGTGTGTGTGTGTGTGTGTGTGTGTGTGTGTGTACACATGCCCATGTGTTCTGTGTCTTGTATTTGCATGCATCCTCTATCCTTAGAATCAACTGAGACATGTTCTGTTCCTTTTCCCACAGGAGGGCAGACCCAGTCCAGGCAATGACCACTCCAGAGCAGCTCTACTCCAACATCATGCAGACCTTGAAGCACCTCGATTCCCACCTGCCCAAGGGCAGCCACATGGTTTTATACGGCTTGCCGAATGGAACCTTTCTCTGGGAGAATTTGCACGACCGATATCACCCTCTTGGTATCCATTTGCAGATACTTTAGCAATATCCATGTGTGTATGGTTGGATGCACACAGAGATGTTCTAGAAATCTGCCCAAGGTGCATCACAGAACAAGGGTCAGAGCCACTGAGGGAAGAGTGCCCAGGTGCAGTGCTGAGGGCATTCCCCAAGCACACGTGGGCAGAACCCAATCCAAAGCCAGAAAGGGCACAAGTAGCTCATGAAGAATGAGGACAAATGGAAAGATTGGAGCTTAAGTCAAGAAACCCCTTTAATAGAGGCACAGTGCAGAAGACACAAAGCCTGGGTCAGAGAATGGGTGAGGTTCTGGTGGCCATTCAGAACCCTACAGAACCCAGTCCTAAGGGCAGATGGTTCCCCGCATCTACACTCTGGGTGTCTCTGGCTCTGAAATCCCTTAAAGTTCCCCCAGAAGCTTTCTAATGGCAGCTCTGATCCTCCAGATCGTGTACAAACAATGTAAAAATGGTAGCTGTTTGCATTAGGAAGAGCAACCGTGCTGATCATTAAAGCAACCCTGTTAGATCAATGTTTTCACTAACTAAAATATTAGGTCTCAGACGGGTTAGGTAGCTTGTCAAGTGTTGCACAACTGTATGGGAAAGCTGGGTGTGCAGGGTGCTGCTTTCTGTATTCCAGAGGATCTGTCCTTTCAAAACTATTAAGTGCCCACTATGTACTGGACAGTGTTCTGGGTACTGGGTAACCAGCAGTGAACACGACTGTTCAAATCCCTGCCTAGACTTAGATTATAGTGGAAACTACTCCAAAAGTTGACAAGTGACCCAGGAGGAAGACAGAGCAGGGAAGCTCACTGAGAGAGCTGTCCTAATCCTAACCTGGCTAAGCCCCCCTCCCCGACTCCTCCCTGAGGAAACACTCCCCGGTTCTTGAGGACTGCAGGTGTCCTTTATCCAGCTTGTCCTTTATCCCTGAGGATAAAGTCGGTATCCACTCCACTTACCAAAAGGTATCACAAATATCATTACTGAAGCAGACCCTGTCCGCCTTGCTAGGAGAGCATATTCCTCCTGTTCACACCCCATGACCATGGCCCCAGAAAGCCATCGTGGGCTCGCACACGGGAGAACCTTAGCCCACACCCTGTGTGCTCAGAGCTCAACCAAGTAGGCTAAGAATGCCTCTGTCTCAGGTATAAACACTTTCATCCCCTCGTAGATTCCCTAGTGAAATTAGGAATTCCTAATGGCTAAACTGCTAAATATTTCCCATGCTAAAAAATCCCTAAGGAAGGCAAGTTGAGGGACAGACAAATGTGCCCCAATTTACTCCCCCACACTGAGAGGGACTTCTGATGTGACTGGGGCTTCCTTTCTCTTTTCAAATCCCATTCTCTTCATTCTCTTCCCATACACCCTGCTGAGCCTGCCTCCATAAATCCTTCCCCAGGTGCCATGTGACCGCCTGATTTAAGCAGTCAATAACAAGGGCTCCAGGCCAGTTGGGAAAGCTTGAGAGAAGAGGGAAGGTGGTTCAGAAAGTCAGTACCCACTTCTACAGGTTCTCAAGGCACAGATTCCCAGAAGGACAAATGCCATCCCACCCTGGTCATGCCAGGATGCAAAGCACCAGAGGCCGGAGTCCAGGGCAGCTGCTAGTATCCCACAGTGCATAGGATGGCGCCCTGTACCCAGCCCTTTCATAGCACAAATGGGGGACAAGGAAAAGATAGGATAAATTTGTCCCATATAACCCCTAGTTTGGGAAAAAATCCAATGAGGGAAAAAGTGGAGGCCATCTAAATGTGTTGAGTGTTGAAGCAATTATTCACATCCCAAATTATCCCTGCAGCCTGGTTGCCATGGGAAATAAGTGATAAATTTCTTGAGGGAGCATCAAGGTCTTTTCTAGAAAGACTTGGAAGAGAGAGGTGGGCTCGCCCAGCCTCCGCAGTCCCTTGGGGCTCCTCCTGGGGACTTGCAGAGGGGACACAGTCTGTCTCCTCGGCTGCTCCCCTCCAAACCCAGCCCGTTTGTTCCATTCCCACGGGACAGGAGCCCACCGCCATAGACTGAGGTTTCCATGCTGGACCAGCTCCTGGGTTTGGTGGAATAGATCTTGTCCCAACCAAGAGTCAGGCCCTGGAGTCCAATGTCCAGGACACTGTGTCAGGAGTCACAGGAGAGGAAGGGCGGGTCTGTTTATTTCTGTATTTAAACCTAGAAAAAAAGTGTGGACTTGCTGAGCCACCATGTAAGGATTAAGGAAGAGTTTTGGGGTGGAGGGCTGGGGCAGAGCCCCTGGTCAGTGATACATTCTCGGTCCCCTCCCTTCCCTTCATGGGACAGCAGAACATAGCTGGTCCCTCAGCAAAGAAAAGGTGAAATGTCACAGCACCAAACTGACAGGGAGCGAGAATACGTCCAACTCCCTGCTCCTGCCAGGGCACAGGGAGAGAGGGGTCCTCCTCCCATAGCACTGCTCGTCTTCAGCCATGCTGAGTCACTTCCAGCCACACTACCACCAAGAGCTGAAACAAGCCCACTGGCTCTGCAAGGAACTAGGGTTCCTGGTGGGTGCTCATGTCTTTCTGAGGAATTGCTGGGAAGCAAGCCCCACATGTTGGGATTATACGTCATGGATCTTTGGAAAAAAGTCAATCCTGACCCACCTTGAGTCCTCACAGCCATGGTGTATGAGGAAGGCAGCCATTCTAGAAAGGTGTCTGAAATGCACGTTCTGTGCTTTTGGATAAAGATTATGTAAGATGGAGTCCTTGTCCTCAGCTGGGAGAGAAAACACAACCTCACCTGGAAAACAGCATATAAATTCTGACAGTGAAAGCACTGAATGCCAAGGAGAGTGGTATGAGCCACTGGCATTCTGGGAATTGCTCAAAGGATTAAAGCATGGTTCCAAAAAAAGAAAAAAGAGCCTGGTGTGGTGGCACATGCCTGTGATCCCAGCTACTGGAGAGGCTGAGGCAGGAGGATCCTGAGTTTGAGTTCAGCCTGGGCAACATAGTGAGATCTTCTTGGGAAGAGAGGGGAAGAGAAGGGAAGGGAAAAGAAGGTGGGGGGAGAAAAGAAAAGGAGCCAAGGATTGCTAGTTACAAAGAAGTCTGAGTAAGGCTCCCTTGGAGGGTCTCTGCCACAAAGCAATTCAATATCTTGTCTCAGTTACTCTTAACCTTGAAACCAAATGTATTTGAAAATACCTTGTAGTTTCTATTTTGTGTTACTGGCTTTCTCCCATCTGAGTTAATGTGGCTTTAATACACTTGGAATGTAGTTCATGAAGGTGGGACTCATCTTGGTTGGTACTAGGATGTTTATGGTACCTTAGATTTCAGTTATGTTCTAAGCATTAAATAAATGGCAAAGATTCTGCCCTAGAGAATTTGCACAGTTCTAAGACACAAGCTGCCCCTTCTAGCCAGCTGGAGCAGAGTGTGCCCTTTGGTCTTCAGAGGGCATATGGCACTGACTCCCCACCTCACACCACAGACACAGGCAGGCACACAGGCATGCTGGTCATTCCTCAGCCCCTGGTACTTCCTGCACACGGAGGGACGGTCCCCCATCAGCATCCCTGGCTCTGGACATTCTTGATCAGCTCTCTTAATTCAATTGACTTTCTGACCAGACAGTTACAGGCACAACTTTGTTACATGTACAGCACAGAAGTAGAGCAAATCTTTATTGCAGGGCTCCCCCATGTGAAAAATTACTTTAAAGCAATAGGAATAATGGGAATGCTACAAAAGAAAGAGGGCATAATTAGCTGGCAGTACCAGGACACAGAAGGAGTTCAAGAGCCATTTTGCCCCTTCCTTTCTTTTTAAGCTACTGACCCATTGCCATCATCCCCAGCCAGCCTACCCGGGGCCCATCCAGGAGAAACAGAGAGGAAGAGCATCCCAGGAACATCTCCAAGTTACCACCCACCACACCTGCTCAGCACACCCAGCAACTCGTACTAACCCTGTCCCTTTGTCCAGCAGATTCCCCTGGAGCTGGGATGGAATGGAAGGGAGATAGAGGGAAAAGGGAGAGGGACTGGATTAGGTCTGGGGGAGGATGGTGTCATTGAGAGGGATGCTGGGGCCTCAGCAGTAGGACATTAAGGAGGGTGAGGGGTCAGGATGAGCAAAGCTGTGACTGATTTAACCCGGAAGGAGCAACCAGCAGTTAAGTTCCCAGTGTCCATGGTGTGGGACAAACTGCAGTCCCTCTGGAAGGTGGCCAGAGGGTAATTCCTGGCCAGCCACTGAGCAGGGTAAAGAGAGTCAGGCTACCCCCCGGGGTGCGGGGATGCATCGGGGCTCAACAGGGTGCCAGGGCCCTAACCAAGCTGTCTATTTCATTATGAGGTCCCTGTTCCAAGGAGGGAACAGGATGGCGGCAGATCCTGGGGCAAAGGCCAGGCAGACAGAGAGGCAGGCAAAAGGGAATCTGCAGATCAGAATGGGGACAGAGCTGCATCCCTGGGCACATGGAGGACTAGTTGGGGAGTAGAGATTGAAGGGTTCGGGCCAGTTCCTGCATCTAGGTGGGGCTAAGACAGGGACCCAGAGGGAGGGGACATTTTGCAGAAAGCCTCCAAAGAAAAGCAACAAAGTAGAGGGAAAGAAGCATCTGTGGGTGGAATCGGGGACTGGGGCGGGGGGGGGGGCTCAAGGCTGTAAAATGGAAGCAAGGACAGGAACCAGCAGCAGCATGGGGTCTGTCTACACTGTGAAGATGCAGAAGAGAGATCTGGTGGGCTGCTGTGACTTTGATGGCACCAACAAGCCTGTGGCTTTCCAGCCGGCGGTGTCACTCACCCACGCAGAGAGATGATGTATTTTTCCTCCATGATGGGCAAAGTGATTCTATCTTCCAGTCTAGGCCATCTGGGGCCCAAGTGGAAAATAAGACTGTGCCCCCTCACGGCTGACTCCTCTGTGCTCTGAGACCTGTCTGGTTATCTTCTTTGATTTTTTAAAAGTGTGTGAGAAAGGTTCGCAGTCACAACCTCAGTCACTCAGCCTGCAGATCAGGGGCACCTGGGTTTGATGTGTCATCCACAGCGGGACAGGCAGCTGCCTCTGGAGTGACAAGCCAGAAGGAGGGAAGAGGGTGGGAAGAGAAGATTCTGGGTCCATGGCAGTGTTCAGCATGGAGCCCACATGTCTCTTTTCTCTTCCCTCTGATGACATCTGTGACCTGCACCAAAACATGAGTTAGGGTATTTGTACTGATTAGGATCACATACAGCACCCTGAGCAGCCCCCAGCCCAGGACCGAGGCAGGAGGCCAAGTATGCAGCCCCTCCATGCCCAGGGGTGTGTGGAGACCAACACTCCACAGTTAGAGCTCAGAATGTCCTGCCTGGGCCTCAGCATGGGATAACTGGGTCAGGCCTAGGTGCTTCATAAACTCAGAAAGGACTCACTCAACTACTGGTGTGAATGCTCCCCATGCCCATGAGAACTTAGCATTGCACCCCATTGCCAGGAGCGAGCTGCGTCCTGCAAAGGGCCTTGTTCAAGGCACTCAGGCCCACACTGAGCCATGGGATACTCGGATTCCTTTACCCTGGAGTCCAGATGAGTCCAGCCCTTTGTCACCCACATCAAAAGCAATATGAGCAACTCCTTCAAACTCCTCTCCAAATCAGGGTCTGAATTTCTAGAGGTGCAGAAGAAGTAAAGAATGAGTATTATTCAAGAGCAGCGCTACCTGACACCCCAGCAACATCTGTAGTCCCAGCACTTGTGAGGCTGAAGTGGGAGGATCACTTATGGCCAAGAGTTCAAGATCAGCCTGGGCAGCATACTGAGATACTGTCTCCCAAATAAAGACACCAAGAGCAATGTTTAGGGGCAAGTTAGTACAAGTCCCCTGACAGTTAGGTCACCCCCAAAGGCTCCAAAGGTCACTCTGTCTGAGTGCACATGACATATCAGACCACTGTTTTCCAGGCCAGCTAAACAAAGACGTGACCTACGCACAGGTGTTCTCCTTCCTGAGCTGCCTGCAGGTGAGCCCACCGACTCGCTCCAAGGCCACATCACACACTTGCATGTGCGCACACACACACCCACACAGGCACACACAGCTACAACCTATCGCTGTTCTTTGACCACAGTGTGTTTTCCTAACCTCAGGTCAACCCCTGCCATGGCTGGATGTCCTCCAACAAGACACTCCGGACTCTCACCTCCGAGGTAGGATGGTCCCCAGCCCCTGGATCACATTTCTGGTCACGGCAGTTTTCACTGGGGACGGGATTTTGGTGACATGGTGGTCACCAGGTGGGTGAATAGCAAAATCAAGCCAGGGTCCTCAAAGAACCTAGAGAAATGGGGCCTCCTGCTTCCCACTACTTCTCTCTGTGCCTATCTCTCCTATGTGTCTCAGTCTCTGTCTCTCCCATGCATGCACGAACACACACACACACACACACACACACACACACTGTGCAGCTTGTAGAAGTGCAGAGAGCTGAGCCGGTTCAGCCCTGTGTATGACTGCCCCTCCCTAAGGTCAATGAGCACCTCCTCATGCCTCAGAAGGAATCCATTGTTCAAGCAAAGTGATTTGCACTTGTCTTACAGATGACAAATAATCTGTTTGCAAAGGATTTATTGATTTTTTTAAAAATATGCAATTAAAAAACACAGAGAACATAAAAATAACAAAATCCATCCAAAACACCTCATGTGTATGTACTTCCAGTATCCTCTCTATAGACGGGTATGTTTGGTTTCTCCCTTCATAGCGTGAGAATACACAACCTCTCTTATGCATCCCAAAGTTGACAAATCACATCATGATAACACAACCCTTTTAAGGGATAAAGCCTCTGAATGCACAATGATTTATTTCAACCCTTGGCGTTAGACATATGGGTTGTTTCCAGTCCTTTGCTATGATAAATAGCACTGTGATGAACTATGTATCACACATACAGAGATGGATGCTTCAGAGTACATCTCTGTCTCCTTAGGTCAAGTTCCCATAAGAACTTACAGGGTCAAAGTGTAGGGCCAGTTTATGGATTTGGTCCATGTTGCCAAACTGCCGTCTAGGAAGACAAAAGCAATCGACATTCTCACCTACTCCTGCCAACATGCGATATTAGCAAGGATATTCACAGCTTCTTTGCCAATTCCATGGGGAAGAAGTAATATCTTATTACCTACATTTGCCCTGATTTGATTCCTGATGAAATTAACATTTTTCATATGTTCGCTGGTTGTTTGCAGCACGTGGCATGGAATGTGCGGAGCTGATGTTCACAGCTTGGAGGGAGGGAGGTGGAGTGAGGAGGGGAAGATGAATTTCTTGTTCTGCCTGAATTGTCTCATGAAAGTCAGAGTCTAGGTGCCATGGAATTCTTCATTTCCCTCCTACGCAGAGAGCACAGCAACTCTCCAATACACTGAAAACAATCGCAGCCAGGGAGAAGTTTACAAACTTCGATCTTTTCTACATGGACTTTGCCTTTGAAGAAAGTAAGTCACTCATTCTAGGTATGGGCAGAGACAGGCACAGCAGCTACCTTGCAGAGCATGTGGACCCATGCAGCAAGCAGCGGGCTGGGCGGGGTTCTTGTGCCCATCGAAAAACCAGTAGTGACAAAAGACAAAGACAAACCGTGAACACAGTCTGAGGAGCTTGGGACATGGTGTCATCTCCCTGCTTCACCATCATTTTAGAGTCTCTGAAGCCAGGGACCATTTGGAAAGAGCATTTGGCTAGCAGACTTCAGGCTAATGGAGTCTCCTACCTTGTGTTTTAAGTATATATTTGCAGTTCTTACATAGTGATTACGTTCCACGTGGATGGGGAGTTACTACCAGTATCTAACACATCTCAATTCTTTTTACTTCCTCTTCCCCTCTCTTCCCTGGCCCCTCCCTCCATCTCAGTACTCAGTACTCAGTACCCTCCATCTCAGTATCTCATTTTCAAAAGCTCTATCTCCCTGTTTTCTATTATCTCTCTTTTATTTTGCTCTTTATGCCTCTTTTTGGTTTCTTGTATAAGAGAAACCATGCAATATTTAAGATTGCCTGTCTGATATTTCACTTAACATTATGGTCTCGAGGTGCACCAATTGTCCGGCAAATGACTCAAGTTTGTCCTTCTTTAAGGCAGAGGAAGTACTCCACTGTGTGTAAATATCACCTTTTCTTTATCTATTCATCTGTTCAAGGAGATACAGGCTGTTTCCAAGATTTAGCTCTTATGAGTTATGCTGCTATAAACATGAATATGCATGTATCACTGTAGTATGATGTCTTTAACTCTTTAGGGAAGATACCTAGAAGGAGAAGAATAGCTGGGTCAAATGCAATTTCTAATTTTAGTGTTTTGAGCAATCTCCATATATATTTCCCTAGTGGTTGCACTAGTTTACATTCCCACTAAGAGTGAAGAAACTTTCCTTTCCCCCCATAGCCTCACCAGCATTTGTTATTGTTGATTTCTTGATGACGGCCATTCTTCCTGTGGTAAGATGGAATCTCAGTGTTGTTTTAATTTGCATTTCTCTAATGGCCTGAGATGGTGAACTTTTTTTCATATATTTATTGGTATTTATTGGCCATTTATATTTTTTCTGAGAAGTATCTGTTCATTTTAGTTGCCCACATTCTTATTAGATCTTATTTTGGTAGGGGCCTAATTTTTTTTTTAGTTCTTTATATATTCTAGATGTTAATCTTCTGTCCAAGGAGTAGCTGGCAAAATTTTTTTCCTGTTCTGTATGCTGTCTCTTCTTTCTGTTGGTTGTTTCTTTTGCTACGCAGAAGTTAATTTGATATGATCCCATTTGTTGATTCTTGATAAAATTTCTTGTGGAATTGGGGCTGTGTTTAGAAAATATTTGCCTATTCCTATGTCTTCAAGAGGTTTACCTATTTTATCTTCTATCAGATTTAGTAATTCTGTTTTAATATCTAGGTCTTTGATCCATTTTGATTTTAGTTTAGTGCATGGTAAGAGATGTGGGTCTAAACTTAATTTTCTGCATGTGGATAGCCAGTTTTCCCAGGACAATTTGTTAGAGGCTATCTTTCCTCTTGGCCCCTTTGTCAAAGATCAGATGGCTGAAGGCACCTGGGGACCTAAGGTCTTCTTGCTGGTTAGTAATCCCCTGCTTGCCTGTGGGCTAAACATGGATGTGACTGAAATGAGGGCCATGGCAGTGTGCCTCGTAGTGAAGCACTGGATGACCTAGGGACTCAACGACAATGCAGATTCCCAGACCCCACACAAGAGGAACTTGAACCTGAATCTGATCACAATCTCTAAGAGAGAGTCCAAAGAATTGATCTGTGGAGAGGTAAACAATGCATGCTCCAGCTTTCTGGGAATAGGTTTATTTTTTGGCATTCTGTCCAGTAACTGACAAGTGGCCTCACAAAAACCAGCATGATGATGGAAGCTACTGATTTATCCCTTACATAAACTCTGCAAATTATTATTTATTGATTGTAATCTTCCAGATTTATTATCATTGCTAAGCAATTTTCCTACCAGAGGAAAGCCCCCCATTGATTGACTGCCAACTGAGATAATGCTAATGAAAAGCTTTACGGTGTGTGCAAAGGATGGAAGATTTCTCATCCAGAGTTTATTGCCTCTGTCCCCCATCTCTGCCCCCAGCCTCAGCATCTGGGATGGAGCAGATGGCCACCATGAATTATCAAATATTACATTAGCTGACACGCCATGTACTGCAGACTCTAGTACTTCAATCCTAACATCTTTTCACAAGACTCATCTCCCTTAACTAGATTTCTTGCCTACATGATGCACATTTCTCTCATGGGGAGAGACATTTTGATAAGTAACCTCT
Organism: Heterocephalus glaber; assembly: GCF_053883595.1. Classification (NCBI taxonomy): domain Eukaryota; kingdom Metazoa; phylum Chordata; class Mammalia; order Rodentia; family Bathyergidae; genus Heterocephalus; species Heterocephalus glaber. The sequence continues at coordinate 32,127,205 of NW_028258381.1, forward strand.
CATTGTATAAATAACCTCTCATTGAAATGAGACGCTGAAGACTGACTAATGAATTCTCGGTGTAAACAAATGCACCACTGAGTGATCTTAGATCATCACCAACCTTGAATATAGATAAAGTTATTAAAAACACAATCATGGCTAACATTCACATGGGTGAATGCTTTATTTCCCAGAGTGACCCCCACCTCTGTCATTTATGATCTCTGGGACTGCAGCAGGCCTCTGAGTATCTCTGGCCTCCCCTTTCCACACTTGGGTATGGGGCATCCACATATACCTAACAAATCTCTGTGATGATTATTCAATATCTGTCATCCTCAAAAATGCTATGCTTGGTACGCAGCCAGGAAAGAGAATTGTACCCTGACACCTTTGTCAATATGCAATCCTGGGTGAGAAAAAAACCAGCACCATCTGGGCTGCTTAAATGCAGAATCTCAGGCCCAACCTCCACCTAAACAGAATCTGCATTTCAACACTATCCACAGGTCATCTCTATGCCCACGAAGTTCAGTACTGGAGCTCTCTAATTCTCCACATTTAAAAGCTTCCTCACTCAATCACTAGATCTATGCTAAGTCCTCTTGCGCCAAAAGCTGTGTAGGTGCTGGGAATATAATTGTCAACCAAAAAGAATTCTCTCCATAGAGAGTATAGAGAGAAGAGCTTTATCCTTGATGCAACCCCAGCCAGCATCCCACTGGTGACCTGGTGGGATGGAAAGCAGACCACTGTTAGCTCTTTCCTGTCCTCATAGCAGCAATAAATGCAGTTCAACAGCAGAAAGTTGGGGTAGACTGAACCAGACCTTCTACATCAATATGACCACAACCTTTTAGGTATTGCCTCTGCTTGTAGATTTCCATTCACAATTCAAGGAACCTCCTGATTTACAATCCATTTGTTTTAACTATTTGTTAATCAGTGTGGCTAGGCTTGGTGGCACACACCTATAATCCCAGCACTCTGGGAGGCTGAAACAGGAGGATTGCAAGTTTGAGCCCAGCCTGGGCAACTAAGTAATTTAGTGAGACTCCATCTCAAAATTTTTTAAAAACAATTTAAAATGGCAGGGAATGTGCCTCAGGGCAAAGCCCCTGGGTTTAATCCCTAGTACCACAGAAAGGAAGGAAGGAAGGAAGGAAGGAAGGAAGGAAGGAAGGAAGGAAGGAAGGAGAGAGGAGAGGAGAGGAGAGGAGAGGAGAGGAAAGGAAAGGGTCCCAGAAATCTCGGAAAGAAATACACAGAGACACAGAATTCAGGTAAAATAATAAAAGTTCTACTTGCAAGCAGGTGGGACTGCCAGAAACCGGTCTGGTCAGTATCCATGCCCCTTTGTTCAGGGTTTCTCTTTTTATATCCTTTTTAGCCATTATCTCATCCCTAGTGGTCTTTGATGTGTAAATACAATTCCAGTTCCTATTTACAAGTCACAGACATAAGATAAGCACATATGCATTGTAAATTCACCCAGGCATGGTAACTCTGTTCAGTTAATGAAGTTACTGGTTAAAGAGTCAGATAACTGTCACCTTAAAGTCACCTAAAACAACAAGAGTTATGGAAAAGCAAATCTTAAAGGAACACATTACTTATTTTGCTTCTACAACTACCTTAATATTCAATCTACTAAGTTATCTAAAACTTTTCCCTATCAAAAGGAAAAGGAAGGAAGGAAAGGAAAGGAAAGGATATTAAGTGTGAAGTTCCAGTTTTGGTCCAGGATCTTCTTGGTCTTCTTCACATGAAGTTGGAGGGTACCCACTAAGGATGACATGTGGACACAGTGAAAGGGAGCATGGAGACAGAAGGAGAGTGCCCTATGCCCTGCCTAATCAACATGTGATACATTGGCCTCCATCTAATGGCTAGGTCCCACCATGTCTACTTTGGAAAGAGCTAGAACTTTTATCTAGTTTTCGGGGACTGTGGTAATGTCTTTGACTTAGGCCCAAGTTAGAACACACTTAACTTAAAAGTTTAGCATTGTCCCTAGTTGGGGGAGGGGTCCTTTACTGCTGAGTCCATTGCTGTGGGTGACCTCTCAGCCTGCACGTTCATCTTCCTGGGAACCTACCTCATGCCGCTAGGATGCACTGAGATAGAAGCAGCCTAGAACTCTCACCAGCACGGACATAGAGGAGCATTGGACCCAGGACCAAACTAACAACCATCAATCTTTGTGTCTTTTGGTGTAGGGTAGAAATAACTGAGCCTTGAGGCTTATGTAAGGAGTAAGTGAAACAAACCTTGCAAGAGAATGAGAGCTCCATGGCTTAAAGGGCTTCCCACTCTGCCCCCATCAATGTATGGAAAGCAATCTCACTTCCTGCAGATCACAAACACTTCCGCCCTTCTGCCGTCCCACCCACCACCCATCATTACCATTCATGCCAGGATGATTGGCGTTCCTTCAAGGAAGATAAGGGGAAATGCGGCTTACTGTCACTGTGTTCTCCTTTGATCAGAAATAAAAACCCCAGAGTGATATAAGAACAGAATTCTCCCTGCTATCTCAGCTCTCTATTTGAGTGGGCCAGTGCCTCACAGATACCTTCATCTTTCCTGATACTGAAATTCACCATCTCACACCCTTATGACAGAGGACATTTCAGTGAAGGGTCCCTGTCCCTTCAAGGCAGGCACCAGACCTGTTTATTCCCCACCCTGACATCCTCAGGCCAAAAGATGATGGCTCCTCTTCAAAGACTCTTTCTATCTTTTGCAGACTCATTCTCCAGCCAGGTTTTCCTTCCTTCAGAAAATGCCAGGAAGTGTCTACACTGCTCTTCCCTGGCAGAGGAGAGAAAATGCCTTTTCACTGCCAAGGGTGCTTTTACACTGACAATTTAAATATCCCTCCAGATGCCCTCAGCCAACCAGACAACTCAACAGAGATAAACCTAGTCCTCACTCCGCCCTCCCCAGGTGCACATTTTGCAAAGACTGCGATTGACTTCATGCTGCCAACCACACTGCCCGTTTCTCTGTAGAATCCCTGCTAGTCTTGCTATGCATCAAAGAGCTACCAAGTGTCTGCTGACTCTTCCTCCGCCATTCCCATTGCACCTTTGAAACACTGGTGATTAGTAGGATTTCTCTGACTTTACAGATCAAGAAAATACATTATGCCCCAAAACCCAACAGATGGTCCATGATTGTTGCAGAAGTTTAATTCAGGTCTTCTGAGGAGCAAACAGAAATTCCTCGCCCTGTTTGAAACAATGGTCCCAGGTAGGAAAGAAAGTGACCAGCTTATCTTGTACCCTTGATTACTGTTGCCACTCTGGAATCATCAGGGGACAGAAAAGCCACCACCTGCCAGTACATTTCTCCTGAAAGTTGACCTTCATCCTTCAATTTTTAAAAAAGGATCATTCTGTCTATTAATAGAGAAGGTACAGATAAACCCTTACACCCTTTTCTGCGAGTGACTGGGCTACCTTTACATTTCACAATCCAGATGTCTGCTTCTATACACGAACCAGTACCCTCAAGACACAATATTCATGTGAGAAAATGATGTTTTGCACTGTGAATAGACTGACTGAGGACTAGAAAATCTTGTGGCTTTAATACCTATTGTAATATTTTATATAGGAAGACGCTTCTACAGGCTGGTCTCCCTTGGTCTACTAATAAGGAAAGGGACAGGGCTTGGGAGAAGGAATAAGTTTCCTGGCAAGGAGGTGTATATTATCATTGATATCACTTTTAATTATCAGAGTCTGGTGGTAATAATAAAAAGTAGCCCTCCCCTACTGGGCCCCATCCTAGCATATAACCCTGCTCCAAGGCAAAATTTGGCAGATAAGCCGGTATGGTGGTGCATGCCTGCAATCGCAGTACTCTAGGAGACTGAGGCAAGAGGACCAAATGTTTGAGTCAAGCCTGGGCAACTTAGTGATTTAGTAAGACACTGTCTCAAAAAACAAAAAGGGAGGGGGGGATGCTGGAGTTGTACCTCAGTGCAAAGGTCCTGGGTTTGATCCTCAGTACTTCAAAAATAATAGCAGTAATAATATATTTTAAATTGGAAAATGCATATCCCCTCCCCTTTCTTTATGCTTTTGTTGTCATGTTTTCTTCTCATAACCCCTACCATTATGGAACTGTCCAATCCTCCAGAGAGAGTAGGAAGGAATAACCATGCCTTCTCCTTTTGAAAGAACTCACTAATCCTGATTAGGAGGAAACACACAGAATTAACATCTATTTGCCCCATAAGGAACTCTGCCAACATCTCTAAGGGCCAAGTTTTTAGTTTGTAGTTGGTAACATACAATTTATATTAAATAGAATAACTTCCAGCCCAGGTGCCAAAAATGAACCACATGCAAGGAAACTCATGTAGAATAGAGTCTGGCCTTTCCAACATGGAGCTATTAGTAAACAATTCTCCATGGAACATAGTTTTGGCTTCCTTGCATTTCCTTAACAGGCTCGAATCTGCTTTATCCTCTGGGGTTTCAAGATCTCTTGGTCGCCCTAATCCTTTTCTCTTGGCCACAGAAGCCACCAGTATTGAATGAATTTATCCTTTAACCTTCTCTAGAAACACAGAAAGTCATAAAGTCTGTGTAAGGCTTCCTCCTGACAGGACCAGAGGATGCCAGGGGTCCGGGTAGGTCACAGCTTGCTGTAGGTCACGAACACAGGTGCCCTCACCTTGTGCCTTCTCCACCCACCTCCGCCCCCTCCCAGCAGGCTCTATCTTCGGTCTGGATGAGGTTCCTTTCCCATTTGCTTGGTCTCTTCAGCATTGCTTGGGAATTGCTCTGCATCTGTCTTAGGCAGCTCTGGCTCCTGTAATTAAGCACTATAAGCTGAGTGGCTTCTAAACAGAGTTGGATTTCTTACCAATCTGAAGGTTGGAAGTCTAGGATCCAGCATGCTTGGGTGTGGTCAAGGTCCTCTTCAAAGCTGCAGACTGCCAACTTCATGTAATCCCATGTGGCAGAAAGAGCAAGACAAACTCCCTGAGGTCTTTATTGTTTCTTCAGTTTTTATTTTTTAGTAGTACATGTTTTGAAGTACACAATGATTACACTCACATGGGGAGTTGGTACATGTACATAACACATCTTAATTCTTTTTACTTCCTCTTCCTCTCCCTGCATCTTTTGGTCCCCTTCTCATTCAAGAATTCAGGCTTCTGTTGTACAATCAAAGGCCCCTTAGCACCTCCATCCTCCCTGGGCAAGATGGGGAGAGGATACCATTCACCTCCCTTGTGTTTTCTGGGGTGTGGAAAGAACTGAAAGTTTCTCAGCTGTGCTTCTTATGCTTGGTGAACACCAGGGCAGCAGGACAGGAGTCAGGCAGGGAGCAGATGTCTCTGAGTATCTGCTGGGCTGCCCTGCACACGTGGCATTTCCCTGGGGAGCACTCACTGGCATTGATACTGCACCGTGGAGTTCATTGCATCATTACCTTGGGTGCGACTGGCATGTGTTATCCCTGTTGAAGGACGGTTTTTTTGCTTTGTGTCCCATTGGGGTTCATAATATTTCCCCTGCAGCCATGCTCTCTCTAAATGCAATGGTGAAACGATTTTATGCAATTGTATCATGACATGTTGCTCAATGGCTCAAGGTGATCATCTGACACAGGCAGGCAGTGTCTGCGTGTGGCAGTCCAAGAGAGAAAATGTTAACAAAATGTTAAGATTTAACCTCCTGCAGCATTGTGCTACCAGGACATGGAGAAATGAGAGGCACTGAAATCAGTGTTAGAATTCCATTTTCCTCTCCTCTCCCTGCTACACAAACCACATTCATCCAGCACTGTCATGCATTCTCTTTCTGCATTAGAGAAGGAAAATAGAGCCAGGCATGGTGGTGCACTCTTGTAACCCCAGCACTTGGGAGGCTGAGGCAGAAGGATCATGGGTTTGAGGCCAGCCTTGACTATGTAGTGAACCCTTGTCCCCAAACAAACAAACAAACCAAAAAAGAAAGAAAGCAAGAAAATGAAAATGCATCACACCATGGGAAGGTGATTTCTGTCCAGAAAGATCCTAGACCTTGACCATGGCTCAGAGGTGGCCATGGCTGGTTTCAGAGGCCTGGGAGGCAGGGACGACGCTGGTGACACCGTGCATGGTCCTTGCCTGGGAATGGACCGTAGCCGTGCCTATGCATGTGTGTGACACCTCCCTTCTGTGTGTTCTGCAGTCACAGAAGAGTGGCAGAAACGAGGGGGACAGCCCTGGCAGCTCATCGAGCCCGTGGATGGATTCCACCCCAACGAGGTGAGCACGTCACAGAGGCTGCCGCGGGCCAGCATGGCTATTTTTCTAACACATTCGTGTGTTTGCTTTTATCCTATTTTTCTCCAGAGAGGGTTTGAGGCAATGGACCTACATAAAGGACAGAAAATCCAATCAAAATAAAGTGAAAATCACGGGGGAATGTAAAGGAAGTAGAAATGCCACCTGGATCGCTGACTTCCCTTCTACAGTTTGGAGACTGTGCAGAGCAGTTCAGAGAAACCAGATGCCTGTACAACCCGCTCCGGGCTTGCTGGCGGCCAGGCAAAAAGGGGATTTGGTGCCAAAGGGACCTGGTGTCTCAAGAACTTGTGGGGTGGATTTGGCATGGGGGCATTTGCTTGCAGAACTGGGATCAGACCCAGAAAAGCACTCCTCGTGGGTTGCAATGAGATTAGGCCAAGAAGCACAGCTTAATATGAACATTGTCCTCCCAAGGAAGGAGAAATTCTGAAAGCTGTATGATGGCTATTGACAATGACCTGACCAAGAAACTGAACCACCTCTCTAGCCTCCACCCTTCTCCTCACTGAAAAAGACCACAAAAACTTAGATAAAGCAATGGTCTGTTACATCATTTTGCTTTGGCACCCCTTCTATGGGAATTTCAAAGAAAAGCAAGATGTTCCCAGTAGACTAAGGATCACTGCATGGCATTGGCACTGGGAAGGCTTCTGGCCTACTGAGCCACTACACCTGGTCTGGAAGGGCCAAACTAGGCAGGAGTGACAGCCACATGGCCTTTGTGTGGCCAGTCGAGGCCCTGCAATAGTACAGAGCCCATTGAGCCAGTAAAATAGGCTCCTATTACCCGGAGACTTTATCCAAACGACAGGGAAAGGTGCTTGGGGTTTGCAGAATCCTTGATTCTTGCTGCTTCTCTCAAATCTCCTTGGCCAAAATGCGCCCATCTGGTGAGCCGGCACAGTAAATCCAATAAAAGCCACTGATGTTGGCCTCTTAAAACTCAGAGGTCATCCCCATAAGTACATAACAAGGGTTGGAAGTGGTGGGGCCCAAACTATGGCACACATCAAAATTGTTGGGGTGGGGTGGGAGCTAGCCCCGCCTTCAGAGAGTCTACCCATTGGATTGGCAGAGGAGCCCTCAGTGAGGCAGAAGCACTCTGCCAACCCCATCCTATAGGCTTGTCCTTAACTCCAAATGGACAGCGGTCAGCAGGTTAAAAGGAGAAAGGTAACGTGGGTGGGGGTTGGGTGATTCTGCCATAATCCCAGTGAAATGAAAAAGCGGACTTTGGAAAGTCTGCTCTGGGAGGAAAAGAAAGAGAAAAACAACTTGCAAGACTTTTAAGCTAATTATATTTTTTAAAAGTAAAAGAATCTAGGGTCGGGGATTTAGCTCAGTGGTTCCGGCGCCTGCCACGCAAGCACAAAGTCCCAAGTTCGATCCCCGGTACCAAGAAAAAAAAAAAAAGTAAAACAATCTAAAGGACCAGGTAGAGGGGACAGGAAGGCAAGTTCTTGTCACACAGGTTTTATTCAAGTAATCCAACTCCGAGATAGACGGGTCACTGTCCTGACCCTGGGATGCACGATTCCCAACAGTGGCCACAGGCCAAGAAGAGGGAGGCTGGGCACAATCCTCAAGCATCAAGCAGTTCAATAAAAGATCACACTCTATGGCAAGAAGCTGACAGGGTGGACTTGGAAACCCCTCCGCCTTCACTGTGTGGTGAAGTGTTTACATGACACTGAACGAGTTGGTCTTTTACCTGTCGAGGAAGAGGCATGAAAGAGCCCAACGCTGTGACCTGGAAGACCCCAAGTCACTAGGACACCCCTGCCCAGTGTTCTGCAGGACTTGACCTCATCCCACACCTATGTCCAGGAGAGTGAGCAGGGGAGGTGAACCAGGCAGCTCAGAGCCTTCCTATGTTGTGAAGCCACGTGCCCTGTCCCCTGTCCTGGGGACAAATGCCAAGGAGATGTGTGGCTAATGTTTCCAACTGTGTGAGAATTTAGCTTGCCTCCATCTGTTGGAATAGCATGCCTGGAAAGAGATTTACCACCACAGTTACCCAGATCAACACAGCAACCTGTTGAAAATAAAGACTAGAATAAATAAGAATAAGAATAAAAGAATAAGAGTTGAGTCTGGATTGTGGGGTGGACTTGTACCTCTACCATGAGTACTATGTACCTCTTCCAGCACTCACAGAACTGTTTATGAGAAATAGTTAATATCACTGGTACTTAATGCCTCAAAAAGAGCAGGCTATAAAATGATATTCACGGAGGGATCCACTTTGTGTGTGCGTGGTGTGTGCGTGTGTCTAGAAAATCTACTCCCAATGTTAGAAGAGGCAACCTCGATCTAATTACAGATAACTCTAACTCTGTTTGTCTCTCTTTGCTTAATTTTCTGCTTCAGTGTTCCTAGAATGACCAGGTACTGCTTTCACATGTTAAGCTCTGAATAAAGAAGCACAAAAGAATCTGTGTTCAAGAAACACTGGGTGTGAAGGGAGCTATGCCCTCACCCCGTGTGGTGTCCCACAGAAGTAGCAACAAGAGACAGGGCATAGAAGGAGTCCCCAGTAGGTGCCCAGCAAGTATGAGTGGAACAAATTAATGAATAAATGACTGCAGTGGATCACTGGATCCTAAGTTGCTAGTCTAGTGACAACCTTGCCACTGTCATGTTAGACCCAGTATTTTAGCAGTGGCTGCTCATAAATATTTTCATCTCAGTTAGAGTGACAGCCAACTAATTGCTTTCAAAACAGTTAACAGAAGCTCAAGCTCCTTCATTTTCTTTTCCTCTCCTGACCCTCGCCCCTCTCTCCTCATTACCATAGATAGGGAAATAAATGCCCACAGATGCCTTGGGAACTGCGTAATTACTAGGAAGACAGCTTAGGTTTATCGACTTGAATGCAAAGGAACAAGAGATGGTAATTTTCCAAAGACCTGGCGGCAGCCTCCTTTGCTGCAAAATGTCAGGAAAAACAGCTCCAAGACTAGGCCTCTGTCTACAAAGACACCAATGGCTCCATGTGGCAGATGAACCAGCCTTTCCTGGGAAACTCCCCACTGTGACAGGCAGCCTCGGAATTGCTCCCACTCTCAAGTACTGCACAAAGAAGTGTCTGTGTGTATATGGGGGGTGTGTGTGTGTGTGTGTGTGTGTGTGTGTGTGTATGCGGTGTGGGGGGAGTGTTAGACACTGTGTGAATGGGACCCAGATCAGATGCTTGGTTGGATGGAATTTCTGAGCTTCACAAAGCTCAGGAACACATCAAAACATTGTGGATATTTTCATCCAGTGAACCAACCAGTTGTCATTTTTTTCTAACTACTAAAATATGCACCCAATTTAGACCCAGAAAGGACTTCAGATCATTGCCCCCAGCCCATTTGTTGTACAAATGAGAGGAACCAGAGAGTGTGAGAGAGCCACAGAAATCAGACAGCACTGCCGACCAGAATGGGACATTGTGAGCTGCCCAGTGGGGGCAGGGTCCTTGTGCTTTGGAATAAAGCCAGGGACACCTGTCCCCAGCAATGTACCCCCCTCTGAAGCCTTCAGCAATCTCATTTCTCTCATAGTTGGGCATTAAAAACCACTGCTGAGATGTAGCCACTGGGGGCCAGAAGGCTGGGCTGGGCGTTTGCCGAATGGGGGCATTATCTGCAGAGAACAAGCCTCCTCAGCACAGTGTGTCGTGAGGACCAGAGGAGCAGACACCTGAGACTGGGTCCTGCTGACATCATGGATGACACCGCCTCCAGGGACCGCCCCCCCCCAGCAGCTTCTGTCCCACCTCAACCCCCACCTCCTCCTTCAAAGTTCAGCTGAGTACCACTTGTATCTGAGAGGAACTGCTGCCTACACCCAGCAGAATTGGCACCCCTTCCCTGGGGTTTGGTGGCCTCACTGGGCAGATGTGCAAGTTCCTCAAGGGAAGGATTCGTCACATTCTCCCCAAACCCTTCAGCTCCAGCCAGAGGCAGCTGTCCACAGATAATGCAGAAGAGGATTCCTAAGAAAGTGCACATGTTATTTAAGCCCAAGCAACAACTTATTGCAAATTTAGCAACTGAAAATAATTCATATTGATCCTCTTGCCATTTCTATGGGTCAGAGCTTCATTAAATCTCACAAAACCAAACTCGAGGTCATTCATCCAGGCTGTGTCCTCATCCGGAGACTCCGCTGCGGTAGAAATGAGTTCAGACTCACTTGGGTGGTGGACAGATTCATTCCCTTGAGTCTATAGGACGGAGGTCCCAGCTTGTTTCTGGATGTCAGTGGGAAGTTACCCTCAGCACGGTGACATGGGGCTTTCCATCAGCCCAGCAACGAGTCTCCGCTGGTGAAGCCAAGCCCCCATAATGCGGCAGAATCGCTGAAGTGACATCTGTTCCCCACCACCTATATTGGTTAGGACAGAGTGACAGGCGCACCCCCCCTCCATGTCAAGGGAAGGGAATCACAGAGAAATGAGACAGGCAGGGCTCATGGAGATGATGCTCGATTCCAGCTGTTGTGGAAAGCATGGCCTAGCAAGTCTTCACTCTCACTAATCTCCCTTTTCCTCACCCATTGGGCTATCTCTTGCAGGTGGCTTCATTGCTGTTGACAGACATTTTCTGGAAGAAGATGCAGCGCCAGTGGCCCCAGGTCCTGGGAAAGGAGAATCCATTTAATTCCCAGATTGACCAGGTGTTTGGAGACCAGGGGGGGCACTGAGCAGCTCCCCTGGGCAGCACAAACCCGGACAAATGCAGCCCACCCTGGAGGCTGCTGTCAGGGACCACAGGATCCCTTCCTACCACCTTTGCAAAGCACTCCGCTCTTGATTCACAGCACAGCTGAATGGCAATGAGATGCTTTATGCTTCCGGGATCAATTTCCTGCCAGCTGCCCCTGAAATAACCTTTAATAGGAGACTTTGAGGACCATTCCAGGCAAGGGCATATCTGCGCCCTTCAATGGTTAATTGTTATTAAAGGAGCTTCTCAAAACACAGATGCCACCCTTCAAGGCTCAGCCATTTACATGGGGTCCTGGTGTCCCAGACACACTCACACACACACCAGTGAGGGAGGCTTCAGGATGGCCAGGCAAGCTGGGGCTCTGCCTAGAAGGCCTGCCAAGGACTCTCACGAGCCAGGGACATCCCAGGTTCCGTGCATCCACTTTCAAAACAGAACACAAAACTGTAAATGCAAAATTAGGTACAAACTGGAATAGTTATTTACAAGGAGAAAAGAATGCATAGCTAATTGAAAACCTTTAAAGTCAGTGAGTACCATAAGCCTGCAAAGTCCATAGAAATGACCGTTTTTTTCTTTAAAAGTTTTTCGTATATTCTTTACCTGCATAATCTGATTGCTTCTTCCTTGCAACAATGATTTTGTGATATCATTGCCTGTAGAAAGAATTAAAAAATAAAATTTGTTGCTTCTTATTGATAGTTGAAAAGCCTTTCTTTCAGCTACACAAATCATGACTCGTGAAGTTGTGTAAATTTTTAGGATTGTTGTCATCATGGGTAGACCTCTATCAAATATCCTTTGGCTGTTGTTTTGATTTGGTTTTTGTTTTTATTTTTTGAGAGAGAGCTTCAGTATGTATCCCAGGCTGGCCTCAAACTCGATCCTCCTGCCTCAGCCTCCCAAGTGCTGATATTACAGGTATAGCCCAATATGCCCGGCTTCAAATTTCCTTTGGAAGCCAGCTATTAAAGACCCACTGTGTTTTGTAGTTTAATAGGCCCTCTATATCACCAGTCCATACCTGTGAATTCAAACAGCTGCAGTTCAAAAATATTTGAAAAAAAAACCTCACCCATACTGAACATGTACAGCCTGGGCCAGGGATTTAGCTCAGTGGTTCCGCCACCTGTCTCGCAAGCTCAAGGTTCCTAGTTCAATTCCCAGGACCAAAAAAAAAAAAAAACAGAGAGAAAGAATAGTCTTTCATACAGCTATATCTGTCATTATTTCTGAAACAATGCGGTACAACCACTATTTGCATGGCATTTACATTGCATAAGAATATTTTGGGTCTCCAAAGGGTGCGTGTGTTAAAGGCTTAGTCTTCTGCTTCATGTTATTGGGAGGAGGTGAGAACTGTGTGGGGCCTGGTAGGAAGGCTGAGGTTGCTGGCTGTGCCTTCGGTGGGAATTGTGGGTCCCCTGCCTATTCCTCCTCTCTTTTGCACTCGGCCATGAAATGAATGGCCCTCCTCCACCACATGCACCTGCCAGGACCAGAGCAATGGGGCCAGTTGCTCATGGATTAGAACCTCCAAAATAAACCCTTCTGCTCTTTGAGTTGATTCTCTTGGATACTTTCTGTAGTAATGGAAAACTGACCAACATGATAAATAATGTAGAGATGACTTAAAGTATACAGCAGGGGGGCCGGGGATTTAGCTCAGTGGTTCCACCTCCTGCCTCGGAAGCGCCAGGTCCCTAGCTCGATCCCCAGTACCAAAAAAATAAATAAATAATAAAAAGTAGATAGCAGGATGTTGGTTAAATGCAAATACAGCACCATTTCATACAAGGGACTTGAGCATCTTATTCTGGAACCATTTCTATACATACCAAGGAACTACTGTACTGGTGCAGGTTTCTGTCTGTATAAGCACAAGAATTCTGTTAAACACCATCCTTATCTGTGTGCCTCCCTCCTTACCTGCTTCTGAAGGTGGCTACAGGTTCAGCAGTCACTCTGTGTAGGACCAGGCTCCTCCATTAGCAGTCAGTTTGGGGATCACTCTGTGTACCTCTCAGGAGCCCTACAGGATCAGCCCTCTCTGCTCACTTCCTCCCCTCATCTCAGTGCCCTGAGTCCTGAATCCTGCTTCCCAGAATTTCTTTCCAAATAAACCACTACACCCAAATCTGCCTCAATGTTAAAGTCCAATGTGGATATGAATGTGCAATTGTTCCTCTGGATCTGCAGGGATTTGGTTCTAGGACAAACTGTGGATACCACAATCCTCAGATGCTCCAAGTCCCTTGTACAAAATGGTGTCATCTTGGCAAACAACCTGTGCACTTCCTCCATTATTTTGAATCATGTCTGGATGACTTATAATACCCAACACAATATAAATGCTATATAAGTAGTTCATACCATATTATTTAGGGAACAATGACAAGAAAAATGTCTGAGTGTGTTCAGTACTGAAATAAGCATCACAGACCTAACTGCCTAGTAGACTGAATCTGCAGGGATGAAATTCTTGGGTACCATGGGCCAACTCTTACACAGGTTCCCGGGCCTGACCAGCTCCTTTCGTCATGTAGGTGTCATCTGTGTCCCTCCCACTTCTAAGAAAACCTGTTGAAATTCTCTTAGGGCTTCACTACCCACTCCCCCACCCCCGCCTTGGGGAATCATTTAACCTTGTAGTAATCAGCTCTCTGCACTATAACAAAATGCCTGTGATCATTAACTTATAAAGAGAAAAGGCCTATTTAGGCCCTGATTTTGGAAGTTTTAGCCCATGACTGGTTGCTCCCATCTTTGCTGTGGGCCTGTGGTGAACACATAACAGCAGGAAAACATGGCAGAGAAAACCACTTACCTCATGGCCAAGAAGCAAAAGCATGAAAAGAGAAGGGACCTCAGGAGCATGTTAGCAATGACCCAAAGACCTCCCTCTAGGGCCAGGTACAGTGGTGCATGCCTGTAACCCAGCTACTGTACTTCTGAAGCTGAGCCAGGAGGATCATGAGTTTGAGGCCAACCTGCCCAGCTTTATGAGACTCTGTCTCAAAAAATAAAAGGGATGTAGCTCAGTGGTGAGCACTTGCTAGCATGTGTGAGTTCCTGGGCTCTATCCCAGCGCACCCCCTCCAAAAAAACCCTCACTAAGTCCTGCCTCTCAAAGCTCCCATCATCTTCCAAGAATACCACCCTGGGCACCAAGCCTTAAATGCATAGGCTTGGGGGGGGGGCACATTTAACATCCAGACCTAGGAAACGGGTACCTATGGACCAGGCACATCTAGGTCTGTTCTCAATTTCTCCACTCCAGGCCTGCCCAGATGGGTTCCTTCTGTGAGATTTGACCAAGTCCTCCTCCATGTGCTGGGAACCATCTGCAGATACATGTGTTCCCGGGGCTTCCTGTCACTTCTGGGCATCAGGAATCCACAGGCTCTCTGTGAGGGACAACTCCTACCCTGTACTTCTGTGCCAGTGTCCCCTGAGCTGTGGTCTTAAGCCTTGAGTTTTTCTGAGTCATGGTGAATGAGTGCTGCTCCACGATAGACACCTGCAGGGCCTTCCTGGGTGGCAGCCACACATCTCCCCACTATTTCTCCATTCCTGGATTAGAGAGCTCTGGTGAGAAGTCCAGAACTGGAAGTGAAACTCCAGAGGCAGGAACCTGGGTGGGCATTTTCAGTCCTGGGACATAGCCTCTACAGCAATACCTAGCCTGCCATGGGGAGGGGGGAGGGGGGAGCAAGGAAGGGAAGGGGGAAGGAAGGAAGGGAGGGAGGGAGGGAAGGAGGGAATGAGGAAAAGTTAATTGTCCTTTCCAGCTCATACTTTATTATTTTTTGCCATTTAAAAACAAAAAAGGAGACTGAAGCAGGAGGATCACTAGTTGGAGACCAGCCTGGGCTTCATGCCAACTTTTAAGGCCAGCCAGACTACAAAGTGAGACTCTGTCTCAGGAAAGCAACAAACAAACCAAAGCAAATAATTAGCCTCTTTTTTGACACATTTTAATTAGACCCGTTGAATTACCATTCCTTGAGGTAAGAAGAATAAGAAAACTTAGGGGCTGAGGGCTGCTTTCCTCTCTGGGTACCCCTAGGGGGAGACTTCAGGCTCCCATGTGATCTTCATCTAAACGCCCCAGGACTCTGCTATAGTTTGCTTTTCCTGTTATCAGAGGAAAGACCTGTCCTGACCTTCACTGTTGAGCTGGAGCTCAGCTTTTTGGCTGTGCATGATCATCTAGGACCTCTGTTTCCACTCACCTGGGCCAGTTGTCACCTGGTGAAGGGCCTTTTGGGCTCAGGAGGCCCTGGTGGAAAAAAAAATTTCAAGACCCCCAGCAAAAGCAGCTCATTCAAAGTCTCTCCGCAGGACTGGTACAGGTGCATAGGCAGCAGGACGTTCGTCCGCCGGAAATCTGCACTGGCCTCCCCATCCCACCCTCTCTCTGATTCAATCCTGCTTGGAGAAGTGGGGACCCATAGAGCTAAGAGTGCTTACAAATGGGATTGGGGAAAAAATTAGCACGTCCTCTCAACTTGAATGCAGGCAACAAAACACATCTGAGTTAGGGTTTTGTCGTGAATAGTTTCCCATTGTATTGCACTTGTTCCAGAGACAGCCACTTTGAAAATTGTATTTATCTATTTTATTTATTTATTTGTTTATTTATTTATTTATTTTTGGTACTGGGGATTATACCTAGGGCTTCTGCGCTGAGATAGAGCTTTGGTACTTCTTTTAGTTTTTATTTTGAGACAGGGTCTCACTAAGTTGCTAAGGAGCCCAGGGTGGGCTCAAACTTTCGATCCTCCTGCCTCAGCCCCATAAAGTCCTGCATTACAGACGTGTGCCACTGCACTGAGCTAAGATGGATATCCGTAGTGGACATGTTTGATACAGTCATCCTGAACCCTAGATAAGCAAACACACAGCTCCTGGGTCAGGTTGTGATGTCAGATGCATCCCAACGTTTTGCAACCAGTCCGTGCACAATTTTGTTTCATGTGAGGCACCGTGCTTAAGATGTAAAATTCATCAACACAGAGCTCACAACCAACAACGCTGTAACTCATACTTTAGTGAAGCTTCTCCAACATGTCTTTTCTCTTTAAGGCACAGAACAGCCCTGATGAAGGACACTAGACAGCATTTCAGCACTATGCTTGGGAACATTGTAAACAATGTCATCACCCAAACAAAACATGAACTTATGGCCTGACAATGACTCATTGAAGTGAGGAGCTGAAACAAGATGGCGGAGCAGGGCTTTGGCCATTCTCAACCAGGAACCGGCAGGTGGAGAGCTCAACACCTGCACTGTTCAGTGTGACCATAATGGCACAAGCACCACCAGTATTAACTTCGAGGTTATGAAACAGTGTTAGCAAGCATACAAAGTCACAAGTAATGACGATCTATTGTATCTTGAAATACAATTTATGCTCATTTATGGTCATTACACAGTTATTAGAGCCTCTATTGGATCTTATAATTTAATATATCCCCCCCCCAAAAAAGCTCGTGTCTGGGCATGTGGTGCACACCTGGAATCCCAGCTGCTTGAGAGGCTGAGGCAGAAAGATTGCAAGTTCAAACCCAGCCTGAACAACTTAGTGACTTAAGAAGACCCTGCCACAAAATTAAAAATTAAAGAAAAGGCTGGGGATATAGCTCAGTATGAAGGCCCTGTATTCAATCCACAGTCCTGCAATAAAGGAAAAAGGGGCTAGGGGTGAAATGTCACTTGGGGGCAGAGTGCCCCTGGGTTAAACCGCTGGGACTGGAAAAAAAATAGACATAGAGTACGTAGGCCCATGTCTAACTATCTCAAAACATGTTTAATATTTTTATATTTGATTTGAATAGTGTTGATTTTCTTTGTGACCCTGTATTTTTTTCACATTCAAAATGTTAGGCTAGGGCCGAGGATTTAGCTCAACGGTTTCACCACCTGCTGCACAAGCGCAAGGACCTGAGTTTGATCCCCGATACCAAAAAAATAAATAAATTAAAATAAAATGTTAGGCTAAGAAGGGTCCCTAGGCCTCTCTAGAAGCCAAGGGGGTGCGTGACAGAGAAGCCCACATGCCCTGGGGGACGAGATTTGGAGCAGGTAAACCCCACAATCTGAGTGTGAACTACTGTTTCCTGGAAGGGACGGGAAGGGGAGCTGCGATGGAGAGGCAGGCTCAGCTCTGCCTTTTCCCAGCATCCTGCCCCATGATTTCTCTGGGCCTTGCCCTCCTGACACCCAGTGGCCACACATCCTAGGGAGGCCCAGGATGCTGCTAAGGAGTGAGTCTGTCTCAGTGTTCACTGGCCATGTCAGGAGCAGGGTTTCCAGGGCATCTTAAGACAAGAGTCCCACTTCTCATCTCTGGTGCAAAGCACAAAGCCTTTAGGACCCACAGCTGTCCTGGTCTGAACTTGACCAAGGCAGCCTCTCTCCCAAGTCCCCAGATACTGGGTACGCCTTCACCGTGCTCTGGGGTTTCCTGATGAACAGATGCAACAATCTACTATTCACATGTCAGCTCCTCGTTAAATCTGAGTACAGAATCCGTGTTTGCCCAGTGGGATGAACTCCCTTAATCTGATTTGGCAGAGGTTCCAGCATAAATATTCATGGAAGCTTGGGCTCTTTTAATCTGGTCCTTTGCATGGAGTGAAAGCGGGTGGGGAGAGGTTGCTTTTAAAGCCTGTTTTCTGGGTCACTTCTTTAAACCACAGTATCAAAAAATAATGGCCTCATGACTGTGAATCTGTCATTAAAGGGGATTAATTTTCCAAAGCTCTTGGATGGATGGAAATGAGAGGAGAGATAAAGAGCCTACATAGAGGTTGCTAAGCATTTCTTGGGGCATTGCGCTGTTGGCTGGGTTCTTTGTTTTTAATTAATTATATCAACCATTTATAGGACCCAGGGCCTGAAAATGTGACTCTGGGTTGACAGAGCTCTGTTCAATTAGCCTATGGCTGAGAGGACACACCAAGGACTTCCATGATCTGTCCAGCCCCATGCCACTGCAGACACTGGGGCAATGTGCATGCTTTACCCAGCTCAGGATGGCCCCAGAGTTAATATTTTCCCAGTGATTCCCATATTATAGCTTGGCAAATACAAGCCAAAGCCAAGACATGGAGAGACCTGGTCAGGGATCCACAGGGCTTTGATGAATAAATGAGACTTCAGGCTTGTCTGAGATTCATGGAAAGAATAAAACTCTGTCCTACAGACTTCTGGAGCTGGGGCACACCCCAAAACATGATCAGTGGGAAACTCAAGATGCCACCAGATTTAGAAGGCTTAAGTTCCTGGGATCTCCATTACATCCTTTGTAAATGGGAGCAAGATTCCCTGTCCTCCAGCACTGCTGCAAGCATTAACAAGAGCAGATGCTGGCAAAGGGCTAAAAAATAAGAACAGGGTGTGTGTCACCTCCCTTAATGCCCATGGCCATACACAATCAGTCTGCATGGTCCTCCTCTTGGATGACAGGAAAATGGAGCTAAGTATAATGAGGTCACTTGACTAAGACCGAATATCTCCTAAATGATGAATCAGAAGCTTTGAAGCCAGGCTGGCTGGCTCCAGGCCTCAGGTCCTGACTGTTAAGTCCATTCCAGCTCCTTGAAGATGGCAAGGTTCTTTTGTTGCTACAACTACTCTGAGAATGAAGTCAATTCTCAGAAATCAGACACCACCAGCATTCCAGGAAATGTCAACATCAATCTAAAGGCACACCCACCTATCATGAAGGGACTCAGAAGAACTCTGCAGAGGGCTTTAATGATATCAGTGTGGAATTTAGTCTCCTTGGAAAGAAAAAGAAAAGACTACAGGTCAACAAATGGCAGAGAAGAACCAGCTCCCATTCTCACAGACTGTAGCCAAGAAGAGAAAGAGGAGGTTCTACGTGTGTACCTCCTGGCACAGTCATTATTGCAGATGGGTGGGACCCTTGTTGAAATTTGAAATTTCTTGGGTACAGAATTCTCCAGCAGCATTCAGCCAGGTATTGCTTGTTTAGTATCTTAAGTCCAGAAGGATAAGTTAATCCTTGAAGGAAATGACACTGAACTTGTTTCACATTCTGCTGCTTTAATTCAGCAAAAAAAATTTTTTAAACGGATATGGGAAAGTTTGGGGTGGTAGCTATGTGTCTGAGAGAGGATTTGTGCTTAGACTGAGGTGTAAGACCAAAGAGCTCATTTCTCCTCCTCTCCCTCAGCTCCCCTATACCCCAGGTGCTCCTGGGAAGAGATACACTTTTATTTCACTGTGCAAAATAGATTGTTTTTTCTTCTTTCTGCTTTGCTTCTCTGAGGTCTATCTTCACACATTACATGATTTGCTAGGGGAGTTTGCAAAAATAAAAAAGATCTACTCTGGAGACATCTACTCCCTCAGGAGACAGAAGTGGCTGTGTCAACTATGGTGTTTCAAGTGATGATGATGATGATGATGATGATGATGATGATGATGATGATGACAATGATGACAATGATGAAATAATTCTTCTTTAGCTTCATGCATCTCCAAACTGTTTTAGACTCTTCAGAGATTCAGAACCCAGAAATCATTTTTCAATTTTTAAAAATTTTATTAGTATGTTTGTAGTACATAATGACTGCATTCATTGTGTGGAGTTGGTACACGCACATTGTCACAGGGTGTGACCATGGCAGAGCAGAGGATGAAAAATCACTCAGGGTTTAAATTCAGCTTAAACTCCAAGAGACCCAGAGGGACTGCTTCATTGAGACTCATCGGCATGAGAATGTCTAAGGAAAACAGCACTGATCTGAGAAACCCCCACCCTTTTATGACACATCTTAACTCTTTTTACTTCTGCTTCTTCCCCCTTCCCTCCATCTCTTGGTCCTCTTCCCATTTGCAAGAGATCTATCCTCCTGTTTCCTATTGTCTATCTTTTACTTTGCCCCTTAATTTATTTATACTTTGGTTTTCTCATGAAAACCATGAGAAACAAGAGAACAAATGTGCATAAGAAAAACATTTGTGTAGGAGTTTTGGTCAGAGGAAAGGAAAAGAACAGGATGGCCTGGTAAGCAAGCTTATCAAGGCATTAGGAACACAATGCCTGAAGCAAACATCTCTAAGAGTAACTTTGTTTCTATTTTGGTTGGCTGATTATCTTTTATTTGCTCTTTAATTTATTTATACTTTGGTATTCTCATATAAGAGAAGCCATGCAATATTTAAGCTTGTGCCTCTGATTTATTTTACTTTACATTATGATCTCAAGGAGCATCTATTTTCTTACAAATGACTCCAATTTATCCTTCTTTATGGCAGGGTAGTAGTACTCTACTGTGTATAAATTTTTTTTTTTTTGAGACAGAATCTCATTCTGTAGTTCATGCTGGCCTTGAACTCACTATGTAGCCCAGGCTGTCTTTGAATTCACAACAATCCTCCTGCCTCAGTGTCTTGAGTGCTAGAATTGTAAATGTGCACCACCATGCCTGGCTAAATGCCCCATTTTCTTTACCTATTTATCTGTCAATGGATATATGGACTACTTCATGATTTCCTTCTTATGAGTTGTGCTGCTATAAACATGCATATACATATATCAATGTGATATGATGTCTTTAACTTTCTCAGAAGGATACCTAGAAGGGGAATAGCTGAGTTGAAAGGAATTTCTATTTTTAGTTTTTTAAGGAATTACCATACAGAAACCTTTTAAGAATCAACAAATTTCCTTCTTAAAAGTGTTTGGAAGGCAAAAAAAAAAAAAAAAAAAAAAAAAAGCTACCATAAATGGAGTTAAAAGACAAATGGCAAAAGGATGGAAAATGAAAATTATCTCATAGGCAGAGAGTTAATCTCCCCATGATAGAAAGAGTTCTTGAAAATCAAGGACAAGACTTGAAAATAAATTTTTTAATTGGCAGAGAGCACAAATCAGCTAAGTTCACAGAAAATACAATCAAATACTCCTTACATATAAAAAATAACAGATGTTTTCAACTTCACTTATAATTACATAAATGTAATTTAAAACTATACTAGAATTGTTTTCTGATCAAGCATGTAAGGAGTTTGAAAGTCATCACTTCATCCTAACAATAAGTAAAAAGCTGAACAGACTGAAAATCAACTACTCTTTTTAGATCTTTCACAAAATTGAGACCAAAAGAAAAACCACAAATTAGAAGCAGACAGGAACATACAGAGAAACTCAACTTACTGACATAGAAACCCATTAGCAGAAACATAGAGAAAAAGGACTGGGTATATCATGTATGACAACCAGGCATATTAAGTCAGAGAAACACAGTTGGAGAAGATAGAGCAACCCTCCACCCATTGTTGGATAAGATAAAGATATCAGAATCATCACACTGGTAATTCAAAATAACTATGATTAGTGTGCTAAAGGCTTGGATAGAAAAAGTAGACAGATGATTAATGCAAGCAGAGAAAGAAGAATTATAAAAAATAATCAAAAGGACACATAACAATGAAAACATGTAATAAAAAGAAAGAATGCCTTTGATGGGGCTCAATAAACTAGACAGCCCTGAGGAAAGGATGTTGGGGCTTGAGGATAGATAATTAGAAACTTCCAAAACTGAAAAACAGAAAGAAAAAAAGAAAAATTTGGAACAGAGAATCCAAGAATCATAGGATAACTACAAAAAGTGTAACATATGTATTAATGGTGATTCAAGAAGGAGAAGAAAGAGAACAGAATTGAAGAAATACCTAAAGCAATGATGACTGAAAATTTCTATGAAAGCTAACAACTGAAAAAGTTCCAGAAGAAAACACCTTCACTATTTGGGAATGGATAGAGTTTCCCAGATAAGATAAGAACAATAACCAAACATGAAAGGATTGATAAATTAGACTTCAGAAAGAATTGACATTCTACTAAATTGAAAAAATTTATAAACTTCTGCTCAGCCAAAAATACTACACACTGGGAGAAAATATTCACAAAATATAAATCTGACAGTTATTTCAAAATATTTAAAGAACTTTTATAACTCAATAATACAAAGATAACCCAATTTTTTAATGAGCAAGATTTGAACATACACATCACCCAAGAAATGATATATAAATGACAAGTAAACACATAAAAAGTGCTCACATTATTAGCTATCAGGTAAATAAATGCAAATTAAATCATAATGAGATACTACTAGTCACCCACTGAAATGGCTAAAAATGAAAAGACTGACAGCAACAAGATGTAGAGCAAAATACTGACAAAGGTGTAGAGCAACTGAAGCCCTCACTTGTAAGCACTTTGGTAGAAGGTGGAGATCAAAGCCATCCTCCAGGCTCCTATAAGCACTTTTCAAAAGTTTCCTATAAAACTAATTATAACTCTTCCCTATGACCCAGCAAGTTCACACCTAAGTATTGACCAGCATGTGTCTACATAAAGATTTGTACAAGAACATGCACAGCAACTTTAGCCATAAAAGCTAAAACCTGGAAATGGATCAGATGCCCATCAAATGGAGAACAGATGAGCAAGTGAAATACTACTCAGCAGTATGAAAGGAACTACACACAATATAAATGAGTCTCAACATTATGATGAGTAAACATATATTTGAGAACAGGCAAAATAGATCTGTGTTGAACATCAGAAAAGTGTTTGTGGGGAACAGGGGTGGAGAGGAAATGAAAGAACTTTCTGGAGTAGTAGAACCATCTAGAAGGATTTGAGCTACATGGAGGCACGCATTCCTCAGAACCCAAGGGACAGAACACTTATCATTTGTGTATTTTATTGCATATAAATATTATCAGCAGATGGGAAGCTGTATGTGTGAATGTAAGAATGTCTGCCATTCACCTTCATAAAAAATTAATGAATGGGGATATTTTGATTTGGCTTGGGTTTTTGCTTGTTTGTTTTTTATTTTTGTTTGGTTTTTGTTTTTGAGATAGGGCTTCACTGTAATCCAGGCTGGCTTTGAAGTCACTGTGGAGCCCAGGCAGCCCAAAGTCCAGATCCTCCTGCTTCACAATACTCTTAAGTGAAATAAACAGGACACACATGTGTAAATACCAAATAGTTTCTCTGGTGTGAGAAACTGAAAGTGTAAATAAGGACTAAAAGGTATAATAAATAATGTGAAATAGGAAGAAAAGGGGCAAAGGGGAAGGGGAAGTGGGAGGGATAGGGGAAAGAAGGGAATGGAATTAATATGAGAAAATGAAAAACTGGAAACAAAGCCTTTGTAAATAGGGAGGGATGGAGGGGTTGAAGGGAGGGCTGGGCAAGGGTGAAAAATAAGAACCAAGATCCTCCTGCCTCAGCTTCCTGAGTGTTGGGATTATTAGCATTCACCACCATCCCCAGCTCAGCAACAGGGGATTTTTTAAGCATCTTAAGAATGACATATTGATGCACTTTGAAACCATAATGTTAAGTGAAATAAATCAGACACACAAGTTAAATACTGTGTGGTTTCTCTTATATGAGAAATCAAAAGTATAAACAAATGAAAGAGCAAAATAAAAGAGGGATATAAGGAAATAGGAAGATAGATCTTCTGCAAATGGGAAAGGGACCACTAGATGAAGGGAGAGAGGGCAGAGGGGAGGAGAGGGGTGCGAAAAATAAATTAAAATATGCCATGTGCATGTTCCAAGTGCTCACAATGTACTATGTACAGCAAACATGTACTGAAAAACTGAAAACAAAACACAAAATATGGAAAAGAATGACATATTGATTGATATATATATATATATTCCTACAAATAAATTGTTTTTTTAAATGTTGAAATTTCATTTACAGAAGGTTGGGCCAGGGATTTAGCTCAGTGGTTCTGCTGCCTGCCTCGCAAGCAGAAGGACCCGAGTTCGATTCCCGGTACCCAAAAAATAACCAAAAAACAAATACAGAAGGTTTGTTGGGAGAGTCCTTTAAAATGTTACCTCGTTGATTGTGACCTGCAATGTTTTAACAGGCATATAAAAAGAGTTTTGTGTCCATGGTTTTGCTAAATTAGTGATTTCATTACAGGAAAGAAACAGAAGAAAAAAGCTTGTGCTTTTTTTCCTAAGCTTTCAATTATAAATAGTACTATAATTTGGCAGATGGAAAGATATAAAGGAAAGAAGGATAATTAGGATGTAAAAATGGAACACGGTTCATGAATTACCTTGAAAGCACAACTTTTGAATACAGCTATTTTAATTCATCCCCATCCTAAGAAAATGTACAAAATGAAGCCAACAGTTCTTCCCAGGCTGGCTGACAAATTTATTAAGCCAAGTGACTCCTGTCTTTCCTCATTCAAAGGAGCAGAATCCCCTTGCAGTTTGCAGAAAAGGGCAGGAGACGTTAATTAGATGGCAGATTACCCTGCAGACAACACCAAGGCTGATTAGCTGTGCAGAGCAAGCGCACAGCAGGCATCTCCAGCCACTGGGACATCTGACATTTGGAGTGCTGACTATGCCCTTCAGCACGGCAGTCCTACTCCTTCCAGCCAGGCCTGGCTGCTGGGCGAATGCACCAGCCAGGGGCTTCCCTCCTTGCATCTGGGTGAAATGGTTCACTGTGCCAACCACAGCCTTTCTTTCTTTTATTTTGTTTTTTAGAGATAGGGTCTCATTATGCAGTCCAGGCTGGCCTTGATTTCATGAAATTTCCCAGGCTGGCCTTCAATTACATCCTCCTGCCTCAGCCTCCTCAGCATAAGGGCTAGGATCACAGGCATGTATCACCACACCAGGCTGGATCATATTCTTTCTCACAGACCACAAAGAAAATAAAGAATAGTGTAGCACATGAGTAAAAAGCCAAATGTTGTCAAGGAAGTCAAAGTGTTCTTAGCATCCTAGAAAAACATTTTTTTTAATGTTACAAGCCATTTAGAATCAGGCCATGGTTTGATTGTTGGCTCTGCTGTGTGACTGTAAGAAAGTAACTTAACCACTCTGACCCTCAGATTTTCCATAGTCTTATATTTTTATATTTAATATAGAATTTCCATGAGGATTAAATGAACTAACACACATAAAACACCCTTTATAGGTCCAAAACACTTATCTATGCTCTCAAAATCCAAAAAGCTCTAACAACCAGATTTATTTCATAAATCATTTGGATTCAAAACCTAGAGGGGAAAAAAGGGAAAGGAAATGAAAAAAGGAATTAAAGTATGTTATGTATGTGTATCAACTTCATGCAAGGAATATAAATATTATGTATTGCAAACATGTATAAAAAAAGAAGGAAGAACAACAAAAAAAAACTGACCCAACCTACGGCCATTTAGTCTTTATTTATCCTATTTAATGTGAATTTAATATTTCCCTGCAGAAAAATTAATGGTTTGATCATAGTTGCCCACTTTCACCATTTGGCATGTCACATAATATGAATCATGTACACCACATCACCTTTATAAATCAAAACATCCTGAAAAGAAAACCATTCTGGATTCTGAAGCATATCTGGCCTCAAGATTTTCAGATAAAGAATTAGCCTATATGACACCCTTATTGCATTACTAACTCATAAATTCCCTATCTCAGGTTCATTGCACACTGGGAATTCCTGTGCCGGGTTTTCATTTATGTTCAGTCTACAGGAATGGACACGCTGGTTTTGAGTGTATTCCGTGAAACCCGTGAGCTTGGGGTCATCTTCCAAAAAACAAACACAGTTTCTGAGCAAAGCATTTTGCCGCTTCCAGAGAGCTCTTGAGTCTCAAGAACACAACGTTTAAGGAGGAAAAGCTACAGCTACGCTCACAGACACCATAGGCCAGATCAGCATTGTCAAGAAAGAGAGAGCAAGGGTGTGACCACGCTGCAGCAGCCCTTCTCAGAGGCATGAGGAAAGCCAGGCAGAGGAAGGAGTGACTTCCGCTGTGGAGCAGTGACTTCCGCTTTTCCTCCAGCAGAGGTGCAGACTGCCCAAGAGAGGAAGCATTCTGATGAGCTAGTGAGAGCAATGGGGTGTGCAGCTCCACAGCAAGTTTAAATATTAAATGCTGAGGCTATAGTGCAGCAGATGGCAAGCAAATCGAAATTTTGAAAGATCTAACTTGTGCAGACCAGTTTTTGAGAGTTGAATAAATTAAATATTAAGTAAGCTAGTTACAGGAGATAAATAGCTCTCCATTCCTTTTAGGCTGCTTAGTTCTTTGGCGTACTTTGTTCTGAAAGATGGTATACACTTGTACACGTTTTTAACTACATCTAAAGCTGAATTCATAATAAAAACTTCAACTTGGTTAAGACCATAAGTAACCAGTCTTTTCAGTATCTCTCAAAAACCACTAGAGAAGGCAGCAAAGCAATTTGGCAAAACCACTAAGGGAGGTATTGGCACCATCTGGTGGTAAAGCCGGAAACTGCAGCCGTATGTAGCACTTAGCTAAGTGACAGATGCTTCACCTGAAAGGCATTGACTGACAAGCCAGTTATTTCCTCAAATGCTAACTTCTAGAATTCTATAACCAGCTCTGGAAATTCATACTACTAAACTGATATTCATGTTAGAAGAGTGAGATATTTATCATTTATATTGTGTTAAAGGAAATAAATAAAAATGTTTTATAAAAAATGATTTTATAAGAATTGATACATGCACTCCCAGCATTCAATATGTTTACTCCTTTCTACCTAAGAACACTTTAAATTTGAATATTTTGGGCCAGGGATTTAGCTCAGTGGTGCCACACCTGCCTTGTAAGCGCAAGGTCCTGAGTTTGATCCCCAGTACCAAAAAAAATGTATTAAGTGAGTAATAAAAACAAGAATTTTTGAGTAATCATTTTTAGCTTTGGGTTAGATAGAGAATAAGGAAGATCTGAAAAGCTGTGGCCATGGTGAAAATAAGCGATGATCACTCAAATGAGAACCAGCAGAGACTACTCGATCAGACCTTGCTCGATGCTGCAGTTCGGGTCCTCAGTGTCTCCCAAAGGCCCATGTGTTACAACCTTGGTCCCCAACATGTGGTGCTGTTAAGGTGGTGGAATCTTTACAGGGTGTGGCCTAGTGAGAGGAGCTTAGGTAATTGGGGACATGGCCTAAGAGGGGTTATTGGATCCCAGCCCTTCCTGTCTTTCTGCTTCCCAGGGGCCATAAGGTGAACAGATCTGCTCTACCATACATCTTGCTGTGATGGACTGTGCCACCATGGTCCAAGTGACCATGAACTGAAATGTCTGAAGCTGTGAGCCAAAACAAGCCTTTCTTCCTTTACATGCATTGTCTCAGGTATATTGTTACAGTGAAGGAAAGCCGACTAACACATGTTATCAAGGGAGTCAGCCACTGTCACCTGCACTTGCCAGACTCCCAAGCAGGCAGAGGAGTGGGAGGCTTTATTGTGCAAAAAAGGAAGGCTCCCGGTTTGCACTGACCAGAGGTTGCTGGCCAGGGAAAGCTGAAGGTGGAACTGCAAGTGGGGCCTCCTGTGTAATTATTGAGGGCAGCACGTCTGGTTTTCTTTGGTTGGTCCTAAATTAGAAAGTGGGACAAAAATTAGGGAAGCTGTCCATTATTAATCTCACTGGCTATTTGGAGCCCACTGTGACAGGGTTATCATTTGGTTTCCTGGATCAGTAGCTAGGCATAGCAGCCTGACTTCCTGCTGGTCTGCCATATACGGTGAGCTGTCTTTCTGAGTCGGTTGCTGTAGAGAACAGCTTGGTTTCCTGGGGTATTGCTGTAGGCATAGGTTAGAATTGTACCTCTTATTCTGTCATATACCTCAGGAAGATCCATTGAATGAAATAAAACACATTTTGGAAATCATTATTTTTATCTTAATAGGTAACACATTAATGTAGTTACAAAATAAAAATTACATACAAAGATTTAAAATCTTGCTCCCACCCCCCAAATGGACACAAGTAATCATTTCTATTCATTTTTTTCCAATCTTTCTTTTTGCAAGTTAAAGCAAATATGAACTCCTACTCTTGTTTTTCTCCTGTTTTTCTGTAGCTTATTACTGTACTCAACAATAATGTCAACTATCTTTCCACAGTAGTTCGCAGAGTACTGCCATTTCTGCTTTTACATCTGCATAATATTCCATTTCAGATATAAGCTCTAAATCAATGCCAGCATGTGTGTTATTTTGTTTCTCTTTAAAGACAAAATATGTTAATGTAGAGTTTGTTTTTCCTAAACTAAAATCTCAGTATTCAGGTTTAATTGCACTTTTGGCACTTTGCAATAAACAAGTAGGTTTTGGGTTGCAGTTTGGCACTTGTTCTCTAAAAGGTTTGCCATCCCTGCTCTAAATCATTTAACCAACCCCTTATTAATGGACCCTTGGGTTGCTTTCAGTTGTTGTTTCAGTACCGCATTGGATAGATTTTACTTTGCAGTAGTATAAATTCATCTATGGAATGAATTTCCAAAAGTGCAATGATTGAGCCAAAGGCCATATAGTTGTTCTTTTGAACAAAGGGTATACAGTTGTTCTAGGCTATAGAAGTTGCATTAATTTGTATGTTTCCCAGCAATGCAGCCATATGCAGCAACCGGAACAGAGTGCAGTGAGGACTCATATACCACTCAATTTAAAAATAAAGCATATGTGAAACTTATAAATCAAGTTAACAACCTGCTATATAAAGTACAGTGGTACTTTGGTTCATGAATGGTTTTGTTTGCAAATAATTTGGTTTCCAAACAGGAACGTTTGGGAAAATTCTGTTTTTGTTTGCAAACTCTGCATCAGGCAACAAATACAACCACAGCCATCTTTCCCAAAATCATAGAACAAATTAAGATCAGGAACCAATATACCACTGTATGTATGTTCTGTTCTAGTGTATGATAAACACACCTGCATAAAGACCCAGAAGTACTGGTTGGAATTTAGAAATCCTGGACTGCTTGGAGTTCTATGTTCAAATGTAGCCGTTAATCCCAGCCCTTTCCCACCACCCTACAGACAGCCACCCCTCTGAGTAAAGGAAGCACAGGTATTATGGTTGACCCTGAAGAAGATGACCCAAGGAAGAGGCTTGCACAGCTCCCAGAGGCAGACACCAGCAGAAACAATCTAGCAGGGAATTCTGCATGTCTGATGTTAGGAGCATGGTCTAGGAAGGGAGATGCAGGCTCAAGATTGGCAGGTTTCCTTGGCCTCATAGACACTGTGCATTGTTGGAGATGGACCAGAGTTAGAAAATGGCTACAATGTGGAGCCCAAGGAAATGATTCTGTTGCCTGGGAAGCCTCTGTATTCAGTCTACATAAAAAAGCAAATCCCCTATAATGTTCTTTTCTCACTTCCTAACAGCTTCCTGGATCAGCATTTTGAAGAATCCTTCAGAAGAGAGGTATCTCACTTCCAAAGCATGTTTGGAGATAGACCTAGAAATACTATAGGTATCCCACAGACAGTGCCCAAATTCAGATTCTTAATGCTCTAAGCAGCAGTCATAATCATTTCTTTATATAAATCCATACCAAAAGGCAAGGTTAATGTCCCAATGTCAAATAGCCTCGTCCCACTGATAAACCAGTTGTCCAGACTTTGTTCCAGGGATGTAATTGTTGTATGTGTTTGCACTGGCCATCAGAAATAGGTCTGGGATCTCATTACTTTTTAAACATAGGTTATAAACTATTTATTTTGTGAGTATAGTGCTGGGGATCAAACTCAGGGCCTCAGGCATGCTAGACAAGTGCTCTGTCACTGAGCTACATCCCCAGCCCTAAACTCTTTATTTAAAAAGTAGGACAAAGACTGGGAAGACAAAGGGAAGGAGGGATGGAGGGGGAAAGTTGTCTCCAGAAGTCCTTCATTTTTTACTTTTTATGAATTAATTCCCACTAGTTGCCAATTCCTTGTCAAGGTCAGCAAAACGGTATCTTCCAACTCTGTGATGTTATTCATTTGAAAACATATCAAGAGCCACCTGGCAATGGCTTCTCTCTTTTGTTGTCAAAACTCTCATCTACCTTTTCAGCTATGCTTGCTTCTGCTCTATGATGAAACAGCAGAACTCAAGACTTAGCTTTATGACAAGGCCTTAGTTTTTCCTAAAATACTTTCCGCCAGGGAGCTCAAAACATTCCTTTGCTTAAAGACAGAATGCCTACTCTGTAATCTTATTGTGACAGAGGGGAAAATGTTAAAATTAAAATTCAGAAGAAGCCCTTTTATCTAACACAATCAATTAATTAAAAATCTCAATTAGAGTGGGAAAGCATTATAAGCGACTGCATGTGCAGCTCAAATATTCCTCTTCATTCATTAACTGCGTTGTAAGGACAGACCTTTCTTTGAGTTTTTCTCCCAGGAGTCAGAAGAATGAGTCGCACAAACTCACAATCTCTTCTTACATAAGCGACTGGCATGCACTGTACAGGCCTGAATAGAGAACCAAAATTTTAAAATACTTGTGAAGAAATCTCAGAGCAGAATTCTTCTACATTTCTGATATTTTCTCCTTTTATATATACTTAACATAGCAACAGTTTCTTTATAGAACCCCTTGTTCTTCTCAGAGGAAAAAGAATCCATTTTCAGACTTTCAGTTTATGTACTATGTGACTACGTCATTTACAAGATGTCATTTACAATTACATTTACAACTGGTACCATCAGATTTGTGGACAAACACTGTTGAGTCTTCTGACATTTGTTCGTGGAAGCAGAAATGCACACCCTATTAAAGAGCAGTCTGCTGGCTTCTGAAGGTTATCGGTCAATGGATTTTACCAAGACAATGCATGACTTAGTAGTGATTGGTTTAAGTGAGACTTGCAGTCTGCTTGTGATGCACGTGTGCACCACACTCCCTGATTTCTCAGGAACATGGACCCTAAGAAAAATCCTTTCCTTTCCCTGCACAAAGATAAAAATGAAATAAGTAAAGATGGAGCCAGGGTATCACTGTGCACCATATTAATCCATACTAAGCAGCTGGAAGCCACACCCACCCAGTACCTCACTGTTTTCCTAGGTCAATAATCCATGCACAGATTGGCTAGGTCCTCAGCACACAGTCTCACAAGGCACCAGTCAAGATGACACCAGGCATGGTCCTTTCTGACCTCAAGGTCCTTGTCCAAGCTTATGTAAGTATCAGCAGAATTCAGCTCCTTATGCGTGTAGGATTCAGGTGCTCAGCTCCCCGAGGACTGCTGCAGTTTCCTGCAGGTTGGCCTGTCCCAAGGAGAGTTCATTGTGACTGCAGCTTGCTTCTTTGAGGCCAGTGGGAGTGTCTCTCTCACCAATATGCTACCTTGGAGGATTAGACATCTCAGAATCTTAGGTGGTCATGATGATGACCTCCAACACCTTATTAAAATCTAACAAAGGAACACATCCTATCACCTCTGTCATATTCTATGGGTGAGAACCATGTCACAAGTCCAGCTCACCTCAGATAGGAAGGGCTATGGGTCATTAAGACTGGCCTTAGGGTCTGTCTGCCACCAGAGGGAGAAGAGGGTGGCTGGGAATGGTGGGATAGTGAGGTGGGAAAAAAATAGAATTTGGGCAGCTAGCTAAGGGCCTGGGACTTTGGGAAGAAAGAAACTTATACCACACATTTTGGCAGTTTTGGAATGACAATGCCATCCACACCATCTCTGGGAAATATCTAGTATTTTTTCTTATAATGTTAAATCATTTTATGATTTTTTTTTGGGTACTGGGGATCGACCTCAGGACCTTGCGCTTGCAAGGCAGGCGCCAGAACCACTGAGCTAAATCCCTGGCCCATTTTATGATATTTTTATTGAAGACATTTATTTTATCCTAAGCAAAGGCTAGATTTTAAAATCTCTCTCCCATCCCAGCTGCCTAAGAATAAATGCTACAATTTTCAAATTCATAATTGTCACTACAAAATCAATGCCAAGTGTCTATCTTATTGACATATAATAGCAGCAGTATTTAGTGAATTCCCATGTCTAATAAAACATTCCTATATGATACGTACAAGTTTTTTTCCTGAACATTTACCCCAATATCACATACATTTCACAAATTTTGTCTTCTATTGATTCTTTTCTCTTTTTTTTTGGTACCGGGGATCAAACTCAGGACCTTGTACTTGAGAGGCAGGCCGTGGAACCACTGAGCTAAATCCCCGGCCCCTTCTAATGATTCTTTTTTCTCCCTTAAATTCTTTTATCGGTACATTTTAGGTATACAATACATTTACATTTATCGTTGGGAACTTGTACCTGTACATGATGTATCTTGGTTCTTATTTTTTCCCATTCCCTGCCTTCCCTTCACCCCTCCACTCTTCCCTATTTACAAAGACTTTGTTTCTATTTTTTCTTTTTCTCATAATTTTTCTTTTCCCTTCTTTCCTTTCCCCTTCCCCTCCCACTTTCCCTACCCCTTTGGACCTTTTCTTCCTATTTCACATTATCAATTATTCATTTTAATCATTTTAATCCTTATTTGCACTTTCAGTTTCTCACACCACAGAAACTATTCGGTATTTACACATGTGTGTCCTATTTATTTCACTTAAGAGTATGCTCTCAATATGCACTCATTTGGCTATAAATGTCTCTAGTTTCTCATTCTTTATGGCTGAGTAGTACTCCATTTTATTAAAAAACCACATCTTCTTTATCCAGTTACCAGTTGACGGGCACTTGGGCTGTTTCCAAGCTTTAGCTATTACAAACTGTGCTGCTATAAACATGGGTACGCACATATCACTGTGGTATGATTCTTTTAATTCTTTGGGGAAGATCCCCAGCAGGGGAATAGCTGGGTCAAATGGGACCTCTAGCCCTAGTTCTTTGAGGTATCTCCACACTGATTTCCACAGTGGTTGCACCAGTCTGCACTCCCAACAACAATGGAGAAGGGTTCCTTTCTTCCTACAAACCCGCCAGCATTTGTTATTGGTTGACTTCTTGATAGCAGCCATTCTTTCTGGGGTGAGGTGGAATCTCAGTGTTGTTTTCATCTGCATCTCTCGAATGACCAGTGATGTTGAGCATTTTTTCATATGTTTGTTTGCTGCTTTTACTTCTTTGTCTAAGAAATGTCTGTTCATTTCAGATGCCCATTTTTGAATTGGGTCTTTAAATTTGGGGGGGTTGATTTTTTTAAGTTCTTTATATATTCCAGATAGTAGTCCTTTGTCTGAGGTACAGCTGCTAAAAATTTTTCCTACATTGTAGGTTGTCTCTTAGCTCCGTTGGTGGTTTCTCTTGCAGTGCAGAAGCTTTTTAATAAGATGATATCCAGTTGTTGATTCTTTGTGCTAGTTTCTGTGCTACTGAGGTTTTGTTCATAGTCTTTTCCTATGCCAATGTCTTCAAGAGTTCTACCTAACTTATCTTCCAGCAAGTTTAGTGTTTCTGTTGTAATATTTAGGTCTTTAATCCACTTCGATCTTTGTTTAGTGCATGGTGATAGGTATGAGTCTAGTTTTAATCTTTGGCAGGTTGAAATCCAGTTTTTCCAGCACCATTAAACAGGCTATCTTTCCTCCAGTGAGGATGGTTGGCTCCTTTGTCAAAGCTGAGGTAGCTGAGTATGTCTGGAGTTGTTTCTGTATCTTCTACTCTATTCCACTGATGCTCAGGTCTGTTTCTTTGCCAGTACCATGCTGTTTTTTATCACAGTGGCTTTGTAGTATAGTTTCAAGTTGGGGATCATGATACCCTCTGCCATGTCTCTGTTGCCTAGAATTGCTTTTCCTACTCTAGGTCTCTTCTGGTTCCAAATGAATTTTTGGATTGTTTTCTCTAGCTCTGTGAAATATGTTGTTGGGATTTCAATCAGCATTGCATTAAATCTATATAGCAGTATTGGAAGTATGGCCATTTTCACTATATTGGTTCTTCCTGCCCAGGAACAAGGGATGCCTTTCCATTTTCTTATATCCTCTTCAATCTTTTTTTCAGAGATCTGTAGTTTTCAGTGTAGAGGTGTTTTGCTTCCTTCATTAGATTGATTCCTAGATATTTCATTTTTTTTGGATGCTATTGTGAAAGGAATTGTTTCCCTAATTTCTCTCTCAGTGAGTCTGCTATTTGTGTACAAGAAGGCTATTGTTTGTTGAGTGTTGACCTTGTATCCAGCTACTCTACTGAATCTGTCAATTAAGTCTAGGAGTCTTTTGGTGGAGTTTTTTGGGTATTCTATGTAGAGTATCATATCATCAGCAAATAATGACTGTTTAACTTCTTCCTTTCTTATCTTTATTCCTTTTATTTCTTTCTCTTTTCTAATTACTGTGGCTAATATTTCCAGAACTATATTGAACAGAAGTGGTGATAGTGGAAATCCTTGTCTTGTTCCTGATTTTAGCATGAAACTTTTCAGTTTTGACCATTTAGTATGATGTTGGCTGTTGGTTTTTCATAGATAGCCTTAATCAGGTTGAGATAAAGATGTTCTATTCGAATTTTCTGTAGGGCTTTTATCATGAATGGGTGTTGGATTTTGTCAAATGCCTTTTCTACATCTATTCAGATGATCATATGGTTTTTGTCCTTGGCTCTGTTAATATAGTGTATTACATTTATTGATTTATGTATGTTGAACCATCCTTGCAACCCTGGGATAAATCTGACTTGGTCAGGGTGTATGATCTTCTTGATGACCCTCTGTATTCTGTTGGCCAGTATCTTGTTGAGGATTTTTGCATCTATGTTTATTAGAGAGATTGGCCTATAGTTCTTTTTTTTTGGTTGGGTCTTTCCCTGGTTTTGCAATCAAAGTAACACTTGCTTCCAGGAATGAATTTGGAAGTATTGCTTTCCTTTCGATTTCATTGAAGAGTTTAAAGAGCACTGGCAATAGTTCTTCTCTAAATGTCTTATAGAATTCAGCAGTGAAGCAATCAGGACCTGGGCTTTTCTTTGTTGGTAAACTTTTAATTACATTTTCAGTTTCACTGATTGTAATTGGGGTGTTTAGAATTTTTATATCTTGTTCATTTAACTTTGGCAATTCATATGTATCTAGGAATCTGTCCATTTTTTCTGGGTTTTCTATTTTATTACAGTACAGGTTCTTGAAGTAGGTATTGATGACCCTCTGGATTTCTGCTGGATCTGTTGTGACTTCAGCTTTTTTGTTCTTAATTGCATGGATTCAAGCCTTTTCTTTCCTTTCTTTTTTTTTTTTTTTTTGATAAGATTGGCTAAGGGTGTATCAATTTTATGTATTCTTTCAAAAAACCAACTCTTTCATTCGATTTTCTTGTATCATTCTCTTAGCCTCCATTGCATTGATTTCTGCTCTGATCTTTATAATTTCCTCTCCTGTACGAGCTTTGGGTTTGTCATGTTCTTCTTTTTCTAGGAACTTGAGATTCTGCATTAGATTGTTTATTTGAGCTCTCTCTGCTTTCCTAATATGGGCATTCACTGCTATGAATCTCCCTCATAGAACTGCTTTCATTGTGTCCCATAGATTCCTGTATGTTGTACTGGCATTATCATTTACTTGTAGGAACTTTCTAATTTTCTTTAATTTCCTCTGTGACACATTTTTTTGTTCAGGAGAGTGTTATTCAATTTCTATGTATTTGTGGGGGGTTTGTGGTTTCTTATGCTGCTGATCTCCAATTTTATTGCACTATGGTCTGATAATATATAGGGGGTAACTTCAATTCTTTTGTATTTACTTAAGCATGTCCTACAAGCTAGCATGTGGTCTATTTTGGAGAATGACTCGTGTGCAGCTGAAAAGAATGTATATTGTGATTTTGTGGGGCAAAATACTCTAGACATCTATTAAGTCCATTTGTTCAAAAGCTTGATTGAGTTCTAGAATTTCATTGTTGATTTTTTGTCTAGATGATCTATTTGTGACAGTGGGGTATTGAGGTCCCCCACTACAATTGTATTAGTGCTTATTTGGTTTTTCTTGTCCATTAATATTCGTTTTGTATATCTGAGGGCATTCATATTTGGTGCATATATATTTAGGATTGTCATCTCTTATTTTTGGATTGTTCCCTTCACTGGGATGTAGTGACCATCTTTGTCTCTCTTAATTAGTTTTGGTTTGAAATCTACTTTGTCTGCAAATAAGTTTGCTACCCCTGCTTTTTTCTGGGATCCTGTCACGTGAAGAACTGTTTTCCATCCTTTTACTTTCAGTCTATGAATTTCCTTTTGAGTTAGGTGTGTTTCTTGTATACAGCATATTGTTGGACTTTGCTTCTTAATCCATTCTGCCAGTCTATTTCTTTTGATTGGTGAATTGATGCCGTTAACATTGATAGTTATAATTGATAAATATTGACTCATCCTTGTCATGATGTTTTACTGTTGTTGGCTCATTTATTTTTTATTTCCCCCCTTTCCCTTTAGTTTCTTGCCTTGCCTGGTGGCTTCCCTCTGTTGGTCTTTATGAAGTTGTGACCTTCATTGTCTTTTTCTAGGATATTGTTTAGAATT
Source organism: Heterocephalus glaber (assembly GCF_053883595.1). Taxonomy (NCBI): domain Eukaryota; kingdom Metazoa; phylum Chordata; class Mammalia; order Rodentia; family Bathyergidae; genus Heterocephalus; species Heterocephalus glaber. The sequence goes on from NW_028258381.1 coordinate 32,163,584, forward strand.
GTTTGGAGTGCTGGTTTGGTGTTCATGAAATTTCTCAGGTGTTCTTTGTCGTGGAAGTATCTAATTTCCCCATCGATTTTGAAAGATAATTTTGCAAGATACAACAGTCTAGGTTGGAAGTTATTTTTTTTTTAGGCCTTGAAATACTTCACTCCAGGCTCTCCTTGACTTGAGGGTTTGTGTTGAGAAGTCTGCTGTGATTCTGATGGGCTTTCCTTTGTAGGTGATTTGTTTCTTTTCTCTAACTGCTTGTAGGATTTTGTTCTTCTGTTGGGTTTCTGGGATCTTGACCATTATATGCCTAGGTGTAGATTTTTTTTGATCATGGGTATTTGAGAGTTCTATATGCCTCACTTATCTGTATGTCAAATTCTCTACCTCTGTCTGGGAAGTTTTCTACTATTACTTCTGTGAACAGTTTTTTATGTCATTTGTACTTTCTCCAGCTTTTTCATGGACTCCTACCAGTCTTATGTTATTCTTCTTTGCATCATCTAGAAGCTGCTGGATTGATTTCTCATGGTTCCTTACTCTTTTTAAGAGATTTGTTTTCATGGTCACTAACTGCAATCCTGTCTTCTATATCTGATATTCTATCTTCACATTTGCTCAATCTGCTACGAATACTTTCAGTGGTGTTTTTAATCTCCTATATATCTGTTTGAGTCTGTTTCATGGATTCCATTTCTTTCCTATGGTGGGCATTCATGATTTCCATTTCCTTCTTATGCTGGGCATTCATGGCTTCCAGCATATTTCTGAGCTCATCTTTTTTTTATCTGTTTGTGTTCTAGAGTCTCTAATCATATCTTTCACTCTGTTCACCATGTCTGTAGTTATCTGGGAAATTATTTCTGTTTTGAATTTTTCTACAGCCTCATTCATCTGTTTTGTTACTTCCTGTGCTATCAGTTCAGGGTGTCCAGATGGTTGATAATCGTATTTTTCTACCTCCTTTCCCCCCAGAATTTGCCTTTGGTGAGCTGGAAGTCTGGGCTTGTGTCCTGTCAAGGTGTCTTCTCATTTTTAATTCTGTTGTTGGTGCTGTTTTTTGCTTTAATTCCTGGACTGATAGTTCAATATTTCTTATTCTGAGTATCTTTATTACTTGTGTTTAGAGCCCCTATGCAGTGATTGCTTCTCAGAGATATCTTCCAGGTATAGCTTGACTTTTTAGGCTTTGAGTCTCTAATGCCTCTTAGGCAATCTCATTTGCAGTATACCAGGGAGGACAACTGATCAGATCAACCATGACACCTTAGCCTAGTTGACACAATCAGCATCAACAATAGCATCAAACACAGCTTAGAAAATGACAATTTGTGGTAGCAGTTAATTTGTCACCTTTAACCGCATGAGAGCTAGATCAAAATCTAGGGCCAACCCAAAATATGTTTGTAGTACGTAAACCCTTCAATATGACAAATTTTCCCTTTGGGATAAGGATTTAGAAAGGGTTGGGGAGGGAGGGAAAGAGAGATGGAGGGAGAGGGAAAGGTTAAAGGTGAGGCTAGAGGTCATGGGAAGATCACGCAAATTGTGGGAATCTGTTGAAGACAGGAGGAAAAGACAGCAAAAGAACAGAGACAATTACAGAACAAACTGACAACAATAGGGAAGCTAGAAATTATATTCATCTTTCTATAAAAGTGACAGTCAAGAGGACAAAGAGAGAGAAAAAATTCAAAATGGGACAGGAACAGGAACAAAGAGGGAGAGAAATATAGAGCCGGGAGAGAGAGAGAAAAAAAGAAAAGAAAAGAAAAGAAAAAAAAATATATATATATATAAACAAAACAAAACAGAAGTTCTCCCTCAGGATATGTCTCTGCTGTCCTGGTAAACAATGTGGGCAGCAGTGTGCGGCTCCAAGTCAATTAGTCTCAATGGTTAGAAGTCACCCAGCATTCTGGAACACAAAGACATATTTGCTGCAAAGTGCTTTTCTGCCTCATAAGTAGAAGTGTTCATTAAAAAGCTGAGGGCCTAGGTTTGACACCTCCTCCACCTCCCTAGTCCTGTCCAGCACCACAGTACAAAAAAAAAATTATGCTCACAACTTGTTTTCCTCACTGCTTTTTCTGTGTTCAAGAAACCATTATTAGAAAAGTGAAGAAAGCTAAATCCCTCCACAATCAGACAAAGTATCTTTAGAGACCCAGATTACTCTCTTTGTAAAACTACCCTCATTTCTTGTAATTGTTGTGACTCTGAAATTTCAATCCTAAATCACAGGCATTTGCCTTTAATGTCAGTAGCAAATAATGGAGAATTGTGCGAACTCTCTGGAGAGCAAAGACCACTTTACAGTCAACTGGCTATCACCAGCCCCACCCCAGCACCTACACCTAACAGCTATGCAACAAGCTGTCAAATCTACAATGGAAACATTGTCAACTGCTTCCTAGGAGGGAGATTAAGTCAGGGTGATTTTAACCAATCACCTTGTTTCCCTGGGACTGAATCCTCAGCACTGACTTGAGGGAAAGTCCTGGGCCAATCAGAATGAGTTGGCCATGTTACTTAAAGGCTTTCCAAAAATATACAGAAATCAGCATGATGACTCATATTTTGGAGCTGATTTGGTAGAATTTAGCTGGATTTATAGCATTTTAGAAACAAGATAGATATAGATATAGATATATAGATATAGATAGGCAGGTAAAGCAAATATGTTAACAACTATTGGATATCAGTAATGAGGATATGACTAGTTATTGTAACATTATTTCAGTTTTTTTGTATCTTTGAACTATTTTTATATTAACAAGTTGTGGGCCAGGGAAAAAAGGGATGTGAATAATAGGCCAAAAGTTCCCTGAAAACATCCAGGAATCCCACTAAAGTTCTTATTTTCCTACACTTCAGTGACTTCAGAAATTTAGATGAAAAGATTGTATGCGTATTTTTCAAGCAGAAGACACTAGGAGGGGTACAGGGTGGAGGTAAGGAGTGGTACTTACCTATTTTGGGTAGATGCCAATGTCTCTTGGGCCTGGGATTTTTAGTCTGTTGCCAGGGATACTATTGAAGCTTTTAAATAAAATAATGAGCGTCATTTTTGCTTCGACAGCATTGGTGGCACCAGCAGTCTAGACAAGTGACCCAAGGCTGTGGACTGTCATCATTAATATATATATTTCTCTTCTAGAGGTGACAAGAACAAAATAAAAGTAGGACAAAAGAAACTGTTGATATATATGTTTAGCTTACATTTGGCAACATGCAACAGAAAACCAAAATTGGCCATGACTTAAAACCCACAAAGATTTATTTTCTCACATAAAAGAAGTTCAAAGACATAGTAAGTCTGAGAAGGCTTGGTAACATTATAGAACTAGCAGGAACCTATGCTTCCTTTATCTTTGTGCATTGCCATCCTCAGCACATAGTATCTATCCTTTTGATCCAATGTGGTTGTTGCAGCTTCAGTCCTCATGCCTCAACCCAAGAAGGGCGAAGAGGAAAATGGAAGAAAAAGCAGCAAGAACAGGATTTTGGAAGGTTAGCTGCACAGCAAATGAAGGAGTTAGGAAGGGGTCAAAGATGGTGATCTGGTGTGTTAAATGGAATGTGCACCATGGAGCCTCCTTCATATGGTCTAAGATATGCCCTGGGCAAAATGTGACATTTAAAGGACCAATGCAGGGCCAGAAACTTGGGAGAGAGAATCTACAGCATGGGGTGTGCTTTAGAGACATGGGAAACGTTTGCTGGGGCCAGATTCTCTTCTCTGGATGACCAGTAAAAAGCCACCCTATACGTGCCATCCATGTGGCCAGATGGTTGATCTTCACTCATGTTCCCTGTCTTGAGAGACGGCAGTCCTTGTGCTGTTACGAGACACTTACCCCTGAGTGTTGAAGTCACATAGCTGTTTCACGGAGTGCAGGAGAGACAGCATCAGCACATGGGGCCCTAAGGACAAAGGCTCCCACTGCACAGACTGAGCTAGAGCTACATCAAGGGGGAAAAGCCAGCCGGCAGCTGCCTGGGTGCCAGCCCATGGTGGCCCCCAACATGGTACTGGGAGGAATGACTGTGCGTTGAACTCAGATTTCCTTGCTTTGCTGAGAAACTGCAATTGGTCCTGTGTCTCCATTCCCTCAAAGCAGCAGTAAACCTTGGGAAAGCCATGTTCTTGCATGCCCACAGTGCAGGCCACACTTATCACCACCAGAGCTGGGCGTGAGCAGGCTGCCCATCCTCCACTGAGAGCAATGTACCCCGAAGCACTGGCACTGATAATGCTCCCAGTGGTGCTGTTGCCAGAGGACAAGGACTCCACTTGATTGTGTCAGTCATAACCCTTTAATAGGCCTCCCCCAAACACAGCCAGGCAGGAAAAAAATAAACCTGGAGGAACACAAGATCTACCAAAAACCGAAAAATATTCACCATTATATGAGTCAGAAAAGAGATTCTAATATATGTTAATGTATAGCTATATACATTATCCTCTGTCATGAGTGAAATGAGCAATGTCATGGTGTGGATGTGCTGTGTCGCCCAAGGTTGGTGTGCTGAGCCGTGGGTCCTCCAGGGTTTGGTGTGGGATTAGTCATGGGGGTGCCACTCTCATGAGTGGATCAGGGAGTCCAAGATCACGGTGCGGGCAAGTTCCACTGTTCAGTGAAGGCTTCTCTCTGCCTCCAAGGAAGGTGGAAGGATGAGCTAGGAAAATGCTTTATGAAACCTTCCCTTAATCCCTTGTGGCCTGATCATCTCACAAAAGCTCACCTCTTTATATCACCACATTCCCAACTCTGGAAGGCAAGGGCTTTCAAAATGTAGCACTCACACTGTGAGTCTCCCACACTGAATGTCCCACTGCTGACATCTCAGGGAAGCCTGACACATCAGGAGGCCACAGCAGCTTCCAGTCCCTCATTCCTAAGTATGGACACAAACACGAAGGAAAAGACTCCAGTGTGGATAAGGAAAAGGATCAAACACAACAAAGAGAAAGAAGGGCTCAGAGCAAATTTAAAGTGCAGGACAAAAACTTCTTAGCACCCAGATTCTCAAAGAAAGAGAAGATATTGTACACATGTCCCAAGAACAAACTGCTAGCGAAAGGAAATATTTAGGAAACAAGAGTTGCAATATTCAGTAAGGAGAAAGGTACTCAGACTTCCACAAATGTCCCCATAAGAGCCTATTCCCTGGCAATTCACTGCTATTAAGGGAAATTAAGGCGGAACTAAGGTTACTAATCAGCCAAACCTCAAAGAGGGAGATTATCCTGGATGAGAAAGTGGGACCTGCTAAAATCACAGGAGCCCTTAACTAGAGAAGAGGAACACAAAAGATAAAGGAAGGGAGGTTTGGGATGTGAACAGGATTTGCAGGGTAGGGGCCACAGTCCAGAGCTCCACCTAGGGTAAAATGCAGGCAACCCTGGGGCAACTGCCCGCAGGGAGAGGGGACTTCATTCCTACAGCCACAAGGCCAAATCTACCAACAACATGAACAGGGCTGAGAGCAGAACCTTCCCAGATTGGTTTTTTTTTTTTTTTTAGTACCAGGAATCAAATGGGTCCTTGCACTTGCGAGGCAGGCAGCAGAACAACTGAGCTAAATCCCCGGCCCATCTTCCCAGATATTTTAAACCAGAGCTCAGCCATCCAACACCTTCATTTCCATTTTGTGAGATTCTCAGCACAGGACCCAACTGAGCCACACTGTACCCAAACTCCTTTATTTTTCTTCCTGAAATGCAGTCTTGCTATGTAGTTCAGGCTGGCCTTGAACTCACTATATGGCCCAGGCTAGCCTCAAACTTGTGGTGATCCTCCTGCCTCAGCCTACTGAGTGCTAGGATTACAGACATGCACCACCACACCTGGGATGCCCAAACTTCTAAATGACAGAAATTGTGAGGTAGTAAATGGGTGCTACTTAACTTTGTAGCAATGTTTCATCTATGGTAGAAAATTAATATAAGGAGAACCTTCAAGAAACAACTTAAAAATAATGAGAAGGAAAATCAGTCAAGAGATGCCATGAGAGGACTAACCCAGAAGGTTCAAGACCTAAATAAAGCCATTCAAGAAATAAAACAAGCTTGGTTACAGGGACACATTCCACCACTGAGGAATGGCTGAGACAGGAGGACATCAAGTTCAAGCCCATCCTGGGCAACCCAGCAACTTAGTAAGAACCTGTCTCAAAAACAAAAAAGAACTGGGAATGTAGCTCAGTGCAAAGGCCCTAGGTCCATCGACAATACATTAAATAAATTAAAAAACAAAACAACTGAGAAAACTCAGAGGAGGAAATTATCAGAGACAAAGAAAAAAAAAACTGTGCATGTAAAGGACACGAGTTCCCAGATTACAAATTCCCAATACGTTGCGTGTAGAAACATCCCACAAAGGCACAGCATTTTCCTGAAATTTCAGAACCCTGGGAAAGGAGAAAACCCAAAAAAAGCATCCAGGGGAGGGGGGAGTCATATCAAATGATTAAGAAGCAGAATACCTTTGGACATTGTATTGGTCAGGTTTCTCTCAGTGGGATATAATACCCAACACCCACAATTAAAGGAAGGGAGGTTTACTATGGCTCATGGTTTCAGGGGATTTAGTCCATGGTCAGCTGGCTCCAAGGCAGAGACATCATGGTAGAAGGGCATGGTGGAGCAAAGCTGTTTAGTACATGGCAGCAGGAAGCAGAACAGGGGAACAGTGCCAGAGAGAAAGGGGCCAGGGACCAGATGAATTACCCAAAGTAACATCTCCATGACCCACCCAGACACACCCAGAAGTGTGCTCCACCAATCCCCTGAGTGGACCCCTTGTGGTGATCCTCCTGCCTCAGCCGACTGAGTGCTAGGATACTCCACTTAACTCCCATAGACATTGCAAGGACACCGGCTATACTATTATGCAGTTAGGCCTAAAACCTAGAAACCAATGGAAAAAGCCTTGAAAAGTCTAAGGAAAAACAATTACCAGCCTAGAAGTCTACAACCTGCTGGATTACTAGTTAAGTGTGAGAGTAGATGAATGACATCCTCAGACATATGGTCTCTCATGAATGTGCCTTCCACCATCAGCGGTAAATGTTGCACCAAAACAAGAACAGGAACCAAGGAAAAGGAAAATACAGGGTGCAGGGGGCATGGGGAGGGGAGGGGGCATAGGCCAGAGGTACTGGTCTCAAGAAACTCTGTAGAAATGTCAGAGCCTTAAAAATTGATTAAAATAAAAATTGAAAAACATATATTACAAAAGCGTAAAAACAAATAAATGGAGGAAATGAAGTGAAGAAAACTAACCCAGGATAGTTAGTAGTCCCCAGTGCATACTGTCTGCCCTTGATTAATTCTGCAAGCTGGACCACAAATTTGGCTCTATTCTTCTGAGATGCTGAGATGGTGGAGATACACAATCAGTTACAAGATTTATAGTGTCTGTAGGACAAAAGCACCACAGCTGCTCGACAGAAATGCAGCTTTTCCTAATATCTGAGGCACATTTCTCCCATGGGCCCTCATAAAGCAGCCCCTAACTGCATAATGTTCTAGCTAGTGTCCTTGAAACCATCCCAGCAACATACACAACAGTAAATTCCACATCGCTCTTTCTGATCATGTCCATCAAACTCGACAGATGGCACAAAACAGAAGCACAATCTCACACAAGGCCCAGAGCCACAAGTACAGGTGCCAAGGGTGACATTTAGATAGAAATACATGTCCTTCAGTCAGTCCCTAATGAATATTAATCTTCACAATCCAGGCTTTTTCCCCCCTTGCTTTTCCATATTCACCAAGATAGAGGGGCATTTCTAATACTGGGATTCAGGAGCACAAGGCAGATCTGACAAACACAGGTAGTGTTTGCATTTGGCCCAGTTCTCCAGTCCCAGTGCATGTAGAGTATGCAAATAGAGCTAGGTGTTACCTGACCACACTCTGAGCAGCAACACAGGAGAGGAGAACTGAGTCTAAGGAACTAGAAGTGTTTATAATGAGCAGTACACTTGCCTTTTGCTCTTGAGAAAGACACCATCCCGTCTAAGGCTGTAAGCAAATCTGCTGTCGACTCCAGGAGATTCTGTAACTTCCAAGGCTGCTCGCCATACAGACATTCTTGAAAAGACATCCCAGAGCAAAGGCAGTCAGCACCGGTCCTTCCAAGATACTCGTCAGTGAGATCAAAAATTACAGTGAACGTTTTCTTTTTTTTTTTTTTTTTAATTAGAGTAGAAGACACATCACCATTAATCCCCTCACTTTGAGCACACTCATCCCATCATTCTTGCCACTTTCTGAAGAAGTTCTAGAAGTCCTCTTTCATGAGCATCTTTAATTGTGCTATCCTGGCTGCCTCAATATTCTGAACTGATTCAAAACATGTACCTTTCATGGTCATTTTGCCTTTGGGGAAGAGACAGAAGTCACACGATGCCAGTTTCAATGGATAAGGTGAATGAGGACACACTGTCATGTTTTCACAAGCCTGCCTTTCATTTGGCTGGCACTCAGCAGTAGCATTTGTTGTATTTTTGATCACATCTCCCTTCCAAGGACACAAAAGAGGACTTCCAGAACTGCTTCAGAAAGTAGCAAGAATGAGATAAGTGTGTTTGAAACAAAAGGGAGTATTTTGAGGGGATTCGTGGCAATGTGTCTTTTACTGTGATGGTTTTTTAATTTGAGCACACTATACTTTTTGAGCCCTTGTGTGTTCAAGTTACACACATACATCCAAAAGAACCATAGAAAACTGCCTCCTGACAGTGATGGATGACGAAATCACCAAAGGCAAATTCAAGAGGAAATCTCCCAAGGTCTGTGGAGTCCCAAAGACAAAAAGTATTGTAAGCCATGCTCAGCAAGCCATGAATTTCAGATCAAAACAATATTGGTAGCGGTGTAAACAGAGAGGGAAGTACATAGACAACAGAGTCCAGGATGGCCATGTGAATCTAAGGATCATGTTTGGGCCACCACTCAGGGAAATCCCAGGAAATTTACACAAATTATGGTAAAGATTAAAGCTCACCATTTATACTGGTTGCAGGGCCAGATGTAGAAAAGAAGACACATGCCAACTCTGCTGCCATTTTGAATCATGTGGAAGAGGAAGATGACTCTTCGTGTCACCAGTGGTGAGGTTGTATTTCAACTGAGCAAGAAAGTGACCCCAATAACATCTACAGACAGGGTACCAACGACCAGCAGGTCAAACTGATCAAATAAATCTTAAACTTCCCAAGAATCAACATGCATTCTGTCATATCACATGCTCAGGTCTTAGGTCCATCCTACCAATAACATCATTCATAAGATCAAGGCCCCACCTCATTTCCACCATGAGGTCTAGAGTTCCCTCTCTACTAGGCATTGTTCATGGTGCTAGCTTGGGGAACTTATTCAAAACATTTACTTCCATCTGGAAGAGCAACCTCCCAGATCCTCCCAGATATATGAAGAAACTTAGATTTGCACTATTAATGAAAAAAATTTTTCATGACAGTTGTCAAAGATAGAAAGGAAGATTCTACTTGAGGGAAGATTTTTGTAATAGGCAAAAAGACCACTACATTGAGGCAGAGAGATTAGGCTTAACTCTGACCATACTGGGAGCATGTAGGGACTATAACCAAGGCTTGGGATGGGGTAAATGGGTGAAAACATTGAGGAGAGGGGAAGATTCTTGCCAGGCAGGCTCTGCGCCATGGTTGCTTGAAGGCAGGAAAAGGGAAAGAGGCCAGAAACTAAGGATGAGGGTTGCTGCTAAACTGATTTTGCATAGTTGTGGCTCAGACAGGCTCTTACAAGGATATAGAGGGAATCCCAGGTCAGGCCTCATCAGAAAGGACTCAGGGGAGTCAGACCTCAGTTACGTCAAAGGAGACAGTCTCGGTCAGCATCACCTCTCCCTCCCAGCTTTGAGGAAATGAAAGAATGCATGATGGCTGCCTTTTCAGCGGCAGGGTCACAGCACGAAGTCTGTGGGACACATCTGAGTTGTGGCATAGTAGCATCCTGCACATTCCTAAAGTCATAAACCTAATTGATGGATTCTTTCCAAATCCACTGTGACATCTGCCCATATATAACCCAAATCACTGAGTAGTGAAGGTTTTTAAGTATTCAACTTCAAAAATATTCATATATTTTTTTCAAAAATACATGAATATTTGAAAGTTATTTAGACACATCCTAATTCTTCATCACGAAATTCTTTAGCATGCATTTCCTAAAAATAAGGACTATCGCCTATGTAACTATAATGACATTACCACATCTAAGAAAATTAACAGTCCCATAATACCACCTAACATCCTTGATCTTGGACTTCTCAGAACTGTGAGACACAAATTTATTAAATATAAATATTTTCTAAATTACCCTATCTCAGGGGTTAAACAGCAAAGATGGACTATGACCCCTTTAGTGTTTGAATCTTTTCATCTATGTGTGCATTTTTTCCATGTAATAAAGAATACTTAGGGCTGGAAATGTAGTTCAGTTGGTAGAGCTCACCTAATGTGTGAAGTTCTGAGTTTGATCCCCTGTACCCTGTACTACTACTACTAATAATAATGTTAATAATTTAGTTAAGAAAGAAAGAGAGAACCTAAGAGGTAACTACAAAATTTTCCTGCTGGCCTGATCATAAGGAATGATAATCTTCAAAATTCCACAGTAGCAACAAAATCAATTTTGAAGGGAGCCATAGCAGGCTTAAGAACAGAGATCTGTCCACTGGTGTGCCGGTAAATGCTGAGGGGGAAAGGGATCTGATTTCCAGGTTTGAATTGGTTTTCAGTTTCCATGGTGGATTCAAACTACCTTGAACACAGAGATGAGAAGCAATGTGTTCAAGCTGCAGTCAGAGTTGTCTGAAAGCATCCCAAACAAGACTGAAGCTTCCTTTTTCCTGGACTGAGCCTCATACACCCAAGCTGTGGAGTTTACAGTGCTACAGCAAGTTTATGGGAGACAGAGGGCTTGAAAGAAATAATTCTAGGAATCTAATTCTGAGCACATGTAGGAAAATTTCTTATTCTCCTTTGAGCCTTTTCTTTTTTTAGGATGTAATGTGGATTCAAATTATCTCTCTTGGATGTGTGCTAATATTCTAGGATTCATTCAGGTTGAACTCACACTCAGAATGGTATGATGTTCCTATAAGCTTTGTGGTCAGCTATAGTTTCCTGGTCATATAAGATTTCAAGAGACTTGTGAAATTAGATCATTTTGGTACCCAATCCTCTTATCAAGATTTCTGCATACTTTCCAGAACTTACGTTTTCTGGGCACCCACAGGTCTAACTTAATTTCTCTTTCTTCTCATCTGAAGTAATTGGCTGCTTTGCTCCCAGTTCACCCAGATGCAGGATTCAATCCTTTTTCCTGAATTCCTACATGATCCCCAGAAGCAAAGAAGGAAGGAGAGAACGGGAAGGGGTAAAAAGAGGGACTAAAAAAGGGAGAGGAGGAAGGAGATTCATGCAACTTTATGAACCATTTGCAGAGCTGGAGGGCTATGTCCTGCCTCAGAAACCACCTCAGGTCTAACTTCTACTCTCTCCACTTTCTCCCCAGTCCAGCACAGGCTCCTTCTCCTGCTGAGTTAAACATCTCTGTTTTGGTTCCCTTAGCACCTCACCTGTTACAGCATTTGCTTCGCTCCACCACAGAAAACCAAAAATAACACTGCGGTAAGTAATGAATATTTACTTCTGCCTTGCTGTGAAAATCTGATTCATAGCCCAGGAGCTTTATGGTAAACAGCTTTGATCCACAAAATCCTCAGGTACCGGCTCTCCATGCCCTAATGAATGCTTGGGTTTCTGTCTCACGTTTTGAGGTTCTGGCAGCTGGAGTGAGGACAGAACCAAAAAAGAAAGCAAAGTCCACATTCCAAGTATATCTCCAGAGGAAGGTTTCCACGAGCTACTACCAACTTACTTACCCCCTATTTGCCAGAACTCGGTCACATGATCCCTCTGAACTGCAGGGCAGCATGGGAAATGTAGTCTTTAACCTGAGAAGCCATGTGCCCCGCTGAGAGTCTATCAGTCTGGGAAAAAGGGTCAGTACAACCTCTGCCACACCTTCTGAGGCATTTCCAAAACAAGAACAAGTGCTACTCTAGTGCAACTCTGGCCACATGCTAAAATACTTTTTTAAAACTCTTGCTCCATTATAATTCTGTGAAGAGAGCCTTAGAGATCTACTAATGTTACAAAAAGGAATTTATCCCAGACCATATTCAAATTGATGGTAGATTTTAACTGGCTCAGTGTTTATCATTCAGGAAACACTGGTTGAGCGCCAACTGCATACCATACCCCATGCTAAGAGAGATCTGCTTGTCCATTGAACAACATCTAGTTCTCTCCCTTAAGGGACTCTTGGCTGAATGTCCCCAGGTTAAGCTGCATAAAGGATTTTTTATATATAAAAAAAAAACCTTGGGCTGAGGGTTTAGCTCAGTGGTTCTGCCGCCTGTCTCACAAGCGCAAGGTCCTGAGTTCGATCCCTGGTACAAAACCCCCCCCAAAAACCTTAAGTCTCATTTTCATTTTACAAATCATGAAGTCTGGGGTTCAGGGAAATAAAAGAATTTGAAAAATAAAATTAAGTCACAGAACAGAAGTATGTATCCCAGTCTTTCATTTCACTCCTAACTTATCATTCTGGGCCAGTGTTTTTGTTCATTATGCTATTCCATTTTCAACTGTCTCAGTGAAAAGTAGATGGATGATTTGATCAATTTGTTTTTCTTCAGCTTTATTCTCAGAAGACTTCATGTGTTCCTGCATTTCAAATTTCTTTTGTTTTATTGGTACAATTGAAGTTCTTGTACCTCTTTCTCATCATCTTTATTTGTTTGACCTGGAATACATTGTCTTGAGTTTCATATCATTGTAAGATTCATTATAATTTTTAGCTACAACCTGTACAAAAGATTGGAAGATGTCTCTTCCCATAATGGCTATTTCAAAGATCTAAAAGAAGTGTGGTTAAGCAAACTGGACTTGGTTTATTGATCCCAAAGGGCACATAAAATTTCTAAGAAGTGAATAAAATAATAGGTAATTTGGAACATCTACTGTATGCTCATAATAATAAGCTTTCATCTCCTCTAAGTGTTCATTTTTCAAGTCTAGAGTCTTCTGTTTTATTAAATCTTGTATAGTATATCCAAACCTCTGAGACTTGTGAATCACATGTTATTTTCAAAATTACTCCAATCACATGAAAAATTAACTTTTAGAAGAGAGCAGATTAGATCTACTTTATACATCCTTGTATAGACAGAGAGGTTATTTTAACTTCTCAAGGAAGTTTTGAAATCAAGGAAAAGACAGAATAAGAGGAGACAATTCTAAAACTGTGGTATTACTGCTATTTTCTCTGTGGAAAAAAAAACTTCAATAAGAGCCATAAAGTGCCCCCTCAAGGGAATTTCTAGGCATTTTCAAATTCCCAGCAAACTAACATCGGAGGCAAGTATAGGAAGCTTGATATGGAGGACACAACTCCCCTAATCAGGTGACTGTCTCCCTCTGTCCAGATCTTGGGCATTTGACTGCACTGTCACATACTGTCCCATTTAATGCTCCCACCAGACCTATGTGGTATGTACTAGAATATTCAACTTACAGCTAAAAATGCACAGCTAATAAAGAACATGGGTGTAGGTACAACTCCATACAACCAGTCATTAATATATATCCCTCTCAGATAATCTTATAACCCAAATAACAAGGACAATTGGAAAATGGACAAAGGGCACGAACATAGAATTCATACATTAAGCAATATATAGGACCATGTACAGATATAAACACACACGCAGATATGTGACCTCATGAGTAATCTAGCAAGATCACCTAAGCAACTCACAGACTTTGGGGTGCTTCTTTTTGCAGTACTAGAATGTGAACCCAGGGCCTCACACAGTCTAGGCAAGTGCTATACCACTTAACTATGTCACCAGCCCCTTTTAATTTTATTTTGAGAAAAGGTCTTGCTAAGTTGTCCAGCTGGCTTTGAACTTGAGACCCATCTGCCTCAGTCTCCCCATTAACTTAGATTACAGACGTGTGTCCCAGTACCTGGGGGGATAATTCTTGATAGAATTGATTTAAAAAAGGAATGTCTTCCATAATAGGGAGGACTACTTAAATTAACAAAATTAAATCCCACAAGATATTCTTGAGAACCCTGGCAACTACAGATGGTTAAATTACAATCAGTGAGACCAAGAAGGTGTAGATGGATTGCTCCCAGTCCCTCCTGCTAAGGATTGCTAGAACCCTGGGCATTATATGTAAACCAAATTTAAGACCCTAAAAGGTGGAAAGGAAAAGGAAGGCCATCCAGACACTCGAGCCCCAAAGAGCAACACAATGATGAGATCTCTGGGCTTCTTGTTTCGTCATATCTGCTTGGATGGATACTAGAAATGCCAAGGACAGCAGACAAAAGAGAAGCCCCAAGAGCAGTCTGTGTTCTCCAGCTAAAGAACCAGAAAGAAGCCACCTGGCAGGACAGAGAATCACCATACCCCAGCCAAACACCACAGAGAACACGAGCCTACCCTACCCACGCCAGGCCTTCCACCCTAGTAAAAAGGTGCACTTACTGTTCCAGCCCAAGACATGGGGGACCCTGGACTCTGATTCCTCCCAGTGGGAGTGAGCTCCCCCTTTCCAGCTAGTGTCAGAGGAGAGCAATGGGAAGCTGGAATGTTTGCTGCCATCCAGTAGTAATTAGGTTTCCCCTTCCCTCCTCAGTGGCAGGGGTGGGAGTGTCTCCCGGTGTATTCCTCTTCCCATTGCTGGCACACAATACCCAATACCTACAACGTAGAGAAGGAGAGGTTTATTTTACTCCTGGTTTTGTGGGGTTCTTGGATGACTGATTCAAGGCAGCAATGGCATGGTGGAGAAAAACTGCCTGGGAGAAAAACTGCCTGGAACAAAAACCCACGGCAGTCAGCAAACAGAAAGAAAGAAGCAGGGGCAAGAATCACCCTTCCAGGTCACGGCCCCAGTTACATACCACCAGATGTTATTGGGTAATGCCTTTAGAAATGACTCACCAATTAAATGTATTCCAAGTCCTTCTGTCCTTGAACAAAGAATTAAATAAGACAAGCCAAAAATGGTGCCAAAAGTTTATCTGAAAAGTGACAGGTGAAGGGGTAAGGGAGAAACTGGCACTGCAGAGTGAACCTGGGCTGAACAAAAGAGGGAAAGAGAAAAAGAGAAAAAATAAAAGTACACCCTGGTCTGGGGGACACAAGGTCAGCTACTGTGAAGAGTCACCATAGCAGGCTCCCTGTGGCATCCCATCTCTTTTATGCCATCCACATCTCAAGGAAACCTGTGGGAAGTTTTACAGATGGGGTCCTGGGAATTATTTAGCTGTCCAAGGATCTTATAATTAACAAGTCCCACTTATTTCCCCAGCCAGCTTTGCCACATCCTACCTCCTATCCCACAACCAGCTTCCGAGAGAGGAGACCACTCCTCTGTATGGAATTAGGCAACAGTGGGTTCACTGTGTTACTGGACAACTAGGAGTTAATTGGGTAATTGTGCTCATTGTAGAATTCACCTAAGTAACCATGACAACTTCTGTAATCTGACTATAACAGACTCAGAAAGACCTGCCAGAACTCTTGCTCTCCCCCTCTCCACTGCTCTGCTTTGTGTAAATCTGGGCACAAATCCAGGGCAACTCTGAATTAAGCTTTGTAGATGTAAAAAGAGGTATATAAACTTCTATTCGGGGCTCTTGACACTGACAGGAGTCACTTGCTGAGTCACCGCCAGTATTAAAAGCCAATTTGCTCCTTCTCTATGTGTCAGAGTGGTTTGTCTGGGAATCTCACACAGTTTCCTAAGGCAGTTCTACCTCTCAATAGCACATTCAGCCATGAACTCATCAATGGATGAATGCACTGATAAGTACAGTGCCCCATGATCCAACACCTTCAAAATCCCCACCTCTGAACACATGAGATTTTTCAGGAGCATTATAGATCTAAATCATAATACCTGGAGAACAGACCAAGGTACCCCCTTCAGCCAGGGTGGTGCCAACAGAGGCCTCCTGGAAGCCTAGATGCTCACCCCACCCAGCACTAATGATCTTGTCAAAAGAAGCTGAATGAGGAACCTGGACTTTTACCCCCAGCTCATTGAAAGGTCAGCTGCCCACCAGGTTCACATCAGGGGAAACCTGTCCAAGAAGTACAATACAGAGATTCATAATATAAAACCCTAAGTGCATTACAATTTGAAAAATCACCTTGACCAAGAACCAGGCAAACCTCAACTCAAATGAGAAAATGTTAATAAACAAGACCAAGCACTGAAACAACTTTTGCAAAAGAGTTCATTCAGGGAGAGGGCAAATGTGAGGTGATAAAGACCAAGTGTCAAGTCCTGAGGACAAGGTTTGGGGTGTTTGTGGGATAAAGAAGCAGGCTGGTCTGAGGCATGGGGAAAGGTGACTGCAGGCTAGGAATAACAAAGTGATAGGTGGGATAAGCATGTGCAATATCATTTCCTGGAGCTCCCAGGAGGCCTGTTCAGAAAATGGTGGTGTTGGCATGCTCCAAGGGTGAGTGTCAGGCCTTCTGATGTCAAGAGGCATCCACCAGGCACAGCACAGGCCCTGGTAATGGGTCCATAGCTTCGCTTGCTTTAAGCCCCTGGTCTAAACTCCTGAAATACAACTTAGAGCGCCAACATGTGGTGGCCAATACAGCAGAGGTGTTATTCACAGCAAGGCTAGTGGGTATGTACTGCTTAGATACATGGCCTCTAAAGTTGGTGATAAAAAACGAGTACTGTGGGCTGGGGATTTAGCTCAATGGTTCTGCTGCCTGCCTCATAAGCACAAGGTCCTGAGTTCGATCCCCTGTACCAAAAAAAAAAATGAGGACTGGGGATTTAGCTCAGTGGTTCCAGCGCCTGCCTTGCAAGTGCAAGGTCCCAAGTTCGATCCCCGGTACCAAAAAAAAAAAAAAAAAAAAAAAAATGAGTACTGAAAAGCAAATGAATTTAGAGGGTTTACACAGATTTTCCCTTGGTTTCAAAAGATAAATCAACATATGTCAAACAGACCACTCAGATGTTGGAATTAGGTAAGGATTTTAAAGCAGGCATCATAAATATGCCTCAACAAGCAACTAGGAACATTCTTGAAACAAATGAAAGAAATAAAAATCTCAGCAAAGAAAGAAGTCAGGCATGGTGGCACACACCTGTAATCCCACCATTCTGGCGGGCTGAGGCAGGAGGATCACAAGGTGGGCAATTGAGCCATTTAGTGAGATCCTGTCTCAAATTAAACATTAAAAAATAAATAAATAAAAGATCTAGGGCTGTAGTTCACCACAAAGGCCCTGGGTTCAATCCCCAGGACTACAAAAAAAGACAAAGAAAAAGAACATTCTCCATCCTTCCTCCCCTTATGGACCAGTGTCACTCTGAGAAATCTTTTTATCTTCCCTCAGGGCCCTGCTTATTCCAATACACATCATGTTTTACAAAAACGATTGTTTAGCTTACTGCTGGGTGCCTCTTGTTAGGTTAGGAAAATGATACCCGGACCTTAGAAAATGGAACTCAGGCCCAACCCTGTCTGCGGAGGGCTTGTGGCTCTTTCTTCCTGAGTTGTCTCTTGCTATCTCTCTGCCTCATCCAACCCTCTGAGTATGTTCTCTGTCTGCTGTGGAAGAGGCACAGGCCTTCTGCTATCCTGCTATCTCCTTGTTTCAAAACTATGCTTGAATTTCCACAGATGACTCAATTACTAAATCTCTTTAAGAAGTTGAAGTAGTATGCTGGCCAAAACCATTTTTAAAAAACTTGAAAAATTAGGATCAAATTGGGAAGCGAAGCAGCTTCTAAAAGGCTCCCTGAGCCTCCTTCATCTAGAGCGTGGCTCCATCAAAGCCTTGGTTCTGTCACACAGAACACAGAAAAGATGGCAGGTGTCACTTCCAAGAACAGATCACAGAAGATGCTGATGGCTGTCCCTCAGAACACTCTCTTGAAGCTGCTCTGCAGGGAGGCCCACGTGGTGATACACTGAAAGCTGCCTCCAGCCCAGAGCCAGCCAGGGACCGAAGCCCTCAGGACAACCTGCCCCAGCAATGTCAGGGCCAGTGCTGCACAGCTGGAGGCCCACCCTTCTTCCCTGCTCGGCCCTGCTGTGGGTGCAGACCTGGGACAGACTCCGTCACAGTGGCCCCTGATAGACCCTGAGCCACAAGACAAATGTTTTAAAGTTAAATATTCGGGCCGGGGATTTAGCTCAGTGGTTCCGGCACCTGCCTGGCAAGCACAAGAGTTTGATCCCCAGTACCCAAAAAACCAAACCAAAACAAACAGGGTCTGAAACCCTATCTCACTGGGGCCGGGATTTAGCTCAGTGGTTTCACGGCCTGCTGCGCAAGCGAAAGGACCCGAGTTCAATTCCAGGTACCAAAACAAATAAATGAATAAATGAATAAATAAATAAAGTCAAACATTCGCCGTATCTCTTGAACACACCTCATAGATCGCAATCTTCCAAAGCAAAACGTTGAGCGCAGTGGGAGAAATACAGTCAATAGAAATGGGAGAGGTAAGTAAATGCAGCTGCGTGGCTACAGATGGGAGAAAATGTAGGCTGTCTGGGAGGAGAGGGTATGCGAGGACTCGCAGGTCACGCTGCAGGATGCTGCAGGATGCTGCAGGATGGGCACAGTGAGTGACCGCCCAGGGGCTCAGCCTGTGGCTTCCCCTCCAGGAGTCCTGTGGGTGGAGAGGATGGGGCCTTGCCTGGGCCTGAAGCCCCTCACTTTCCTCCTGCTGCTCAACCGCAGGCCGCGCTGGACCTGATGCCCCACATCCCAGGGAGACGTTTTTCTTGTGCCTCTGCACCTGGGAAGACCCGCCTGACAACAGCCCGAAACCCTCCGGCCTGCTCATCCCTGAGACAAGACGCTCGCCCTCCCGGGCCCTGCGCATGCTCCCTGCCAACCTCTCTGCCGTGGCCTTCCTGTCGACACAATACACAAAGAAAAGGGACAACACAAATTCTGGTTTTCGTGGAGGCTAAGGCAGACTAATCCTTTTGCACATCAGATGTTTTTCATTTTTGCTTTCCACAAAATTGAAGGAGTGAGAAGTCGCTCGAGGCTGAGAGACTCGTGGGTATCCCCTTTTTTGTTTTTTAATAGTCGAAATCTGATCAATTTCAGCAGGTCATACAACTAAAGGCTACATTTTCTACCTACAAAGTGTGACTATGTGATTGTTTGCCCATGGGTGTGAGAAGAATGCTGTGAAAACCCTGGGCTGTGGGTTGCTTTTATTTATTTTTATTTTTTGTGGTACAGTACTGAGGATGGAACACCAGGGCCTTCCCAGTGAGCTACATCCCTAGCCCTTTTTTGTTTTTATTTTGAGACAGAGTCTTGCTACGTTGCTCAGGCTGGGCTTAAACTTGAGATCCTCCTGCCTCAGCCTCCCAGAGTGCTAGGATTAATAGGAATGGGAATGAGGCCCTGATTTCACACTTGCTGAAAGATGGACCATGGATATGCTGCCACTGAGCTGAAGGGGCCATAAGGATAAAGCCACACTGCAGGTGATATCAGGGATCAGGTCCTTAGTCCCTGGAGATCCTCATGGTTCACAAACACCTTTCTGCCTAGCACTGATCCCATCTTTGCACTGTCAGAAGAGAAATGCCCATCTCATTTGACCCGCTGGTTTTTCTTGTTATTGTTCATTTTTATGTTAGCACAACCTGAACCTTCCTTGCTATGTTAGCTAAAAATAATTTGAGTTTATCATTGAACTAATTAGTAAATTAACATATTGTGAAAATTAATGGGATTCACTGCAATATTTCTGTACATGCATTTACCATATATTGATCATGTCTATCTACCTTTCTTCTACCTAAGAATAATTTCTGATAGATCATTTGAAACTTGTGTATTGTGTGACTTGGCTGTATCAAAGCTACTCCCATTTTGATCTACTGAAATGATCTATAAAAATGAAAAAGAAATAGAATGGATGTTGAAGCACATCTCATTCTAGACATATATATTTACCCAAAATATACAAACTAAGCAATAAAAACCCCATCTGCCTCATTAAAATATATATTTCTTATATTGTTTTACTGTTAAATTTTTTCAAATGTGTAACTGTTTGTTTTTTTTTTTGAGACAGGGACTCACTATGTAGTTCAGGCTGGACTTGAACTCACTATGTAGTGTAGGTTGGCCTTGAACTCACAGCAATCCTCCTGCCTCAGCCTCCCAAGTGCCAGGATTACAGGTAAGAGCCACCACACCTGGCACATGTATAACATTTTATCTTGATTGTGAACTAAAAATAAATATAACAATAATTTAGTCTGGAATTGTTTTAACATTAAAATTTTTATGGTTAAAAATGGTTTCATTTGTACGCATGTTTTGCTGAAACATAAAAATATAAATTACATTAATATAAAATGATGCAAGAGAACTGACATGAAAGTCCCTCAAGTTTCTAAAACAAATTTGTGTATTTTTAAATAGTTAATGGAGGATAAAATTGCACTTGTGTAGATTGTTGGATTTGATTAAAAGACTATAAAGATTTAATTTGAAATGTTAATATTCCCAATATGATGGAAATCAAAAATGCTTTGCAATTTTTTAAAGTTCTACAGAAAAATGTGGACATCCTGTTGAAAATGGGAAGCAGGTGTGTCTCTGGGGTTCAGACTTCAGAGCATGAACTCTTGCAGGGATTAGAGACCTCTGCCCTCCATGACTTTGCAGTCTCAAGGGCTGATGGTGGCCCTAGCTTGAAACAGTTGTGCAATGCTTCCATACAAGTTGTCCCTGCCTCCATGGGGTTCCTATGGCCAGCACATTTCATGAAAAAGGACAGCCCGGCCTGAGCATCATTCCACAGCTGCCTGCCTACATGACTGCAGTCCATGCACCTATTTCTTCAGAACTCACAAATTTACTGTATTAGTGGTTTTCCCATCACTGGACAAAACACACAACACCTAGAACTTAAAGAAGAAAAGGTTGGTTTGGTTCAGAGGATTCAGGCCATAATGGGCTGGCTCCAAGGCAGAAGCAGCATGGTGCGAGGGTCTGGCAGAGGAAAGCTGCTCACCCCATGGCAGCCAAGAAGCAGAGAGACAGGAGGAGCCAGGGACAAAAATGTACACTTCCAGGTCATTCCACCAAGAGACAAAAATACACCTTTGCAGGTCAGTCCTCCAGAGAACCACTCCTAACCAGGATAACCTCCTTACAGCACATTCAGCCACCAACTCATCAACGGATGAATCCACTCATAAGTACAGTACCCCATGATCCAATCACTTTCCCAAAGCCCCACCTCTGAACATAGGAGGCTTTGGGGGGAAATTCTAGATTTAAGCCATAACAAATGCTGAATGTTGGCATGGAGTTCAAGATTCCACATCTCTTCTAGGTTCTATTCAATTCATCCTTCCTTCTGTTTTGTATTTTTTTACCACTATGTTCCAGTTCTCCCCCATCTTCACCTCTCCATGTCAGCATAGTAACACACTCATTTCTTCATCCAGAAATACCCTGGCTCGCTTCATTCTTTTTGGTCCCTACATGGGATTTTGTACCATGATTGCCTATTAGTGTTCTCGAAGATTATTTTAAATTTTCTTCCCTGTTGACAAATTCTCAGGTTATTTCTATTTTTCCTTTTAGAAGTTCTATTGCAATGATCATCCTTTTATGTAGATCTCTGCTCACATGCAAGTTTGTCTAAGGACAGTGGGGAGGAGCTAAATAGCTAAACTTTGCTTCTAGAGAAAGATGAACAACACACCTAAATTCCTTGTAAACCTGCTGAAAACTGGACCTCCAGCTAAACAGACTGATATTTGACAAGAGGACTTTTATCTGTGGAATGCTCTTAGTGGGATGTGGCTGGTTGAGGACTGCTTGCAGTAAATACACAGAATTTGTGGATTTGTTTGGCAGGATTCCTGTGAGTTATAAAAGCTCTACAACTATGGAGGGAGATATTTCCTCACCTAGAGGCTCCCTGCTGTCTGAGATAAAGTGATGCCTCCCTTGACTATTATTCTGGGCCAGAAGGCTTGTGTCACACAAAAACCAAGACCTAGGTGGCTGCAGGAGGTCGGGGACCTCTCCATTTTGCTAGTGCCCAATGACGCCCTTGAATTTCTGAGTAAAGCTTGTTGCAAAATCTCTGATACCTCCAAGTCAGACTAGACAATATGATCTTGAGTTTTAGCAGATTCCTGGAAGTTAACAAACCCAAGAGGGCTGTGTTGGTTCCTTTTCTCACCAAGAGTGTGGTGTTTGTTTCTAATCAACCCTGGCTAGTTTCACCAGCCTGTAGCTCAATAACCCACAGCCACTTAAATTTGTATTTTTCTGTTTATGAATATTATTTTTACATGTTTCTTAGATCCAGATTTGTTTGTGTGTTCATAATTCCTGCTATTATTTACCCCTCAGTGAAATGTTTTTTATTAATCAACTGACAAATACCATAGTGTAACAGTGAAATATGTGGATTCTGGAATAGTGTTTGGTTTATGTCCTGGTCTGTTACTCGCTAAGTGTGGCCTCAAGAAAGTTACCCAGGGACTAGGGATTTAGGTCAGTGGTGCCGCTGCCTGCCTCATGAGCACAAGGTCCCAAGTTTGATCCCCAATACCAAAGAAAGTTACCCAAGTTTTCGGTTCAATACTGATTTCACAAGGTCACGTGAAGATCATGTGAGAGAATGCACACACCAGAGATAACACTTGGCACATAATGGATGCTAAAATACGACAGCCACTCACAGGAGCTCTTTTATGTTTTAGACATTAGTTCATCTATTGCTCATGTTTTTACCTTTGTCTATACACACTGGTAAGGACTTTGTAATGTACTCAAGTTTATCATTTTTCCTCCATGGGTTTTACTGTAACCTGACTTTTATTTGAACTACTGTACTCAACTGCCTACTGCACACGTGAATTCCTGCTTTTGTTCACCTGCCTTATGATTTCATACTCAGACCCACAGCTCTGCTGAGCCTCAGGAACAGACTTCACCTTTGTTCTTGCACACAGACACCTGTTAGCCACATTTTTTCTCTTTGCCCCTGAAGAACAGTGTTTCTTTTATTATTATTTCTCTCCGCATTTTATTGTCTGGGTGATTTATCCACTCTAATGGTTCCAGTGAAGCCCCTTGAAGCAGATGTCAGTGAAATCACCAGAACGGTATTTTCCACCGTTTGATGGGGTATCTCTAACTTGATGATGGGGTATCTCTAACTTGATGTTTCACAATCACCTTAACCAAAATTGCTTCTAAGATTGAGCTTCATATACACTCTAACATACCAAAGTAGACTGATCTCGAAGAGATACTTTTACTTTTTTTTACTTTACATTACAGCAAACAGCATGTATGGAACTCATGAACAAAAGAATATTTTTAAGTAACATACATAGTCTGTCTCTGGGAAGACACACAAAAACTGCTAAAAGTGCTTATAACAAAGAGACTTTTCACCTTAACTTGGGTGTGGCTCTTGAATTTTTTACCCTGATATATTATGCTATTCCAAACAAAACACAAGCCTATCAATAAATACCAGGCAAGGGGCCAGGGATTTAGCTCAGTGGCACTGGGCCTGCCTTGCAAGCACAAGGTCCTGAGTTCAATCCCTGTTACTGGGGAAAAAAGTAAAAATGAAAAAATAAAAATAAATACCAGGGACCTTCTCATCAGTCCCATCCAACCTATCTCCAGTTCTGGCTGGTGATGTTACAGTCACCTCTGCTAAGCACCTGGGAATCACACGCTGTATCCTCAAGTACACATCCAGCTACCACACTGTGCTGACATGCCTCAGAAGTGGAGCCTTCCTTACACATGCACTTCACAGCCATGCTGGGAACCCACAGAGAGCAGGCACTGGGGGAGGGAGAACAGATGCTCGAGATCCTGTCAGGACGATACCCCCCGGGAGGCTAGAACTGGGCCGGTTCAGCACCCACAGCACACACGGCCTCTTAAATAACTGATGCCATAACCCATGCACAAGTGTTTACTTCAGCAGGAGTCACAGAATACATTTTTATAATATACATAAGAAAAGCATTTGAATGCATAAAGACAACAGAAGGTGACAGAATTTAGTGTTTTACATGAAATTATCGATAACAGTTCAGAAAGGAAATTCAGAGTGTACTTAAAAGTTGAGACCATGCTTTACAAATATTTTATAATAACAAAAGGTATTAGGTTTTTAAAGGTAATACATGACTTAGCATTTTCAGAATGATTTCAAAAGGGGTTGCTAGATAGACACTGTCATACACAGACGTAAAAGAAAAGACAAGAACTTTGGCAAGCAAAGTATTATTCTGTAGCAGCTCAGCTTGTTAAGAGTTTACTTCTTGTAATACAAAGGTCCTTCAATTTACATTTGTTCTTGTTACAGGGACAGAAAGAATTAATATGCTAAAGTCTGGGAGTCTGTAAGCTACATAGCAAAAATAATTATTTCAATAAAGCATGAATTCTATGAAAATGTGCACCACACAGCATATGTAACTGGGTACATGTAAACCACGTGATTAAGTGTCCCCTATAAAATATTTGACCCCAAATCTCACACAATGTTGCCTGTCTACATCTTTTCTTAAAGGTGGCCTCAAGCTCTAAGGTAGGACATTTGTATTTGAAAAAGTGCTCATGTCCATTACTGAAAATGTTCCTAGAGTCCCTTAGGGATTTTTTTTCAGTACTGTATTAACAAATCATTTATCAAGAGATAACTATAAACTTTTGAAAAACCTACTGAGGCTGAGAACGGATCACAAATTGGAGGCCTCTGTCTCCAACCCTGGAAGACCTTGCTGCTTCAAGACCACAGCTCCAAGAAAATAACTCAAGAGTTTCATACTTCTACAAAAATATTTTGTCATGAACAACTGCACAATTATATTTCTAGGAAATTAAACTCTTCAATTTAGATTTAGCAACAACTATAATGAATTGACTTCCAATCACTTATGAATGACAGGAAGCAGTTGAAGTTTTACACAAAAGACATAAATACTGCATAATATGTCGTGAATATTTGCACAAACCCTTTCCTATTTAAAGCACAAAATGCAATCAGTAAATCTGATGCTCTAAAGTACGTTTTCTTAAGATACATTTATGACATAGCACAAAAATGTCTCCACGTGATATGGAAATTCCTGTGGTTTATGGCTTCCCAATAGGCTGGTAGCAAGCATCGGGCTGCCAGAGGCGAATATCCACGAGAACCTGGTTGAGTTTCTGCATCCAGAGATCCCGCTCCTCCTTCGTGTCTGCAGAGAGCCAGTTCCTATAGGAGCACAGAGCAGCGGTCACATTCTCCCCTCCTCCACTCCGCACTTCAGGGACCCGCACAGGGGGAACAGTGCCAACACAAACCGGTAAAAAGACCCATCCTGACCATCTTTTAATGGAGCAAACCACGAGCCAAGGAGTGAGGTCCTTTTCCAAGCACAACAGAATAAAAATACCCGCCATTTGGCTAGCTGATCATAGCGCTTCATTCCATTCCATGAGTGATGTTTCCAGTCAAAGAAGGTGAGAGTTTGCACAGGCACCTGGTGTGTGGGACACCTGCTGCATGCAGAACCTTGGAGTCCAGTGTCCTCCAGTGCCAGGCTCCCTGAGAGCAGTGAGGGCCCTACAGGTAATTCCTCTTTGCATTGTTCGCCATTATTTCTGCCCTAATATGTTGGTAGAACATGGTATTTACAACCAATTATCTCAAGATCCTAAGGCTGCCTATCCTAACCTCTGTTGTATTAGCAATCTCTTCCTCATGAAGCTACAGATGGAATAACTGGTTGGTGGGCAGGCAGTGGCGGGGAAGGGAAGAATTCTTCAATACATGGCCAGACCATCCTTCTACAGAGAAGAGCCAGCTGCGAGGAGGGTTTTCGTTTTATTTGTAATTTGTTTTTTGTGTCCTGGGGTCTGAACCCAGTGCCTTCATCTGAGCTACATCCCCAGCCATTATTATTTTTTGAGACAGGGTCTCACTGAGTTGCTAAATTGCCCAGGCTGGGCTTAAACTTCTGATGCTCCTGCCACAGTGTCCCAGAGTGCTGAGTTTCCAAGCATGTGTCACCATGCCAGGTAGGTTGTGGTACTATACCAATTCTGCATCTTTACAGCTCCTCCCTTCCTTCACCATCTCCTCGAGGTCAGTGGGGAGGGGGAAGACTCCTTACAGGAGTAACCGTAACTGTTGGCCAGGCTCATTCCACGTGCTTGCCACTGTGCTCAGTGTCTACTCGGGATTCTTTCGTCACTCTGTGACATTTATTTTCTTCCTTTTGACACAGAATTTAGAGGGTGACAGAGGTAAATGATCTGCCATGGTCACACTACTGAGTCGGGATTAAATGGAGGTCTGTTGGACTGGGGAGGGTACAGCACCATCCTATGTACAAGCTCCTGGGTTCAGTCCCCAGCATTAAACAACTAAAGAAATCAAAAAACCTTAAGTCTGTGGGCTTCAAAGCTGCACAAAATCCTGCCTCCCAACTGTTAAAGCACCTCTAGTTCAAAGGAGCAGTGTCTATTTTGAAGTGGGCAATATTGACCAAAACAGAAATCTTTCATATTGAAGAAGGAAAAGACAGCAAGCTTGGTGAGTAGGAATGAAAATGAGGTACATTAAATTTAGATAAAAGGTTGAGGTTTAGAAGGCCCTAATAGATCATTAATGCAAGAGGGATGCAGAATGTTTATCCTGTTGTGAAATAACTTTCAGAGCCCCAAGCAAAGCTGAAGACGCAGGCAGGACTGCACCAGGGGTGCAGGGCTCCCAGGATGCATTTGGGCCAAGGTGCACACAGAAATCGAGGGCAGGGTGACTAGAGTAACACATGGTCTCGTTCCTTCTGCCTTGGGGGAGGCCCCAGGAGAAGTCCAGGAGGGCTTCTGCGGCAGGGAGAAGACAGGGTTACATGAGAACTGTGATAATATTACAAGACAACAAGGGGGATGCTGTGGTCAGGAACTCTGAGTGCTGTGCTTTGGTTGTTCCCCTCATTGGGCACGGACAGGGCAATTATGAAGCAAAATGATTATAATCCCACCTCATGTCTCCTGTCCTATCTGATACTACTACTGTATGTAGAAGAGCTAAGAGGAACAAATCTGAAAGTAACCTACAGATCAAGACTTCAAAGAATGGGTGATCTAGTTATTTTGAAACATGCTGGCAGTCTCTGGACTACTCTTCTACTTTGGTATAGTGTGTCTAGGATGTAGCTTTGTAATACTTTTGCACTAAAAACCATAGAGCTAGTTTTGCCCACCTCCCTGCCTGCAACATCAGGTAAGAGCCTGATAAATAAAGAGACTGTATCCAGTTCCATCCATTGCCCCTAACTGTAAGTTTGTACACCGAAGTTAGGCAACTGATGACATAGTTAACACAAAGAACAGCAGGCCAATACATACTTGGTGACGCAGAGCGTGTCCCTGCACTGGCTGACCAGAGTCTCCCGGTCGTCTTCTCTTTGTGGTCGGACAGTGATTAATTCAAAAGTGTTGCGTCTTGCACAAAATTCTCTGTTGGCTGGTTCTATCTGCTGGCTGGTACAGTTGGCTAGGTTCATCCTTCCTATGGGATTCTTGAAACATAAATTTAAAAAATATTAGCAGATAATTAGGGGAGGGAGGAATGGGGCAGGGGAAAGAAAAAGAACCAAGTGTTACGTATAATGTGCTAATTCCCCAGGATGAAGGTGGTTACGTACCGCAAACATGTACATGTACTAATACGAATTTTAAAAATAAATAAAAGTGTTAATAGAAAATAAAACCATTTAGGTCAATAAACATTAAACAGCAGGTAGCTTTATATAAATTAAAACTAAAAAGGACCAGGTAGGGTGGTGCACACCTATACTGTCAGCTACACAGTAAGCTGAAGCAGGAGGGTCATGGGTTCAAGGACACCCTGGGTAACTTAGTCAGACCCTGTCTCAAAATTTAAAAAATAAATAAATAAAAAGGAAAGCATTACGATATGCTCTAGCAATCCTGTCACTGGTATACACCCAAAGATGCCTAAATCAGTGCGTCAAAGAGATGTCAGCACGGTGTTGCCTGCAGGATCATTCACAGTGAGTGGCCAAGGTATGCAGACAACCTAGGTGCCCGGCAACAGAAGAATGACTGAGAAATGTGCTGCCTACAGAATGGGGCAATCAACCTTCTAAGGGAACAAGACACTGTCATTTGCAACAATATGGACGAACCTAGAAGACATAAGGTTAAGTTAAACAAGTCAGGAGCAGAGAAATAGGTACCATGTGATCTCACTTTTGTATGGAACTTCAGAAAGTCAAATTCCCAGCAGTACAGGATGGGGCAGTGGTCACCAGAGGCTGGGAAGAAAGAAAGGAAGCAGAGGTGTGGTCCACGGGCACACAGTCAAAACCTTTGGGAGGAGTGAGTTCTACTGCACAGCACAGTGACTATAGTTAACGCAAATATTTATTTCCGAATAGCTAAAAGGGAAAAAACATCTGAAAGAGGATTTTTAATGTTCCTACCACAAGGAAATGATAAGTACTTGGAACGATAGCAAGCTAATCAGCTCAAGTGGATCAATTCACAATGTACCTATGTACTGAAACATATATTCAATTATTATTTGTCAATTAAAATTACAAACTAAAAAATTTTAAAACTTAACACAGTTATATTGGCCTGAAAGAAATATATTCAGTATTTATTACTATTTCTTGCCAGACATAAAAATAGACACCAAAAATATCAACTGATTTCTCTTGTCAAATATCCTATATACCTAAAACAAAGAAGCAAACAAAAACATTATTATGGATATGGAAAACTTCAAACAGAACAGTGCACTGCAGCAGCCCCAAGTACTTCACCCAGCTGCAACAATCAGAAACACACATTCAGCTACCTTGTGTCTGTCTATACCTCACTCTCCTCTCCCCTTTCAATAAACAGAAATCTAGATGTCGTATTTTGTGTGTAAATATTTTTTATGTATCTCTAAAAGATGAGGCCAAACAATTGCCTTGTAGCTTTGGGAGCCATGTAATTCCTATGCTGTATGGGCCAGAGGAGAGAGAAAAATTCATGAGATCAAATGGTCCTGAAAAGGAAAGAAGGGATACATATGGGCACAAATAATCGATAAAGCAAATAAAACTGTCAACTCTGTTAGTAATTAAAAAGGAAATTAAAATGTACCGTTTTAAACCCTTATACTGGCTAAGTCTGGACAGAAGAGTAAAAACCTCTGCTGATTGGTTGGAGGGTAACAGAAATTCTTAAATTCTACTGGGGAGAGTGTAAAATAAAAAATAAAGAGGCTGGGGATGTAGCTCAGCGTGAAGGCCTTGGGTTCAATCCCCAGTACCACCAAAAAGCATATAATAATAATTATCATCACACAAAGATGTGTATACATATGCAATCACCATTTTTCTTAATCATAAAAAATTTAAAACAAATTAAATTAGCCATAGGGGACTCTCTAAATAATTATTTTATGCTGCCAGGCGTGGTGGTACACACCTGTAATCCCAGCACTTGGTGAAGTAGGAGGATCACCATAAGTTTGTGGCCAACCTGGGTGACATAGTATGGTCAAGGCCAGCCTGAATGACAGTCAGGCCTTATCCCAACAAACCAAAAAAAAAGTTCTTTTTTTATGTTTCTGCCCAGGGTGGTGGCATATGTCTATAATCTCAGCAGAAGGACCAGTGCGAGGTGGAGGCCAGCCTGAGTTACATAGTGAGTTCAAGTCCAGCCTAAACTACATAGCAAGACCCTGTCCAAAAAAACTCCAAATAAATAAATAAATAAATAAATACTTTTAAAAAGAGTGATTTTATCTTTCCAGTATATATGGGAAACTAAACAGTCTGAAAGATCTCCCATTACATAAGTCCTCAAATGCTAGATAACTAACACACATTCATAAAGTAGAAGAATCTGTCAAGGGCAAAATCATTAAGAGAGAAGAGTAGGCCAGCTGAAACCCTGGATTCCCTTGGGCCAACACTAGGAACCCACAGCCTGGCCTCCCATGGATGAAATGATTAATATGAAGTCTAACAATTGCTTTAAAATACCCCCAGCAAAGAACAAAAGGTTTGTGGGTTGTGGACACATGAACAAAACATGAAAATATTCACTGAAGCCAGGAATTCATTGTATCATTTCTCATTTATTTTGTAACCACTTGAATATTTTTAATTATAAAAAGTAAAATATATACAATGCTTGTGCACGCGAGCACATGTGTAAAAACCAAAGGTGATGGGCCGGGGATTTAGCTCAGCAGTGCCTCGAAAGCGCAGAGTCCCGAGTTCGATCCCCGGTAACAAAAAAAAGGCGGGGGGGGGGGGGCGGGGATTTGAACCTGGCTGTGGCGGGGCGGTGGGGTGGGCTCGCTTTCCCCGGCCCCCGCAGGGAGCCCTGGCTGTGAGCTGTCCCCGGCGGACCCCGGGAAGGGACCGCAGAACCTCACCCTGTCTGGAGCGTAGGGTTTATTTTTGTAAAGACTGAGCGGCAGTCACAGAAGTGGGTACTTTGTTTCGTTTCAGACCCTTTCCCTATGATATCAGTAGAACAGGAAAAGTTAATTTCCCCACTTCTTTGCACTCCCAGCAGTAGAAAATGTTTATCACATGTTCAATCGGTTGCCTCTTGTATGGTCATTATGGGTACGTAGATAGAAGGTTAAACGGGTACCTACGACTCGATCATGTCCCCAGAAGTTTACATTATGATTGGAAAAAAAAGATCAGAGGAAAACGCAAGAAAGGCATCCCTGTGGCTTGTAGCACCGCAGAGGTAGGCCACAGATTTTGTTAGTGAGCAAGAAAGATTGAGTTCAAGAAATAGCCTGAGTTTTGCTCTTGGGTTTCCTGTAGTTGTAAAAGAAAGAAAAAAGAGAGAGAGAGGAAAAAAAAAACTTTAGACAAATTAAGTTGAGCAGTCTGTTTGAGGAAAGGAGGAGTCATGAGTCGTGTATCACCCTGAACCAGTAGCGGTTCAGAGCACTCCCACCCAGCATCTTGGCCAGGAAAACCGTATAGATTTTTGACTGGTGTTGAGTATGTTGTTGGAAGGAAAACCTGTGCCACTGTAATTGACAATGATCAGTCCATCAGTTTTTCATGCTGTGTTAACTGCTAACTTTTCTGTAACTAACTTGCAAACAGGTGAAATTCCTACTTTAACAATAAAAGATAATTAATTCTAAGTGTGATACCTTTGTTAATGAGGGGAAAAAATGCAGAATGGCCTTTCTCGAACTTTGAAGACAGAGGATAGAGTTACCTTTGGAGTGTTTGAAAGTAAATTCAGAGCAGAATACGAGCCTTTGGTTGCGTGCTCCTCTTGTTTAGATGTCACTGGGAAACTGCTTTAAGTCAAGCTATATTACAACCTGGAGGACTTACAGTAAACACCTGGACAGAAGAATGTACTCACCTTGTTGTGGTATCGGTTAAAGTTACCATTAAAACAATATGTGCACTCATTTGTGAATGTCCGATTGTAAAGCCAGAATATTTTACTGAATTTGTTAAAGCAGTTCAGTCCAAGAAATAGCCTCCACAAATTGAAAGTTTTTACCCACCTGTTGATGAACCAGCCATTGGAAGTAAAAATAAACAAATCTTCAAAGGGAAAACATTTGTATTTTTAAATACCAAACAGTATAAGAAATTAAGTTCAGCAGTTGTTTTTGGAGGTGGAGAAGCTAGGTTGATAGCCCAAGAAAATTAAGAAGAAGTTAAGTTTTTTTTCAGCTCCTGGAACTTGTGTTGTTGACATAGGAATAACAAATACACAAATCTTAATTCCCGACTCCCAGAAAAAATGGATTCACTCAATTATGGATATAATCCAAAGGAAGGGTCTTAGACCTATTCCTGAAGCAGAAATTGGATTGGCAGTTATTTTCATGACTACAGAGAATTATTCTGATCCTCAGGACCAGCCCAGCACAGGATTAAAGACAAAGACTCCAGGGCTAAGCCTTTCATAAGACTGGCCAGTCAGTGAAAAACACATGTCAAGTGCTCCTGAGAACACTGCAACATATGTAGCTGACACAGAATTGGACCAGGCACATACACGTATGTATTCAAGTGAAAAGACAAAAGAAATAAAAATCTCCAAAACGGAACAAAAATGTGGATCATCTTCACAAGAAATAGCCATTATAAAAGAAGCCCCCCAAAGAAGCTCCAATGATAACATAGCATCAAATACTCTGGTTAGGGCAAATATCCAAAACTATCGGCTTTCACCAACTAAATTCCCAAGTGTAGATAAAAGTAGAGATCGAGCTTCTCAGCAACAGACAAATACCATTAGAAACTACTTTCAGCCATCTCCCAAAAAAAGTGAAAGGGATGAAGAAAACCAAGAAATGTCTTCATCCAAATCAGCAAGAATAGAAATGTCTTGTTCTCTTTTAGAACAAACACAACCTGCTATAACCTCACTATGGAAAACAAAGAGCAAAATCTATCTCAGAATGAACCTATGGACACAAAATCAGGAAACTTATTTCCAGATGATGAAGATTTAAAATCCAGTGTGAAAAACTCTGACAGTAAATCTGTTTCTACAGAAAGTCTAAGATCAAAAAAAGCAAAGAAATTGATTTGGCCATAGAAGATGAACTATTGGAGCAGTTATTCAAGAACACAAGACCAGAGTTAGAAACTGAAGTGAAAGTTGAAAAACAAGAAGATGTCAACATTAGAAAAAAGCCAAGATTGGATATAGAAACAAATAACAATTTTGATGATAAAATAATACCAGAAAGTGACAAAATACCCCAAGAAAGTGAAGTTGGGAAGAAATGTGAGCTCAAGAAAGAATCACTGTCGTCAACTAAAGAAATACCTAATAATGATGAACTTCAGGACAACAGTGAGATGCTTCCAAAAAAGTTGTTAATGACTGAATTCAGATCACTGGTGGTTAATAACTCCACTTACAGAAAACTGTGTGGGATAAATAATGATCATGGTCATCAACTAAAGAATTTCAAGAAATTCAAAAAGGTCACCTTTCCTGGAGCAGGTAAACTTCCGCACATCATTGCAGGATCAGATCTAATAGCTCATCATGCTCGAAAGAAGGCATAGTCACAAGACTGGTTGAGACAGGAAACGGAGGTACAAAAGCAACATGCAAAAGAAGAGTCTCTTGCTGATGATCTCTTTAAGTATAATCCTAATGTTAAAAGGAGAAGATAATTGAGAACTTTAAAAAGAAACTATAAGCTGTCACCTGCCTCACAAGCGCAAGGTCCCGAGTTCGATCCCTGGTACCAAAAAAAAAAAAAAAAGGAAATTATGAAAACAAGCTTCCCAGCAAACATTTACTTCAGGCCGAGATACATGAATACAGTGTATGGAAGAGATTTTTTTTTTGTGGCCCAAATTTGTTAAATAAAATGCACAAAACTCTAAAAAAAAAAAAAAAAAGCGAAGGTGATACATTACTGAATGATAACAAATTAGGGGAAGTGCCTTACCAGGCATTAAGATCTCTTTTCAAGCTGTGATGATTAAGACTGGGGTAGAGAAACACAGCAAAGGAAACGGCACAGAAACCCTAAAATTAAACCAATGACATTTTATCCACATACGTACAATGAATATCTTCGTATATGCCAGAAGCGGCACTGTGAACCAGGGAGGGGAGGAGGGACCATTCAACAACACTGGCACAATCGGCTGTCTAGAAAAATACATCAATTTGAGGTACATTAAACGTGAACTATAAAACTTTGTAACTTTGGAAGGAGATATAAGAGAAATTCTTTTTCGTCTGTTTTGTTTTTTTGGAGATAGTTTCACTGTGTAGTTCAGGCTGGCCTTGAACTCCTGGTGATCCTCCTGCCTGAGCTTCCTGAGGGTTGGGATTACAGGTGTGAGCCACCATCCCTGGCTTAAGAGAAATCTTTTCCACTGCAGAGTAAGAATCAATCTTTCAATCTTTCTTTCTTTCTTTCTTTCTTTCTTTCTTTCTTTCTTTCTTTCTTTCTTTCTTCCTTCCTTCCTTCCTTTCAGTTTTTGTTATTGTTGGTTTTTTGGGGGACAGAGTCTAGCTATGCACCCCAGGCTGGTCTCAAACTTTCACTAATCCTCCTGCCTCATCTTCCCGGGGGCTGGGATTACAGACACCCAGCAGCTTTCTTAAGACTCAGAAAAGCACAAACAATGCAATAGATTGACAGAGTTGATTTTCTTAACATTCTATTCATAAAAAGACTCTTTAAAGCTAAAAGATAATGCCTTTTAAAGCTAAAAGATAAAGCTACAGAAATATAACTGTAATTTACCAAAAGAGATGAAAAATATAGAAAATCAATTAAGAGAAGAGAAAATATAAATGGCTATAAATACAAGAAAAGATCCTACTCTGGTAATCAGGGAAACACAAAAGAAAAACAGTGACGTAACATTTAGCCTCTCTCGTACTGACCAAAGATTAAAAGGACAACATATCAAGTGTTGGTGGGAGTAAGGAAAACTAAGAACTCTTACATTCCTGGTGAGAGCAGAAAATTGTACAACCATTTTCAAGAATCATTTGACAAAATCTAGTCAAGTTGAAGATGTCCAAATCTTGTACCCAGCAATTCTACTAGGTAAAACTCAAGAAAGAATGTCCATCGATGTATACAAAAAGTTAAATCAGAGCAGCACTGTTTATAATAGCACCAATTTGGAAATAATCTAAGTGTCTATAAATAGAAAAAGGAATAAATGAAATGTGATAAGGCCTTATAATGGAATACTGTACTACAGAGAAATGAAGCAAGCTAGAATTACACATATCCACCTAGAGTAACTTCACATACGTGTTGACTCAAGCAAGGCAACTTGTAGAATAATATATATGATATATGATTTGTATATTTAAAAATGTGCAATTACAATAACATAGTTACTATATAGGATAAGAATCTTAAGAAATGTATAGGAACAATAAATAATTTTAGCACAAGAATTATCTATGTGGAGAACTACATGGGGGAACATCCATTGGTCTGATAGCAAAGATTGACTGAAATTATTTTTATGGCTTTTTAAATGCCTTAAACATTTCACGCTCATCAGCCCCCATAGGCAGAACAAGGAGACCGGGGGAGCCCCAAGAACACTAAGAGTTCACGGAAGTGCAGCTTCTGAGAGGAAAGCTATGGAAGAGGTCAAGAAGGAATCAAATCTAAAATGCCCACAGGGCCTGGTTCCAGCAGCAAGACACACCAGGTAAAGTGGGAGGATGCTGCAGGACCTGGGTACCACCATTGTGGAGACACCACTGATTGGAGACTAAGATTCCTAGCTAGAAGTTTAGGGCAGAAGAAGAAGAAGACCAAAAACACAGCCTCCTGATTACTGGCCATTTCCCAATAACAGAAGAAAATGATTAAGACTCAGGAGTCACTGACCCCGGAAGATGTGGCTGTGAGGTTCACCTGGGAGGAGTGGCAGCTCCTGGGCCTTGGTCAAAAGGACCTGTACCGAGATGTGATGCTGGAGAACTACAGCAGCCTGGTGTCAGTGGGCTATCAAGCCAGCCAGCCACATCCCCTTTCCAAGTTGCTACATGGAGAACGATGGACAGTGGAGGATGCAATCCACAGTCAAATCTATCTGGAAATCCAGAAAGTTGATATACAGATACACTCACAAACCCAAAGATGGCTGAAGAGAACGCCATAAACATAATGTATTTGGAAGTGTCATTCGTCAGAGGACAAGCAATTTCCTTTTAATGCAAAATCATGATATATATGACTTACATGAGAACCCACTGAAATTAAATTTAAGTGCAGTTAAACAGAACAGAAGCTATCAAGTAAAGAATCCTGTTGAGATTAATGGAGATGGAAAATCATTCCTCCATGCCAAGCATGAAAAATTTCATACTGAAATTAAATTCCCAGAATGTGAAAGTTCTGTGTATACAAATTCACATCAGATAACTCAAAAGACAGCTAAACCCCATGTATGCACTGAATGTGGAAAGGCCTTCCTCAAGAGGTCTCGCCTCATTGATCACCAGAGAGTTCATACAGGAGAGAGACCTCATAGATGCAATGTATGTGGGAAAGCCTTCTGCAGAAAATCCAGGCTCAATGAACATCAGAAAACTCATATACGAGAGAACCGGTATGAATGCCCTGAATGTGACAAAGCATTCCTCTGGAAGTCACAGTTCATTGCACATCAGAAAATTCATACAGGAGAAAAACCCTATGTATGCAGTGATTGTGAAAAGGGTTTCATCAAGAAATCTCGGCTTATTAATCATCAGCAAGTTCATACAGGGAAGAAACCTCATGGATGCAGTCTGTGTGAGAAAGCATTCTCCAGAAAGTCTGGGCTCATTGAACATTAGAGAACTCATACAGGAGAAAAACTCTATGAATGTGCTGAATGTGACAAGGCATTCTGCTGGAAATCACAGCTCAATGCACATCTGAAAATTCATACAGGAGAGAGATCATATGTATGCAGTGACTGTGGAAAAGGCCTCACTCAGAAAGGCAATCTGACTGTACATCAGCGAACCCATACTGAAGAGAAGCCTTACACATGCAATGAATGTGGAAGAGGCTTCATCCAGAAGGGCAATCTCCTTATGCATCAGCGTACTTATACTGGAGAGAAACCTTATGTGTGTAATGAATGTGGGAAAGGCTTCAGCCAGAAAACATGCTTGATCTCACATCAGAGATTTCACACAGGGAAGACTCCTTTTGTATGTAATGAGTGTGGAAAATCCTGTTCACACAGGTCAGGTCTCATTAACCATCAGAGAATTCACACAGGAGAGAAGCCCTATATGTGTAGTGACTGTGGGAAAGCTTTCAGAGATAAGTCATGCCTCAATAGACATCGGAGAACTCATACAGGAGAGAGAGGCCCTATGGGTGCTCTGACTGTGGGAAAGCTTTCTCCCACTTGTCCTGCCTTGTTTATCATAAGGGAATGCTGCATGTAAGAGAGAAATGTGTTGACTCAGTGAAGTTGAAAAATATTTTCTCAAAGAGTCACAGCTTATCACAAAGAAGTGATCTCCTACAGGAGAAAAATCCCATTAGCATGGTGATTGTGCAGAAGCCTTCTGAGACTTCATTAAACAACAGCAAATTTCAAGCAAATAGGATACAGAGCCATTGTGGGACAGAGATCCCAGATGTTCACCCCTAGCAGAGAATATAGCTCATTGAATGTAATGGTGCTTTTAGTGGTCGGTTACATCACATTTTATGTCATAAAAAACACAAAAGAATAAACCATGATACACTTATGGCAGAAGACCCTTGAGTAAAACCTAGCTCACTGTTGGCCAATAAGTATATGCTGAGAGAAAAACAGTATGAATGCAGAGACCAGGAAAGTCTTATGGGAAGATAGACCCTATCATCAGTGATGATAGATCACAGAAAATGAGCTGTTGTAGAAATACGTTAAGCATGGAAAAGTCCTTGCCCAGAAACAAGTTCTCTGCGGGCGTCAGAGTTCACGCAAAAGAAAAATGGTTGGAAGACCTTTGACAGCAGCGAATGTGGCAGGGTTGCCAGTGGTATGTTCTGCCTCAGTTGTCAGAGAAAATAATATAGAGATAAAACTATGAATACACTAACTGGAAAATCTTCAGCAACATATCAAAGAAGCAAATAAGCCCAGTGAAAATGAAGAATAGTTCAGGGAATTCTGTCAAAAGTCTAAATCATTATAGATAATACATGATTTGCATTCTAGGACAATATACCTTAAATGAACCTCTTGGTCAATATGTTAGTGGCTCCTTAATTAAAAGAACATGATTTGCATTGCACCTCATTGGTCAAAGTTACAACATTATGCACCTCTCTTCCTCTTTTTTTCTGGCATGACTCTTCTTTTTCCACCCGGGATCATTATATGGTTAATACTTTGTATTTCTTTGGTTCTAAGAACTGAAGTCCTTCAAAAGGAAATGGAATATGCCTAATTCAGTAATGTAACATGTGTAGATGTGTTTATCACATCAGGGAATGAAGTTCCCAATGAGTATGGAATGAGTAATCAATTAGCCACATTCTTACCCTAGAAAGTAGTTCTCATCCTCATCCTGTGGTTTGTTTCATTACTGCTAAACACCATTGAAAGAAATTTTTATCAACTATATTACCTGGTGCTGTTCTAGAAAGTGTAAGTGATGACTGTGATGAACAAAACAAAAGCTCTTGCTATTTTTGAGTCACCATTTCATTTAAACTAGATTATATACATGTAGAAATTTTATCCTCCAGCTGGGTGTGGTGGCGGTGGCCTATAATTCCAGCACTTGGAAGGCTAAGGCAAGAGGACAGCCACGAGTTTAAGGGTAGCCTAGGGTACATAGTGAGACCCTGTCTCAAAAAATGAAAATTTACCCTCCAATGCATGTACTTAACGGATGCATATAGCTATACTACATGCAATGATGTCAAAGTATCCTTATAAGTAAGTTCTTGTTCAAGGAGCATGTTGTCCTTTGGAGTGGGAGGGAGAAAGGATTAATTTTACATAAAATAGGATATGGATACGTCTTCTAAAATGATCCTAATCAAAATAACTTCGCTCATGGAAAGAAAGGGGGCTAGTGGAAAGAAATTTTAAGAATCAGTATTCCCCCCTCCCCGCAAAAAATACCCAAGATTGGTGAAGGTGTGAACCTTTTGCATGTCTTGGAGAAGAATCCTTACATTTATGCACGGACCTATCAATTTTGACTGTTGCCATCATCTCAAAAATCCTGGCTCCACTGACCTGCTGAGTTGAGAAATGTGCTTTATCTTCATCATTTGCCCTTGTCATCTCTCCTATACACAGTTCTTTCCCTGAATAAAGCTAGACCTAGCTTGGAAACAGTAAGTCCTATTTCTAAGGAAAAAGTGGGAAAAAAAAAATTCACTTCTTTTTTTTTGAGATAGGGTCTTACTGTGTAGTCTAGCCTAACCTCAAACTCATGACCCTCCTGCTTCTGGCTTCTGAGCACTAAGATTACAGCATGTACAACCATATCTGTCCATAATATATTTTTTAAATATCAGTAATTTTAATGACTACAGTGTAATAATATTTAACAACTAACAAACACAACATTATTGATGTATCTTTATTGACATGGAAAGATGCCAGAATACATCATGATGAATCCTTTCATGCAAAGATTGAAATTTTTTTAAATTTTTGCCTAAAATACATACATGTTGTATTGCTTCTCGGCCTTTTGGCTAAGATCATGTGTAGTATATACATGTTGGGCCAGGGATTTAGCTCAGTGGTGCTGCCGCCTGCCTCAAAAGCACAAGGTCCACGGCTGGGGATTTAGCTCAGTGGTTCCACCGCCTGCCTCACAAGCTAAGGACCTGAGTTCGATCCCCGGTACCAAAAAAAAAAAAAGCACAAGGTCCTGAGTTCAATCCCCAGTAAGGTTCCAAAAAAACAAACAAAACCAAATTCATACATGTTACCTAGAGAACACATTTCATTGCGTTCCATTATTATGGGCTCTCCAAAACTGGATCTCTAGGCATTGAAGGGTTAAATAAAGACCAGAGATGAAGACTGCTGCTCTGGCCTGGGCGTAGCTTAGTGTAGCGCACTTCTCCAGCATGTGCTGGGCTCAGTGCCCAGCATAAAGGAGAAGAAAAAAAAACTTTAAAAAGCACTGCTTTTTGCTTTTGAAACATTCATAAATGGATATATTGTAGTTATTATTACATATTATATATTTTTTAAGTTTAGAAAGATATACAACCAAACTATAAGCAGTATTTATCTGTTATGGATGATTTTACTTTTTAATTCTGCTTACTTCTAGTTTCTAGTTTGGGGCTAATAAACAATCTCACTTGGGTGATAATACTAATAATGTGCAGTACTAATAATACTTTTAAAATGAAGGGTAATTTATTAAACAAAATCCTATTGTTAAGTTTTAGAAACAAAACCAAAGCCAACTGTGGGTGGTTTTTCATTCTTGTTTTAGCATAGATATAAGTAAATCAATTAGCTAATAAAATATAAAGTTGAATTTAATGTATTTCCAAATTTGCAACTTAAAGTTACTATGAAACATTTCAAAGGATAAGAAAATATACACGGTAAAGTATTTTAAGGATGGCCAGCTCGCAAGGAATAGGAAGATAGAACACACACACACACACACACACACACACACGTCTGCAGCCAGGACATTTAAGGACTCAGCAAGTATGTGAAACAAGGAACCTGGGCTGGGGAAGCAGAGGGACACTTGCGTGGACACCACAGGAACATCCCCATCCCCAAGTCTTTCCCCATGAAGCAGTACTATTTAAATTACCTTCCACTGGGCCAGAGATGTAGCTCAGTGGCACAGTGCCTGCCTGGCAAGTGCAAGGTCCTGAGTTGGATTCACAGTATGGAAAAAATAAATAAAATAATATTTACCTTCCGCCGCTCATCATCTGGATAGGTCCAATAGGAGATACAGTTTCCAGCAAGCACACACCATCTTCTATGCCAGGCACCAAAGCCACTAACATCTTCAAATATAGTCTGCAAAAGTCAAAGTGCTGACTTTAGAAACGTGAAGCAAACACCCTAACAATGAATGGTTGATTCTATATGGTAGGCTTCTGTATGTTGTCATAATCCATGTCAGATCCATGTATATGAATTTTATCGTGTCTTTACAATCGCCAATCGTTCACATCAGAGGTTAACTATAATATCATCTACACACATTTAAGAACATCCAGATATTATCCCAAATAAATATCTCCACCTAATCACCCTAACCAAATGCTCCATAAAGAAGGGGGTTAGCTCCTTATGTGCTGGGGAGGAAAGGACCTGAGCATTATACTTATATATGGAAAAACTCATGACAGAATTTTAAGCTAGAACCATCTTCCTCTAGAAAGACTGGTATTTAATTGTTATTCTAGAGAACAGTTTTCTAAGAGGGTTAGAAAAGCCTCCGCTCGGGATGAGCGGCCCTGCGGGATCCACAGGTAGCTAGCTGCGTCGCCCTGCAGTCGGGCGCTGGGCCACCCTCGCCTCGGAAGCACTCGGGGGATTCCGCGGGGAGGTGGAGGCGCTGCACCACACACGGGTCTGCAGACTCAGACTCACCACGTCTGAGCTGTCTTCCCAGGAACTACTTCTATGTAAGCAGCAGTGTAAGTAGAAGCGGCCTTTTTTTTTCTCTATCTCTGCTGTTTTATAGCTGTAATTACAAGAGCCCTAATTTATATAAAACCCTACTTTTAATTAAAATTATTTTTCTTCGTGAACTTTTATGTTCGAGAACAAAGCAAGAGAAAAAAATGTTAGCAATGCCGTAGGTCATGGGTTGGCAATCCTTCTCCTTATAGGGCCGAGAATATCCCGGGCGTCAGGAGTTCTGTCACAAACACAGCTCCTGCTGGAGCCCAAGGCAGCCAAAGCCGCCAAGTCAGCAGCCGCACGTGGTCTGCAGGGGCCTCGGGTGCTGCCCGGTGCTGCGCTGTGCTGCGAATGACCCCAACGCAACTCTGTGTTTGATTCCAGAACACATGGAGGCCTTTCCACCTTTCAATAACGGCGTTCCCTTTCTGACAGTTGGGTAGCTAATAAAAAACTAATGTTATTTGGTGGTTTCTGTGAGAAGCACCCCTATAAATACATTTTTAAAATGATCTCGACTAATCTTTACACCAATCCTGTGGTAGTATGATATACACTCTTCTCAATTCGCTAATTTATGGGAAGCTCCCAAAGGTGGTTTGAAGAAAGCAGTCCTGGCCAGGGAGGAAAGTTCCTGGTAGGCTAAACTGAGCCTCAGGTTTATTAGCTGAATTAACTAGCCTGCTCCAGGCAGAGCTCCCCTGACCTGCCTTTTCCGCTCCTCTAGCTCACTCTTTCCCCTAAGGTGTGCTTTTCTGGGCAACACTGCTTGCAGCCCAGGAGGGAGGATAGGAATCTTATTTGACTCTCAGTCACAAAGATAGTACAGATGGCTCACCAGCTCCCTCCTGTGTCTACATTCACCTTTTACACCACACAGGCAAGGAGTAGACAAAGAAGATGCTGATGAGGACAGCAGTTACTGTCACAACCTACTGTACCCAGAGAGGAAGGAAAGATGGCCTTTTCGTCCTTACAGCGAAGGAAACCTAGGGCCGGGGAAATGAAGTGACGACAGTCACAGGCAGAACACCCTTGCCCTGCTGTTCACCGAGCTGAGCTGAGCTGGCCCAGGGCGGGTTCAGAACCAGGCACGAGTCTCTAGGGCCAGGCTTCCTCCTCCCAGCTGCCCTGGCTCTGCAGGAAGGGACAGAGGGTGTGTGAGGGAGTCCTAAGCTCTTCCTCACCACATTCTGTATGATGTAATAGAAATGGGCCTTAGGATTCAAGAAAGAATAAATCTGACTGCATCTAACTAGAGAACAGCTCAAAAACTAAATAGGTCAGGCAGTGCCTACAAATGAACTGGCTACTACAACAGGGCCTACAACAGACTAAAGGTGCCTACAATGAAATATGACAATATTTACATTAAAAGAAAATGTCAGAAAGTAAACACAGCTTTCAAGTCAGGAATTAAAACAAAACCTTTCCCAAGAATATTTAGTGCCACCTGCTGGATTTCCATGTAAACAGCTAAGAAGGAAGGAACTGTGTTCCCAGCATCTGTCAGAAGCCTTGGCTACCTGGGCCAGGTGGGCTTCTCCTACAGTCCAGCCCCTCTTTCTGACTTTGACAGCAACTGCAGACTGGTCTGCAACATCCCTGCTATCAGACTCTTGCGTCCCAGAGTCAGCCAGCTAGGTTTCCACCATAACCGCCATTGTCTATGTAGTCCACACTCCCCCTCTCCCCTCTAACAGCAGAAGAGATGTCATTCTGTGACCATCCAGGGGGCCAGGGCTGGGGCTCACTTCTCCCCTCTCAGGGCCATGCTCTGTAATTACTCTAGTTTAGACTCCCGAGGCCTCTGTCTTCAATCACTTTGACTGCATTAGAAGACATCATCTCAGATGCCTTCTATCTTAATAAAATGTGGACAAGATCCTTTCACCCTACAGACTGCTACAAGTATCACACCCTCCCCTCTTTGCCTCCTTTGCTTGTTTCCAAGAGATGCTCCTTCCATTACCTTACTTCCCTCCCACTCTGTAAGCACCTGCGAGCCAGCTTCTACTTCTACTGGGGCTGGAATCACTTACTGCCTTCCAGGTGAGTCTGAGAGCCAGAGGGGACCCGTGTCTAACTTGGCCACTCCCTCCTTCAAACTCTCTCGTCCCTTGGCAACCAGGTCATCAGGTTGTCCCCCTCCTCCCCAGTCCCCTCTAAGGAATTCTCCCCAGGGCCTGTCCTTTAAACACCAGCCCCCTCCTCTATGCTGTGGACAGCCAAGGCTGGGCTTGAACTTGCAGTCTTTCTGCCTCTGCTTCCCAAGTGCTGGGATTACAGGCATGTGCCACTATGCCTGGCTGTATCTTAACGAAAATT
This sequence comes from Heterocephalus glaber, assembly GCF_053883595.1. Lineage (NCBI taxonomy): Eukaryota > Metazoa > Chordata > Mammalia > Rodentia > Bathyergidae > Heterocephalus > Heterocephalus glaber. The sequence goes on from NW_028258381.1 coordinate 32,207,226, forward strand.
GGCTAACGTGTATGCATTCGTCAAAACTCAGAAAATACATACTTCAGTTTTAGAGGAAAGTGCCTAATGTCTAATATACTTTGAAATTCTCCTGAAAAGAGAGATGGCTACGTGATACATACAGGACACAGTAAGGATGGTAAAGCATGTTACAGGCTGAAGGTAAAAATCCAATCGGTGGACTCATAGATCCAATGCTGCTTACCATTCTCACAATAAACTGTTAGGGGACGGGGGACACCACTTCCCACCTTGAACATGGGAAAGAGGAGCGCATGGCTCTTCTCCCTGGCCCTGTATGTATTCTATTGCCTTGAGCTAAGGCAAGGGTCTCGGCACCATCCCAGTGTTTTCTCCCCCAACCTGGAGCGAATCCCTCACTCAGGTCGGGTCGGGTCTCTTTCCTCTCTCCATACCCCTGCAGTGCCATCTCCTCTCATTGGAACTACTATCTCCCAACTAGGTTTTCGGGGCTGCCACTGTCCAATCTACACTCTACCTGTCGGTCAAAATCATTTGTCTAAAGCCCAACTTAAATTCCTGTTAGAGTAACTCAGCAGCTGCAGAATGAAGCCCAAATGCTGTGAAGGGCCCTTGAACATGTAGCCGATTCTCCTGACCCCACTTTCCTTCCCAGTTGCCTTCTTCACACACCACACACACACACACACACACACACACACACACACACACTAATGCTAAGCTTCAGCCATCTGAGACGCTTGTCACTGTCCTAGGGGGTCACCTTTCTCTTCCCTGGGTGGGTGGGAGCGGGAAGGGAACTGCAGGCCCTCACATGCTCCCCTTACCCAGAGCCCTTCTCTTCCCCAAGGGCTCCAGTTAGTGGCTCCTCCAGCCACCCCAGCGCAGTCAGGACCAGTTTCACGTCCAGGCCTCAACACCCCACGCTCTCACCTTTCACAGTGCTGCACTGTGCTTGCTGCTTCACTGGTGCTTCTCCATCTGAGATCAAAAGCTCTCGAGTGGAGGGATTGTTTTGTGACCTATCCTATTCCAGTACCAGTGTAGGGGAAAGGGCTCCATAAAACTGGGAAGGCCTCATTGGGCTTTCTAGCCAATGCTAACCAGAAAGACTTAAAGCTTTACTGATGGAGCAATTAAAAAGACAGGAGAAAGCTGATAAACCACACCCTGGCCGAGTTAGCCCAGCCACCCCTCTCCACCTTACAAAGGAGACAAGGGGTGGCCACTTAAAAGACAGCTCTCTATTTAGTATACAGTATGGTACCAAAAGTGTTGGTGAACAATTTGGTTTGCAAATAGAAGCACTTGGCAAAATTTTATTTTTGTTTGCGAAGCCTGCACTTGGTGACAAAGACGATCACAGCCATCTTTTCCAGAATTGTGGAACATATTAAATTCATGACTTGAGGTACCTCTGTATATCCTCTCTCACTGTTTCCCTTTACTTAATTGCTAACTGTGTAAGGTCTCTTTTAACCAACCCATAAATTCTAGGGACACAGTCTGACAGGACAAAGGAAGTCAAATAAAGACCACTTAAGAATGTGCATAGAGATGTAGATGGTGCAGGGAGTTAGGGGTCTTGGGGCCTGGGATCTATGCATGACATCCCAGGAAACCAATCAGGCTGCAACACATTCTAAGGGGAGGGCCCTAGTACCCAATGAAAACAGCCGAGAACAAAGGGCCCGCTGGTCCGCCATCTTTCCAGAGCCTTCTGCTCTGATTTAACAGGGTAGCTATCCCTCCTCCTTTTTCCCCCTTTCCAATAAAGTGTCTAATAAAATGCCTTCCTTTCCTTAAACTTTGTATCTTTTTTCCTTTACTGATAGGGAGTTTATGAATCCCAGAGGTGGCCACTCACGGTGGACCCAGAACAGTGACTGGCATATAGAAGTCATGCAACAAGTCTTTACTGAACCGATTTATCACTTAATCGCACCAGCTCTCCTTCCCATGGGACACCAAGTGTCTATATTTCATAAAATGGAAAAAAGGAAATAAAGATTAACTGATGTTACTTACTAGAAAACCTTTTTCTTCAACACTTGAATTCACTTGACAGTTTATTTTTAAACAAATATGACCTTCCAAAGGAGACAAAAAGGGCACCTGGGAACAAAAAGGGCAAATTATTTGCAAAACAGTTTGAGTGCTGTGATTCTTTTTTTAAACATGTATAAATCATGAACAATGAATATAATGCCGAGAAAATACATCATTTTCTAAAGGTAGACTGTAAAAAACGTGGCCAAAAAGCCTGTTTCCTTAGCAACAAATGCTTTTGAAGAATATATTCATTCAAGTTAGAGCTTGACAAAAACAAATGCTTAAATCCCCAATAACAGGAGAGAGAAAACAGATTTAAAAATCGAGCACATGCATGTATCCATTCTCCACCAATAGGAGAATATATACTCAATAGAGACTGAATAAACCAATGACTTAAATTCATACAATGCATATTACACAGCCGTAAAGAACAAAAAGCTGCAGAAATGGGACAGCCAAAGCTCAAATTCATATGAAACTGGAAGAAGCTCCAAATAACAAAACAATCTTAAAGAGGGAAAGCGCTGATAGACTTATATGTCCCAATTCCAAAAACTAATTCAAAGAGCAAGCAATCAAAAGATGTGGTACTAACACAAGGACAGAGATGCGACAAATGGAATAAAACTGACAGCCCAGAAAGCAAATCATGTATCTATGACAAGTGTGCTAAGACCAGTCATACCGCAAAAGAAGCAAATTTGGGATCTCAGTGTGTATATTTGTGTGTGTGTGTGTGTGTGTGTGTGTGTGTGTGTGTGTAGTGCTGGGGATCACCCAGGGCCTGGCACTTGTGAGGCAAGCATACCACCGCTGAGTTACAACCCAACCCATGTTTCTTTAAGGAAAGGAATTTAAACTTGTCAGAACATATTTCTAGCAACTTACAATGGTTTGACTTACAATTTTTTTACTTTACAAAAAATTCAAAAGCAATATGCATTCAGTAGAAACAACTTCAAAGTTTGAATTCCGATCTTTTCCCAGGTTTGCAACATGCGGCATAAAAATTCTTTTAATATTCTTTCCAGATGCTGTGTAGCAGCAACAGCTACAGCTCCCAGTCAGCCATTCAACCAGGAAGGAAAGAACTGTTATCTGTAATGCATACTGGCAGAGAAGGAAGAAGGATGCTAACTTAGACCCAGCTGTGAAAGCCAGTGTTGAAATCTATCTGAAGAACTGAGTTCAATATGAAGGTCTGAATTGGCCTAAATGCAGACCAGATTCCATTACTGAGATGATTCTCACTCAATCTCAGCTGACCTGCTAGCTATGGATACACACACAGTCACACACACAATTATTCCTCAATCTGTCCACTCAATTTATTACAGTGTGCATTGTAAGAAGGAGATACACAAAGGATTTCTACTTAGGTGCTCAGAGTTCCAGTACCAAACATGGTGTGAAGTTCACAAAAGACCACCAGTTCTGCTCTAACAATACTAAAGCACTGGATTCAGTTTCAAACCTTATTTTTCTTAAACACATCCAAGAGCTATGGAACCAAACAGATTGAATAAGTTGAACTGCAGTAAGAAATCTGCCTGTCCAGCCTAAGCCAAATGAGGGACTTTCATTCCCTGTGGGCCAGGACCAGCAGCACAAGCCTGCCACAGTCAGTAAGTCTTCCAGGGAAAAGGAGAAAGCAGTTGAGCCTTTCATGGCTGAGCATGGGGTATGGGGTAGATGGCATCTCAGGGGGCACAAAGGCAAGGCTGGCCCTCCCTACCTGCCACACAAGGATTTTGCTTAGTGAGTGTTGGCTGAAGACAAATCTAGAGGACAGACAAGGCCTATAGATGCACAGTACTTAGATCTCAAAAGTTCTATTCAAAGGTGGGGGCCTGGGCCAGGAATGTAGCTCAGTGGTGCTACACCTGCCTGGCAAGCACAAGGTCCTGAGTTCGATCCCCAGTACCAGAAAATTTTTTAAAAGTGGGGGGACCTGACCTCATTCTCAATGCATTTGCAATAAAAGTTGAACCAAAACTAACCAAACCCCAATCAAAGCTTGACTTCTAGTTATATCAAAAGGATCAGCCCCTAGGCCAAAAAGAAACTTCAGGCTCTACTGCTATGGCTTCTTAATAAGATTAGGTCTTGCTTATGATAAAAGGAAATTACAGGAATGCCTCCATTCGCAAACAGAAGCATTTGGCAAAGAATTCTACCCTTGCCAGGTTCCAGCCCTTGTGTAAGGCATGCGATGTGACCTCATACCATCTCAGGTAGACCTGACCAGGTTATGATGCACACTGTAATTCTTAGCAGCTAATGAAAACAATCAGGAGGATCGTTAAAAATCTAACAGAGGAGATAAAAAGGATTACCAAAATAAACAGGGCAAAAGAAAAACAACAGTTCAAAAACAGGTGAAACAAACAGAAAACAAAGAACAAGCAGAAGCCAGCAAATTTTCTACAAAGCCCTTATTTCTCCTTCTAGACTCTGTAGCCCACATGGTCTCTGTCACAACTACCCAATTCTGTCACTGGAGTGTCAAAGTAGCCATGGACAATACATAAACAAAGGTGCAGAGCTGTGTCTCAAATGCTTTAGTTACAAACACCAGCTGCTAAACTTTAGTTAACAATAATATACCAATATTGGCTCATCAGTTGTGACAAATACAATAAGGGAAGATGTTAATTCTGAAAATCAACAACAAAAAGCAAGCCACATTCGTGGTGGCGATGCTCTTCCTGCTGAACCAGGTCCAGAAGCTGGAGGAGTCCCTGTCGAAGCTGGAGCAAACACTGGCCTCAGGAAACTAAATCGAGGTCGGCGTCGGAGTTGGTGTCGGCGTCGGCGTCCGGGTCCCCATCCTCGTCCCTGCCTGCTCTCCCGAGTCCACGGCGTCTGTGGCTGTGCGTGACCGGATCTCCTACGCCTTCAGGCCATCCACGACAACCAGATCCTCATTGTCACTGGCGAGACCGGGTCCGGGAAGACCACACAGATCACCCAGTACCTGGCTGAGGCTGGCTACACATCCCGGGGCAAGATGGGCTGCACCCAGCCCCGGCGCCTGGCCTCCATGTCCGTGGCCAAGTGGGTGTCTGAGGAGTTCGGCTGCTGCCTGGGGCAGGAGGTGGGCTACACCATCCGTTTCCAGGACTGTACCAGCCCCGAGACCGTCATCAAGTACATGATGGATGGCATGCTGCTGCGCGAGTGCCTGATCGACCCCAACCTGACACAGTATGCCATCATCATGCTGGACGAGGCGCACGAACGGACGATCCACACCGACGTGCTCTTCGGGCTGCTGAAGAAGATGACATCCTGGTCTTCCTGACCGGGCAGGAAGAGATCGACACAGCCTGCGAGGTCCTGTATGAGAGGATGAAGTCACTGGGCCCCGACAGCCCCGAGCTGATCATCCTGCCCGTGTACTCCGCCCTGCCCAGCGAGATGCAGACCCGCATCTTCGACCCGGTCCCACCAGGCATCTGGAAGGTCGTGATTGCCACCAACATCACGGAGACCTCGCTGACCATTGACGGCATCTACTACGTGGCGGACCCCGGCTTCGTGAAGCAGAAGGTCTACAACTCCAAGATGGGCATCGACCAGCTGGTGATGACGCCCATCTCCCAGGGCCGATGGCATCGGTTATGAAGAGGAAGGTGGCCCAGAAGCTTGCTGCTCAGAAGGCTTTGACAGGCGCATTCCTGAAAGTGTGCATCATGGCTCTGGGGTGGAACTCAGGACCTTGTGCTTGTGAGGCAGGTGCAGCACAACTGAGCTACATGGCCAGCCTTGCAGTGCTTTCTCTGAAGCTTTGCTCATTGTATCCCATGGTGTTGTGGTTCTTGGAGAATAAAAATTGCCCCTGCCTTCTGATCTGAAGTATCTACTGGTCCCATGGCCTCCGTCCCAGGTTCGAACTCCCTTTGAAACTGTGAAGTCATCATAGTGGGGATGTCTATGAAGCCCGAATCTGATGGTGAGGAGTGAGTTCTAAAACATGGAACCCTTACCGAGTTCAGAGCAAATGGCAACACTGTGGAAGAAATCGCCTTCAGATGTGCTCTCCTGCCTCCACCCCACCTGGTCTTGATTTTGCTTGGAAGCAGTGCAGCCAAGGGGAGGAAGACTCACTCTGGGTTTCAGGTGGAGGGGGAAGAGTTCCAGTTGCCAGGGCTGGACCACTACTTCTGATAGAACAGTGCTAAACAGAAAGGCAGGCCCTGGCCTTGCCTCCATTTTTTTCTCCACAGAATGTTTTGTTTTGGAAATGTAAGTTTATGTGGCTGGGCTCCTGCCCAGTGTATCAAAGTGGTGTGTGGCTGTTTGAACTGTGCGACCTTTCAGAAATGTTCTGTCAAGCCCTGCCCTCTCACAAGAAGGTTCTGTTAAGCTCTGGACCCTGTCAGAAATGTTCTGTAACTCTGTCCCCGAGTCCCCGTCCCCCCCGCCCCCCGCTTCAATGAGCATGCTCACCTACCCTGTGGCTCCCTATATAAGGAGGCTCTCATTTCTGGTAGAGTGCTCAGACTCCTCTACTAAAAGGCTTATCTCTACCTCTTCAACTGACCATCAGATTCTCAAGTCTTCAAAGAATGAGAGCTGTGACCCGGAGTTGCCACACTGAGCAATAAAGCTCAGCTGTGCCTCAGAGCTGTGTTTCAGAGCCACCACACTGAGTTGTAACACTTGGCTATAGCACAGAGCTGCTCCTCTCTGCTGCAACACTTCTGAGCATCCCAAGACCAAGCCCTAACTTCCATGGGAACCTCTTCCCCACCCCACCCAATGGCTGGTGCAGGCCCAAGACCACACGTTGGCACTGCTATGGAGAAGAGGCCCTGTGAAAAGCCGCTGTCACCTTTTAAGGGAAAGAGAGCCAGGCCTGGGCACTGATGGGCAGCCCTGAGAAAGGTTTCCTCCACTATGATGTCATACAGAAAGGGTGGGGTGTGGCAGAATGTGGGTGAGCCCCGTTACCAAGGCACTTGCCACACAGGTGGCTGCCAGAAAGGTTCTAGCAGACCTAGGGTCAGCACCCTACTGGCCTAGATCTGTGCAACTGAACCTTGTCCTGTCACGTTTTCACTTTGTTTCTGGGCTTCACTGTTGCTGCACTGGCAACAGATGTGCCTGCCCATCCTGGCTTGTCCCACAGCCAGGCTGGACCCCATACCAAGTTCACCTGAACTCTGCACCCCTAGCAGCTAATAAGGCCTCTTCCCTCGAGTCTGATCTCCCGCTCAAATCACTCACTGCTCTTACTCCCCCAGAAGAGCCTGGGGGCTTTGTTTACCCAGATTCCTCAGTGCCCACCAAGATGTCCTCTCCACCTCAGAGGTTTGCGGGACAGCTGTCCCCACAGCTAGAAAAGGTTGCCGCCCCACCTCAAGGTCTGCGTGCCAAGCTACCTTGGCAAGAGAGGCTCCGAAAACTGCTTCTGAGGTCTGCAGCTGTTCACGCAAGGCCCGCCGAGGTGACGCTTCCACCACCAAACCTGATTCTGGGCACAGTTGGACCTTTGGACCCACAGCTTACCAGAACTCCACCGTGGACTGCAGAAACTAGAGTTCCTCCAGCTGTCCAGAAGCTCTCCTCCCAGCCTGCAGACCCTGCTGAGTCTGTCACTCAACCTCCAGCGCCTCTGGAGACGGGAGCTCCAGTCCTGGTCAGGAGCCCACTCAACATCGCCCATCACACCCGGTCGCAGGCCCACCTTCCCACGTGGATCCCAGCAGCACTGCCATGCCCTCCACAGGGGCTGCACACTCTCCGTCCTTGCAGAAATCTACAGCTCCTATAACACAGACTGGGTTGTCGCTGCCACGCCCAGACCAGGTTCAGACTCAGCATCCAATCCTGACTGAAGTCACCACTCAACCAGCAGAGGTGAAGGCTCTAACTGTGCTAAGTGCACAGAGCAGCACCACACACAAGGACATATTCGAGCTCTGTTCCTGCCAGGAGGAGACTCTGTCTTGCACTGACCCCGGCTCCACCCGCAGGCTGCACAAGGTGCCTGCCCTCGAGCCCAGTGCCCACAACAGGACCTTCACTGTCTTAAATTTCCAAGGAAATTCTATTTCTTCCCTTGATAAGAATGTTTGGAAAACATACCAGTGGGTTGAGAAACTAAATCTCAGTGGAAACTCCCTGACTGAATTACAAAAAGACTCCTTTGCAGGCCTACTGTCCCTGCAGTACTTAGATTTATCCTGCAATAAAATACATTCAATTGAAAGAGGGACATTTGACTCACTACCCTTTTTGCAGTTTGTAAATCTTCGTTGCAATTTTCTCAGATCAGCTACGGAACATTTCATGCATGGCACAGGATGCAGTTTTTACATCAAGTAGTCCTCAACAATAACCCTCTGACAACTATCGAAGATCCATCTTTTTTTAAATTACCAGCATGAAAACACCTAGACTTGGGAGCAACACACGTGCCCCCTGCAGTGCTGGAGAACATCCTCACCGTGACTCTGGAGTTGCAAAAACTGATCTTGCCAACCTACATGGCCTGCTGCCTCTGCCAAATTAAGAGTGATATCGAGGCTGTGTGCCCGACAGTCAAGCTGCACTGTGAAAGCACCTGTCTGTCCAACACCATGCAGTGCCTTGAGGCAGCAGCCATTGGGAATGTGGATGGGTCGCTCATGAATGCGCTACAGGCCCGGAACAACAGCACCAGCGCCCAGCTGAGCATTGAGCCTGGGACGTCATCTTCGCAGCAAAGTGTGGCCCCCTGGTCGGGCATCATGAGCGACCAGCTCAAGTTTGATGACCAAAGTGACATGATCAACGCCCTCAGCTACGTGGTGCCCTGTCTCTCAGAGGGAAACCCAGAGGATGTGCAGTCAGCTCTACTGCCACTCATTGCAAGCCTTCTTCCAAATGCATTTCATGGAGATAACACAGATTCTTTAAAAAAGGATACAAAGAACTCCTCCTTTATCCATGAATCCAACAAAAATAAATTGGAAGAGCTGAATTTGCTCAGAAATCGGTCAAATGTAGAAATTCAGAAAAAAATGGAGGAGGTTAAGAAGGAAGAAGACACTGTCAGGCATATACAGCCCAGCATTTTGGGTCCCACCTTGGAGCCCCAAATATCTAGAACACTGGGAAGGGCTCCGACACAGGAAAACAGCATGGTGGAGAACCTGAGAGGAAGAAGGCTGCACACAGTGGACAGGGGTCTCAGGGGCCTGAAGGGCACAGGTAAAAGGCTGCTGCAGGACAGGAGGAAGCAGCAGGTCAGGGACAGACAGGTCACCTGGCCCCTTGCACAAGCAGCCTCGGGGACCCCAGTGCCACGGAGCTGGAGCAGCGTCATGGGGGCCCCCAGCCCCAGGAACCTGGAGAGATTCTCCATCCTCACAGGAGGACAGAGGGTGGCCACCCCTTCCTCCCTGCCAGCTCCCTGGCTGGGCCGGTCCCCCACCTCCACCCCTGCCAGAGCCCAGCCTGTGGTGAGAAGCAGAGCGAAAGACTTCACCCACAGCATACGGTTTCTAAACCACGGGCAGGACAGAGTGCTAAGAATGAAGGCAATTCCACCTGCCTTGCAGTCACAAAAGAGTCGTCGCTTGGCTGAAACTTTCTTTCCTGTGTCCCTCAGAACAGCCCAGGCCAACTCGAGGGCACAGCTCACCAAGGGAAATGCACGCAGCGACCTGAGCCCAGTAAAGAGGCCTGGGTTCCAGGCATGGAGAAGCCTCATGGACTCCCCTCCAGGAGGCTTCCCGTCAGCACCAGGGGACCTGAGTGTGTCTGCTGCAGACTCTGCCTCGGGCTCGACCTTGGCCCCCACACACATCACCTCCCCAGTGCTGCCGTCCCTGGGGGTCAGGTTAGAAACACAGCTGAATCACTTGCTGCAGCCGCTCATCCCTGACGAAGGCATGAGATGGCTCATCGCCCAGGTCGTCAGCATTTTGAAAATGGACTGTGCTGAGCCCCCCGTGTCCCCCGCCTGTGCCAAGCTCATCTCCAAGTCTCGCCACCTGCTGATGCTTCTGACTGAGCAGCGGGAGTCCACGCTGTCCTAGGCCCAGTGGGAGCAGCAGCAGCTGTATTCTTACCCCATGGTCATGGAGGGGACAGAAGCCCATGGCAAGCAGAAGGGACAGCAGACACCTCAGGTGTGCAGAGAACATGTTCTTGAAGACATGTATATATACAACTGGATCTTCAGGGCATTAGCAGCCCTGGTTATGATACTGATACCTGTCATCATCGCCCTCTGCGTCAGGTACAGAAGAGCCAGAGTGGAAGATCCAGAGGCTGGGGGGAACCCCAGCGAAGAGGCTGAGCCTGCAGAATCAGCCAGTTACAGGGAGAGTGATGAGCTAGTGGAGGTGGTCATCTAGTGACCTCGTCCTGCGAGTGACCAGCAAAGCTTATTTTTCCCTCGTCAATAAAGATGTTCTTAACTCCCATTAAAAAAAAAAAAGAAACTGGAAAAAAAAAAAAAAAAAAAAAAAAAAGCAAGCCACAAGTAGACTTAGCCTGTGGGCTGTGGAGTCCCCACCCCTACGGTAGACTAAACCCAACCACATTTGTATTACATTAACTGTAAATGGTCCAAACACTCCAATGAAAAGGACAAAAACTGTCACAATAGAGGACAAAATATGACCATGAGATGTTCACAAGACATAAAATTGAAATATATAGACACAAACAGGACATGAATAAAAGCTAGAAAAGATACTACACAAATACTAATTATAATAAAGTTGTTTTGACTGTATTACTATCAGACAATGTAGACTTGAAGAGAACCATCAGAGATAAAGTAAATAATTTAAAAGGATAATACAACAATTTTAAACTATGTGCACTAACAGCATAGCTTTAAAATATATGAAGCAAAAACTGACAAAAGAAGGCTAGAGGAATACCCTTGCATGCTTAAAAGACTGAGCTCAATCTCCACAAGCCAGAGACTGCTGCTGACAGACAGCATCTCGGAAAGATGAGAAAATGCACCCTCCCATTCTATGGCTGGGGACATGGGTGGTATTCTTGGTTGGAAGCTGGGCCTAATAGAGAACTGAGTAAAGAATGTTCACAAGAAGGTTAAGCCTACTGTTCCCTGTTGAGCATGGAGACTTGTGTGAAATCGCTAAGACCCTAATCTGTTTAACAAAGGGCTATTTTAAGACATCCGCACTTCAATGATTATTACAGAGACATCAAATGTAGTTAATTATATGAGTGGTGTAGTTAATTATACAGTGGCATATGTTAGAGTGAAAGGAGCATTATTAATGACACAGGCCAACAGGCATGCAACTGGATGGCTTTAGACACACCAGAAGGCCTAACCACTGGACCTCTGACACAAAATTCTGTAACTCTGGTTGTTTTACTTTGTAACTTTGGTTCTAATAATTTTTACATTGACTTCTACTTCCTAAAAAGTATAGACACCTAAGAGGTCCTTCAAGTCAGAAGATGAGCTTTGGGATACCTTTCTCCCTTTATCCATAAATCCTGTTTTGAATTCCCTATTTGAAAGGGTTTGAGAGTGTGGCTCATTGAGATTCATCATTTAGGGCTGGGGTTTAGCTCAGCAGTGCTGCTGCCAGCCTCGAAAACACAAGGTCCTAAGTTTGATCCCCAGTACCAAAAAAAACCAACCCAAAACCCAAGATTCATCATTTAAATTCTGGAATGCGAGGCTTAAAATCAGATTAAATCAGACTATGTGTAAACTCAAATAAGGTGGCAATCCACTGTTCATGGTGCCTTAACTTTGCAGAGCAAACAGACTGGGTTAACCTCCATAAAACTTCCATTCTGAAAGGGATCTCAAGGAAACTCTGTAACCCAATGGCTGCTATATTATTGGTCAAGATACAAGTTTTTTAAAAAAGAAAAAAAACACTCCCTTGTACTGATAGCATCGGATAAGAAACAGCAGACCTGTCTACTCTCTCAAAGTCAATTAAATAACAACATCATATTGGTATAGAAGATTTACATTTTTCCCAGCAGATTAAACAACAGCTAAACTTAACTATCATAAATATTCTACATACACCACAAGCTATTGGAATAAGTATTTGCTTGCCCATCACTCACAAAATCACATTTGGTACAAATTTTGAATCAAAATTGTATTTGACTCAGAAAGACACTTAAAAGACAATCAGTTAAATTTAATGATTTGATTTTTCACTCAATAATATAGTCAGAAATTTAAGTTATAATTTCAAAGGAAGTATTAAAATAATGGAAAACAATGTTAATTTTTAAGTGTGACATTTCAAATTAAAATGGCAGCCAAAAATTTTTCAAAAGAATGGTTTATATTTAAGATATGTCATTAAAATCTCATTTTCGAGATTAATTAGCTCACTCACAAATGCTGAAACTGCATAGGTGACAATACTGAGTGAGAAACACAGGTCATAGAACCCCAGTTTTTATGTTTATCTAATTTGCAAATATCAAATCTTGTTTTAAGGATTTAAAATAAAACACTATCCAGCATTTTGTTAACTAGCATTTCTATATTACCACAGAATGTTTGCAACTGGTCTTTACAAGAACATTAAATATTTTGTCTTCTAATATATTGATATTCAGTATAATTTTAGTGTTAAATACATTTAGCAATATTCCAATTAGCCAATCGATACCTTTATTTAAAATATCACCAATAACTTTCAGTAGATAAAAAGTCAAAAATATTGAATAATTTTAAACATAGTTACTAACTGGGTATTCTAATCGATATTCAGGAAAAAAAATCAATCGTGAAATGAATACAGAAGTTTAAAGAACTATAAAACAAAAGGCTACATAGAAGAAAAAAAACCAAATACCAAACATGCCTGAAAACAAGAAAGAATTTTCAAAGAAAGTTTTAAAGATTTCAGAGCAGAAGAAAAGATGTCCTTCTGAAAGAGTCCAAAGAATACTGTACACAATGTCCTTAATTATTCAAAATAACACAAAAGACACAAAAGTAGTTAGTGAAAGAAAGATACATGGACTAAATATTAAGATTGATTTTTAAGTACATTAATTTAAAGCAAAGAAAATATGGCAACCTTTTCCTGGAACAAATAGCCCAGTAGCTCTTGCTCTTTTACATCATAATTTATCTAAAACAAACAAACAAAAAAGACAGAGAAAAAAAAGACCCATGATCATTCAATTTGTTAAATTAGCTGAATTAATTAAATTAAAAGTTAGGTAATTTTTTAGAAATGAACATATTAAAATATATTTATGGTTTAACAATCGTCAAAATTTCAAATATAGCCTGCTTTTTGTCCATCAACTACAGGAGACATTTCATAAAATTCTAAAGTTAGGTTGCCTCACACTAACCTAAGATTCTGACTTCACCCAAACTAAGATTCTACACTGGGAAAGCAAGATCACTGAGAAATACAGTGACTAATTCCATAATAAATAAAAAACTACGAGCAGGACAAATACTCAAAACTAGGCCTTCTAATTTTTATACATTCTCACCTCTATATTCTGACTACAGATAATCGCTTACAAAGTATTAAAAGCCAAATGTCGCCTATTTTCTTTCATTGGTAGATGCTAAAGTCAATCTTCATTTAAAATAGTGGTTTCTAAAGGCTGAGAAGAGTTAAGGGAAAGGGGGAGAATGAGAAAAAAAGAAGAGGGGCTGGGGATTTGGCTCAGGGGCACTGCGCCTGCCTCGAAAGCGCAGGGCCCTGCGTTTGATCTCAGGTACCAAAAAAAAAAGGAAGAAGAAGAAGCAAGATCCATCATGTTCAGGTACAAATTCCCTACGATGAATGTGATCATTATGTATATCTAAAGTATAAATATTTTGCTTCCAAATAAATGTTTTGCTTCCAAAACAAAAGAATTAAGGGAAAGGAGAGAGAGACCTCATAACAAGTATCAAGACAAAAGGAATATATGCTAGTGTTCCACAGCACAGCAGGGTGACCAGAATTCATAATAACCTGCTATATACTGTATTTTATAAAGAACTAGAAGCCAGGAGCTCAAAGGATAAAACATAAAGAAATAAGGAAGCCAGGCACTAAAGGATAAAACAATAAAGAAATGAGGAAGGGCCGGGGATTTAGCTCAGTGGTTTTGCTGCCTGCTATGCAAGTGCAAGGACCTGAGTTCGATCCCTGGTACAAAAAAAAAAAAAAAGCCAAAAAACCAAAATGAAACAAGAAATGAGGAAGCCAGGCACTATGCCGCACACCTACAATTCCAGCTATCCAGGAGGCTGAGGCAGGGGGATCACAAATTCAAAGCCAGCCTAGGCAACTTAACAAAACCCTGTCTCACAGTAAAATTTAAAAAGGGCTGGAGGATGTAGTTCAGGGGTAGAACACTTGCTAACAAAGGCACAAGGCCTGGGTTCAACATCCTCACCTCCCCCACTGCAGAGGGAAATGCTAATTACCCTGATTTGATCAACGGACACTGTATACAAGTGCTAAAATATCGGAAACTCCATAAATACGTACAGTTATTATATCACTCAAAAGTTTTTTAATTAATATTTTAAAAATCATTGTAATATATAGCAAAAAATCAATACAAGAAAAAAGTTAGCCTCTCGTTCACTTCCTGTTTAAAATGGTCTTATAAGAGCAAAATAAAAGACAGATAAAGGCCAGGGATTTAGCTCAGTGGCACCGCGCCTGCCTTGACAGCATAAGGCCCTGAGTTCGATCCCTGGTACTGGAGGATAGCAAGGGGATGAAATGAGGAATTACGTTGTGATGCGTGCATGCACCAGCTCCACACAAGGAACGTAAGAATTATGTACCGCAAACATGGACTAATTAAAAAAATGGTCTTGCCAGCTACTTAACAGTTTAATTATACCACATTATAGTGTAAAAACAATAGTGATATAATACAGATTTGAATTTTGAAGCTTTTAACCTGGAAGGGAAGGACAGAAAAGAAGTCCCTTAGATTCAAAAGCACTTTTTCTAAGAGACTAATCTATTTTTCCTCATCTTGTCAAAACTAAGGCCATAACATATTGCTCATTTCAAAATGTATTAGCGGTTCAAATGGGCAAATTGTTATGTTTTAAAACTACAAATTTAACATCAAAATGTAAGAAGCAGTGCTTCTTCAGTGAGAAGTGACAGCATAAACCAGAATACTCTACTTTGAAGATCTAACTACAATATTAAGATATAAGAGAGAATACTTTCAACATCAAAAAATATACCATTTAGTTATTCTTGGATCTAGTAAAAATGTGCAATTCTATAAACATTTACTAAGAGACTTCAAATACTTGAAAGCATTATGGCATTTTCATTAACCTAATTTTTCTAAAATTACAAGAAATAACACAACATATTCATAAATTTGAGAGTAAATACCTTGTCAAGAGCAAACTTAGTGCTTCCTACAGATGACAATGACAGTGTGTAAGACCCAACGAGGGCAAAGTTGCTGGTCCGCACAGCATGGAGGCCTCCTGGACTGGCCATAACTGTAAAGAAAGAGCCAATGACATCTAGTTCAGTGACTTTTGCAACTACAAATAGCAATTCCTCACCACACACCGACAGGATGAAAGTAAACTGCCACAGAGAAAACTGCCTCATTTTCCTCTATTTTTAAATATGGGAGAAAACAGAATAACACGTTTCCTAGTGAAAGAAAGTTATAGTGGACCCTTGACTTATGAATTCAATTCATTCCCAAGGGCTGGTTGTAACTCAAGTTGGTCAATTGAGGCTCAGGCTTCTCTATACAGCCCTCAAAATCTCTCTCCTGTATACATGCAGATCTCAGTGTCCTTAGAGAGACACTGGCTCAGGATTTCTCAACTCCACACAGGAAACAATGTTGTAATGTTCCTTACAGAATTATTTTTTTTTTTTTTTGGTACCAGGGATGGAACTTGAGACCTTGTGCTTGCAAGGCAGGCAGTGGAACCACCGAACTGAATCCCGCTCCTTCCAGGATTCTTTAAGGGTTAAATCTGTATCTGAGACCATCTGGAAGCACAAGTGGCCAGCATTTGGATCATAACTCAAGACTCTGGTCCTAAGTTAAAACTAAAATGCTGGCTGTAACTCAAGTTGTTCATATGTCAGGCCAGTTGTAACTCGAGGGTCCACTGCATATAGAATTTTGTCTTTAAATGAATGTAAGCACTCCTTAATATTTGGAATGTATGTGTCTTAAAGAGTCTAAAAGTGAATACATAAAAAGCAATTTACCAAGAAATATAGAAGAGATTTCATCACTATTAATAGTCCAGGGTGACATAATTAGCAGTGGAGATCCAATCTGTACAGGTCTTCCTAGTAAGTCTCTGTGCCATAGAGAAAAAGCCAACAGCCCAAAGGACATGAGAGAAACCAGCTCCATCCTAATCTCCCTTAGAAAACTTAGACCTAAAGCCAATGTGGAGAAGGACTTTTCTGGCAGCACCCCAATGCCCAGCAAACGAGAAAGAGCTTTCACAGTATGACACAATGCCAGTCGTGATGAGTAAAGTGGAAAGAAATAAACTCCACAGTGTGAACAGCACACAGCAATCCACAGAGCAAGAGAAGCCTGGTGGAGTACTGCCCCCTGCTGGCGTTGCCTGGTAACTAAGTACCACATGTGACTGACTAGCACAGCCTGAGTCCTGTGATGGCAGTGGCCTGCATTGCTGCCTGACAAAGGTACAACCAGGCTGCGTGCTATTCTGGCCAGTAACCCTATATGTGACTAAAAAACCCATATAGAAAGTATTATCTCAAAGAAGAGTAGGGTAAACACTCAAAGTCAGTGGTGCCCCTGCCTGCCTCGAAAGCAGAAGGTCCTGAGTTTGATCCCCAGTACCAAAAAAAAGAGTCAAGGTGGCCTACATATATATGAATGCACCCTTACATATATGCAACTGCTTCATTCTTTTCCTTATTCTAAACTTTTAAATAGTTCAGGATCCACTCACCTGAAGAATGAAGGCTGCTTTTCTAAAAGAAAGTAAGAAAAAAAATGTTACTTCTTTTCTTTGATATGAAGATGTAAAAACTCTAACAAGACATAAACATCTCAGAAAACATTCTTTCCAGGCCGGGGATTTAGCTCAGTGGTTCTGGTGCCTGTCTTGCAAGCTCAAGGTCCCGAGTTCGATCCCCGGTACCAAAAAAAAAAGAAAAAAAAGAAAAAATATTTCCTACATAAATGTCAAGGATCACTTTCCCCATTAGTATATTTTAAAGATCAACAGAACTTATAATTGGTTTAGAAATCATTAACCAATTTACAATCATATGTGCAAGATGAAAATTTCTCAAGAAAGCTTAATTTCTTAAAAACTCTACTTACTGGGGTTATAGATGTGAGGAGTCTCTTTGGAGTAATAGCCTAGAAGAAAAAAATTAGCATATTTCCAATTAAATGCTGTAATTCAGAGTTTAAAATTAACTTTGAGATATTCCCACATAAAAAATAAATCTTAAATATGAATAGTTCAGGCTTGAGTCCCTTATCAAGTCTTTCCCATAAAGCTATTCCTAGCTGGGCATGGTGGTACATGCCTGTAATCCCAGCACTTGGGAGGCTGAGGAAGGAGTTCAAGGCCAGCCTGGGCTACATAGCAAGACCCTGTCTCAAAAAACCGAAACAAAAATTAACAACCATAAAGCTATTCCTTTTTAGTTAAAGCTAAAGAAAAAAATTTTTTTCATTTTTATTTTTGTTCCAAGATAAATTAATTTGCAATAAAGAAAAATTCTTTAATGATGACTTACAAAAATAACAATGACTGGAAAGGTAAAAACCAAACTAGAGGTTCTACTGCTTACTCTACACAAGCGACCAGGTGGTTATGGGCTGGTTTAGAGGACTTAGGGAGACAAGAGGGCAGAGGACAGCAAGGTTTAAGCGGTTATGGAAGTTGTCAAGTAAATACAGACAAAGCAGAACGTTCTGTCTTGAGTGCATCAAAGGCTTATAGTGAGGATCACAATCACTTAGTGTGAGTTCATCTTAAGTATTCACTCCTATTTAATGCAGTGAGTAGAAATCTGGCACGTAAAACTGATCTAAAGACTTTATAATCATTAAAAGTTGTATAACAATTATAATCTGAAATAGGAAGAAAAGGAGCAAAGGGGAAGGGGAAGTGGGAGGGGTTGGGGAAAGGAAAGAAGGGAATGGAATTAACATGAGAAAATGAAAAAATGGAAACAAAGTCTTTGTAGATAGGGAAGGATGGAGGGGTTGAAGGGAGGGCAGGGGAATGGGGAAAAAAATAAGAACCAAGATAGATTAAGGTACAAATTTCCAATGATGAAAGTCATTATATTGTATACCTAAAATGTACCAATAAAAATTTTTTTTAAAGTTGTATAATGATTAAAACTAGCCTGACACCTATTATATTTTATCAAAATATTTTTTACTAGATTTCTATAATTCTCACCTTGGACTTGGATGTTTTTTTCTTCTTATCGGGGCCTGAAGAATCTTTCTTTTGTACCTACACACAAGCCCAAATTATAATCACCTTAAAATCTGATATTATTAAGAACAATATACTACTGGTTATTTTAGAAAATTACAAATTCTTACCAAGCTATAAACTTCAAGATTTATTTCAAAGTCATTGGACACATCTTGTCTGGAAAAAAAAAAGGCATTAAATAAAATACTAAGACAAGCTTCAAGTTATGCCTTTAAAATGCCACAAATACTGTTACAAGGGTCTGAGGGTAAAGAAATATACTGTGTTTTTAACTAGAGACAATAAAAACTGGTAAGAATAGTCTGTGTTAAAAAAAAAGTCAGAAATATTTTCTTCAGTGTTTTATAATTCAAGAGCTTCAAAAAGTAGCATTTTTTTTAAATTGGTTTTTACTCCGTAGTTCCAAAATAAATCTGTAATATTAAACATAAATATCTTTTTATTTATCATGTACAGGTACAAATTCCCTATGATGAATGCTATTATATATATCTAAAGTGTACCAATAAATGCTCCAATTAAAAAAAAATCTTTTTATTACAACTGAATATTAAGTATGAGATTTAAAGCATATATAAAAATTATGATCCACATTTAATATATATAATACTTCAAAGTATTAAATATCTATAGTAACACGGAAGAAATGTGCTACACAATGGAAAACAATATCAAAAACACATAAAAGCTAAATGAAAAAACTTGAAAACTGAGTTATTCATCCATATAAAAAAAAAATGAACACACAGCTCCCAAGAGACAGAAATACATAAGAAGATGGTGCAAGTTCAGGGCCAGCCCGGGCTACAAAGTCAGTTCAAGGCAGCCTGGACCTTGGAGCCAGATCTTGTCCCAAAAACTAAAAAAAAAGAAACTTAAAATAAAAAAGGACTAAGCACACACTTGGCAAGATTTGATCAGTTTATGGATTTGACCCCCAGCACCACAAATATCACCGGTATGCTTAGACTGGTTAACTGTTTAAATGAGAATAGTGTCTGAACCACCAGAAGCCTAATTACTCACAGAGTAAATGTAGTAGTGAACATCAGAGCATCGCCATTAAGAAAGTTTGAAGTACTTGCTAATGGTGTGGCTACCATATTTTCAGCTCCTGCTTTTAGCATAATTAAGTAATAATAATTGGCTGCATCTGCAAAAAGTGATCAATTACATAATTAGCACAAGCAAAATCAGATTTAACTCATCAGGGTTCTGAACTACCAAAGGAATAAAGTCAAACTGTAATCAGTTTATATAAAATTTATATTTAAAGTCTTTTATTTAAAGTCTAATGTTTAAAGTCTTACTAAATCAAATTTCCAGAAACAAAAAGCTGTTAGACATAATCTGATAGGTATAATCCTGAAAAAAATGTCATCAAGGTCTCTCCTTAACTTCTCAATTTCTACTAACTTTGAATTTAACTCACTAACCCTAATATGTACTTCCAAAGGGTAAATTATGATTTTTGTATTCAAAACTGAGATTAAAATATCATGAAAGTTATCTAGAGGTAAATTCTAATAAAATCATGAATGACTTCACTTTGCCATTAAATAAGCACATATCTCAAGGTACATGTTTTCTGTTCACACTTCACTGAAATGAGGCAATAGCAATAACCACAATTTAAGTTAGCTGTTCCTACAATAATGCTCCATTCTTTTTTTCTTTGGTACCAGGGATCAAACTTGGGACCTTGTGCTTGCAAGGCAGGCGGCGGAACCACTGAGCTAAATCCTCGGCCCAAATGCTCCATTCTTTGCCTTCCTCCACCTCAAAGTCACTCTCACCTACAGCTGACTTTCCTTTCCCACAAAGAGAAAGTTCCACACAAATAAAAACTTAAGAGAACCTTAAAAAAAACCTTACCAATATTTAATGCAACTGCAATTTTCTTAAGCTTACTAGAATTACCCTGCTGTGTTTTGAGATTTTGCTGTCAAGTTCCCCTGTATCCACTGGTAAAGACAAGACTTTTAGGGGGAAACAGGAGGTTGGGGAGGGAAGTAAAAAGGATCCATACAAGATTAAGTACAAGCATGAATTCGCCGCAATGAGTGTACATATCTAATATGTACTGCAAATATATATTAATAAACATCTTTTAAAAGTAGATATAATTTTTAATAGACTGCATTCTTTTACTGTGATTATTCAATCAAGCGAGGCAAAAGGAATAAAATTGCAGTAGAAATATCTTCACTGAGGTGCTCATCATCCACACAACTAGTGGTTCAGAGTTTGTAGAACAAATTTCTATACATACTGGGGTGCATTTTAAGTAGAATAAATAAAATGAGTTCTTTTAAATACACCAGCTAATTTCTACAGTAAAATTAATTACTGAAGTCAAGTGGTCTATTCTATTAAGATAATTCATCTCAGGAAAAGTTTTTATGTTCAAAATTATGTTTAGCCTCACTTGCATTGTACCTTTATATAAGTAATTCTTGTAACTATCTCATACAAATCCAATCTAAGTGAAGTTCATAACTTAACATGTAATCTAGAAATAATGCAAATAAACATCACCATACCAGATTTCTGAGCTGTCCCACAGACAAAATCTGCTTTCAGAGGCAAGCGGATTTCAGACAAAGTAACTGAGCCTGTGGATGGGACAAATCCATTTTGGGCCACGGGACCAGCCTTGTTCCTCCTCTGAGGGCCTTCACTCTTCAGTTTATTCAGCTCATCAATCAAAAGTGTCCTCTTCTCAGCTATGTAAAAACATGAAAGTAAATATGCTAAATATCAAAATTACAATGGTGGGCTGTGGATATTAGCTTAGTGGTTTGTCTAGCATGCTTGAGGTCCTGGGTTCCATCCCAAGCATCATAAAAGTAAAATAAAATAAAATAAAATTCAAACTCCTTCTAAATGAAAGCCAATTCAAGAAAGTACACTGATAGGGGACCTGTACAACAAAACGAAGGACAAAAGTCACCGTTTTTATGCATCAAGTAGGAGGTACTGGGTAAAACCTATACTGTGCATGTTTACCAAGGCCTTGTAATTTAATTCTTCAGCTTTCAATTTACTCTTTCTGAGCAGTATCATCTCTCTACCACGCACACCTCTTTCCTTCCTTTCTCCTCTCTCCCCCTCTCTCCCAAATCTGTATTGTTTTAGCTACACATAAGTCGATAGGGAGAGAAAGGGAGACACAGACAGATTGCATGTACGGCGTGTGTGTGTGTGTGTGTGTGTGTGTGTGTGTGTGTGTTCATTTAAGATCTTCAGGTGCATTCCAGTTGCTTTCACCTTTGATGTAAACCACATATTACATCTTATTTTTCACAAACCTCCTAAATTTCAGAAACAAGAGCTAGATCAAGAGAAGCATCTGATCGGAGACAATCCTTTCTCTCAAATTAGAGATTTCTGAACATACCACAGGAAATGAGCTTTCCCTAGGTGGAAATTTTGCTGGAAATGTTTCAGGTGCAATTATTGGCACATACTTGCAATCAGAAGCAGTCTCTCCGCTTCAGCTTCTTCCAGGGATCCCTTCCCATGCTCTTCATCAACACAGCAGTTAAGAGCCTGGCTCGCTTGATAAATCACTGTCTGCTGCAAATTTATTTCATTATTGAGCTCCTAATGCAACCAAGAAGAGGAAGAAGTAGGCATATTAAAATTACCATTCATTTCAACTTACTTCATTTCAACTTCAATTCTAATTCATCTGATTGGATAATTTCAAATTTTTCCAGGGAATAAAGTCAAAACGTTAATTCCAACCCGGCATATGATGCATACCTGTAATCCTAGCACTCTAGGAGGCTGAGGCAGAAGAATCACAAGTTTGAGCCCAGCCTGGGCAACTTAGCAATTTAGTGAGACCCTATCTCAAAATAAAAAATAAAAAAGAGCTTGGAATGCTCCTCAGTGTAAAAGCCCTGGGTTCAATCCCCAGTACTGAAAAATAAATTAATGTCAATGTTCAAGTTTCTAGATTATACACCAAAACACTGAATATAGTATAATAATTAAACTATAAACCTTCCCTATGAAATGACTTCCAAGTCATACTTGTTAAAATTATAACTGGGACTACATCTAACAAGGTAGAAATTTAGAAAGTATCTGATCCATCTTGTTTAAATTAGAATTCTGTTGCTTTTGAAAAAAATGCTTTCCTAGCACTTAAAGAGTTAAAAAGCACCATAAATTTCACACTTCGCCATGATCCAATGAAGAGTTATACTTAACTCTTCATTCAGGTGTATGGTAGAAGGTGTAGCTCAGCGGTACAGCACATAAAACCACACCAAAACCTCTGGGCTCAATCCTCAGTATCTTATCCCCTTGAAAAATATTCAGCAACAAAAATAAGCTTCTGTTTTCTCTGAAATTAAACTGAATTCAAGTGTGACTTAGTGAGCTCCAAGGGTCAGTACTGCTGTAGTCACTCAGGGTACAGAGATAAATAGGGCTGGGTCCTCACTCTCAAAGAGTTCCCAAGGTAGCCCAGGAAACGCACCCAGTCTCCTCTCCACAGAAGCCATACCTGCATTTTCTGCTTGATGTTAACTTGAGAAGAAAAGGCATTCTTCTTTTCATCCAATTTTGAAGTAACATCTTCCTTCCGAACAATCACTTGCTTTACTGAAGGACGCTCTGTCTCTTTGATTCTTTGAGACCTATATGCGTCGATGCTTCAGGAAAAAAATCACACTTGAGAGACCCCGCAACACACCAAGCACTATTTACTACACATATCAGCAGAATTTGATATTAATACCAAACATACAGCAGACTATTTCACCAGGACGGAAATGCTACTTGGTCAGAGAGAGGCTGACAAAAGTTATTCCAAACTTTTATACAGACCAGTTACTAATAACATTAAAACTATAAACTGAAATGCCATTTATGTCAATCCAAACCATGACACCAACCTAACTGTCCCAACGCTCTTACCTATAAAGAAGACCACGATCTTCAGAGCCAATGCTATCCCCAGACTCTGCTCGAGGGACACGGGTTCTCTGGAATTTTCCTGGTTTGGGACTTTCATCACTTCCACTAGTGTCCTTCAATTCCAACTTAGGTGAGGAAACAAAACTCTGCAAGAAAGCACATCAGATATCAGAACATTATATGGATAATTAACAGTGACTCGAAATGCTAATTCATTTCATTATGAGAAAATAAATGAATTTTTCCCCTTTATTGGAAAATACATATCCGGTAAGTCAATTGATTCATCATAAAAACAAAGCAAACCAAAATAAATCCCTTTAAAAGAATGAATAAGGCTGGGTGTGGCGGTGCATGCCTGTAATCCCAGCACTCTGGAGGCTGAGGCAGGAAGATTGCCACAATTTTGAGGCCTGCCTGGCTACATAGTGAGTTCAAGTCCAACCTGAACTACATAGTGAAACCCTGTCTCCAAAAAATAAAAATTTAAAAAAAAATAAAAAGATGAATAAAAGTATGAAGTCAGCTGAAACTTATACAGGTAACTCTGTAAGTGAACCAGTCTCCAGAGCTGCAAGGTGACAGTGAATGACAGCACTCAGATCTCACTGCATGTCACCTGTGTGTCTGGTGCTAGGTACCGGCACACTAGCATGACTTAAATGTTCACACCAACCCTTCGATGTGGGTACTATTGTCAACCTCAGAGAAAAGACAAGGGAACTGTGGCAGAGAGAGGATCAATGTCAAAGCCAGGGTTTGGGCCTGAACACCTGCCGTTTTAAGTCACATTACAGTGTGGATTTTGTCTAAGGTCCACAGGAAGCCGCTGAAGAGTTGCAAGCTCTCTCTTAAGAGAATTTTCATTAGGTTTCCAAAATCACTCTGGCTACAAAATGCCAAATGTCCATCTACCAACAAAAGGAGGGGCCCCGTTATTACCCAGTTTACATTTTTCACAGGCCTGTCCATGTCTTCTTACCTCTGGACTTACACCAACAGTCTGTGCCAAGGGCGCAAGTAAAGACATGGAGGAGATATTCAGCGCATCTTCCTGCTCCTCACCACTTTCTGCTATCACCTGATCCATCTCCTCTTGGTTCTTTTCCACGTCCAGGTCATCTCCTTCAAGGACGTCACTGAAGAGGTCATTAATTACTTTTGAACTGTTGATATCGTCGGCATTGTCGTCCACACTCATCTCAATTTCCCGAACCACTTCTGAAAAACATTTCAATAAGTGGACACTGGAGTGCAGGCCTTTAAGAATTAAAGGGACAGCAGAGAACACTTTGTACTCACATGCTTATTAAATAAATAAGAAACAAAGAAAAAGCATTTCCTAAACAACAAAAACTAAACTACTATTCATATATGAAACCGAGATACTTTTCCAAGTTCCAATCACATTCTCTAAGAAATAAAGGTTGGCTCTACCAAAAGCTGATTCAATAGTTTGGACTTAAAAAAGAGTAGTAAATAAGAACTCAATTGCAGCATAATAACAAACAACATCCCGACTTTCAAAAAATGTTCTTTCAAATGATTCTTTTTCTGTTGTCGGGAGGCCAGGTCATGCAGGGCAGGGTTTACAAAGAAGCCACAGGGGCCTCCAGCCCTCCCTGTTGGCAGATATAGCACACGGGAGGCAGGACATGTCTTCTCACCATGACAGTGACAGTCCCACCTGGGTGCCATAACTGTGCACCGCACCACATCTGGGTGGAGTATTTCCTAGTTATAGGCTGAGGGTGTGGCTCAGGGGAACAGCCCTTGCCTAGCAATTACGATGCCCTGCTTTCCATCCCAGCACTACCAAAAAAAAAGTGTTACCAAATATAAAAGCACAAGACACATTTTTGTGTCTCTGTGTGTGTGGTGATGAGGGTCTAACTTAGAGTGTCAAAAGTTAATAGCAAATAGAGAATAGAAACCAACCAATCTGCTGTTCAACTGTTGGGTCTGATGTCACTTTCAAGGACTTTTCCTCTTCTAAAAACAATGTTATTTTCAAGGGGCTAGACTTCATCATGTTGCATTCCAGGAAGCCTAAAAAAAATTAAGAAATATCATATTCATATATACAATGACCTAGAATTTTTAAATTAAGGCATCACATAATTTCATTATAAAACAATGCAACTGTTTAAAAAATTCAAACCTAGAAATATATAGAAAACCACTGAAACGCTTGTGTCTTCTCTCTTTCTCTGTCTCTAAGTCTCTTTCCTTTTCTCTCTAAATATGGGGTCTCACTGTGTTCCCTAGAAGGGACTCAAACCCCTGGGCTCAAGTGCTCCCTTTGCCTCAGCCTCCCAAGCAAGGACTATAGGCACATGCCACACCCAGCTGTCCTCTCTTAAATTTCTATCTCCTTTCCTACTGAAAGAGAAGGGAAACACTACTATTATCAAATCGTTGTTTGTTTTTCCATTTTCCCCCTAGGAATACGTTAAGTGTATATTCTTTTATCAGAAGATGATCATTATCATATACAAAGTGCTCTGCAATTAGTTTTTACTTTAAAAAGTATCAATAAAATTGCTTAAGAACTAGGACTAGAAAGAGATAACCCAAATATAAAAGACCATGTATTAAAAAACCCTCAGGGCCAGGGATTTAGCAAGCGCAAGGTCCTGAGTTTGACCCCCAGTACAGGGTAGGGAGAGGGGACCCTCAGCTAACATTATTCTCTATGGTGAAAGAATAAAAGCTTTTCCTCTAAGATCAAGAACAAAGCAAAGATTCCTGCTCCCCCTATTTCCATTCAACATAACATTGAAAGTCCTAGCCAAAGCAATTAGGCAAGAAAAATAAATAAAGGTATTCAATTAGAAATGGAGAATTAATATTTATCTCTGTTTACAGATGGTATGATCTAATATGTTGAAAATCCTATGGATTCTGCAAAAAAGAACCTGTTAGAATAAATTCAGCAAAGTTATAAGATACAAAATCACTACATAAAAATCAGGTGAACTAAAAAAAAAAAAAAAAAAAAAAAAAATCAGTTGAACTAGGTCTGGTGGTACATGCCTATAATCCCAGGTTTTCAGGAGGTTGAGACAGAAGAATTGCAAGTTCAAGACCAGCCTGGGCAACTTAGTGAGACCCTATCTCAAAATAAAAATTAAAAAGGACCAACAATGAACACTCTGAAAGGAAAATTTTGAAAACACTTCCATTTACAACAGCACCAAAAAGAATAAGATACTTAGGAATAAACCTAATCAAGGAGTTGAAACACTTGTATCTTGAAAACTATAAAGAACTGCTAAAAGGAATTAAAGATACAAATAGAAGAAAAGACACCGATGTTCATGGATAGAAAACTTAATGTTGCTAAGATGTTGATATTACGCATGTAATCTGCAGATACATCATGCAATCCCTATCAAAATGCCAAGAGCAGTGTATTCAAAAGTTAAAAAAAAAAGCGAAATCATCCTAAAATTCAAAAGAGAACTTAAAGAGACCCTGAATATCCAAAATACTTTTGAAAAAGAACACAAATGGAGGACTCATCCTTCTTGATTTCAAAACTTATTACAAAGCTACAGTAATCCGTAGAGTTTGGTAGTGGCATAAAGACAAACGTAGATCAGTGGAACAAAATAGAAATACCAGAAATAAACCATCACATACATGGTCAAATCATCTTCAACAAGGGCATGATGCTGAAAAAGAACACTCCTTCAAAACGTGGTGCTGGGAAACCCAGACATCCTCATGTAAAACAATGAAGTTGGACTCTTGTCTTTTACCATACATAAAAACTAAGTCAAATTAAAACAATGACCTAAATGCCCAAAACTATAAAAACTCAAAAGAAAATATAGGGGGAAAGCTTCGTGACATTGGATTTTATGATAATCTGTTGGATATGAAACCAAAAGCAAAATCAACAAAATAAAAAACAGACAAATCAGACTATATTAAACTTTAAAAACTTGGGGGGTATCAAAAGGCACACTTAACATAGTGAAAAAACATCATATGGAATGGGAAAAATGTTCAGATCTCTCTGAAGAAGTTAATATCTACAAACTACAGAACTCCTAAATCTAGTGATTAAAAAATGGCCAAAGGACTTAAACAGACGCTTCTCCAAAAAAAGATATAGAAATACTCAAAAGGCACATGACAGGATGTTCAACATCTATATTTAAAGAAACATAAGTAATAAACACTGAGACTCATGGATACTATCTAAAACAGAACAAAACAACAGAGATAACAAAGTGCTGGTAAGCAGCATTAAAATTTAAATCATTGAGCACTGTTGGCAGGAGTATAAAATGGTATGAACCACTGCAGAAAGCAGCATGGTAGAGCCAGGTACAATGGCCTATGCCTGTAATCCAGCATTTTCAGAGGCTGAGGCAGGAGGATCATAAGTTCAAGTCCCACCTGGGCATCTTAGCAAGATCCTGTCTCAAAATTTAAAAATCAGAAGCCTGGCGTGGTGGCACATGCCAGAAAATCCCAGTACTTGGGAGGCTGAGGCAGGAGGATTGACCCAGTTCAAGGCCAGCCTGAGCAGCAGTGAGTTCAAGGCCAACCTGAACTATATAATGAGACCCTGTCTCAAAAGAGCCAAAAGATAATAATAATAAATTAAATTAAATTTTACAAAATTTTAAAAATCAGAAAGGGCTGGTAATGTAGCGCAGTGTAAAGGTCTTGAGTTCATTTTCCAATACAAAAAAAGGGCAGATCCTCAAAACATTAAAAATGAAACTACCATGCAATCCACCAATCCCTTTTTTAGGTATTTATCTGAGAAATCTGAAATATCAAAGAGATATTTGCACACTCATGCTCACAGCAGCACTGCCTACAATAGGCAAATGTAGAAGAAACATAAACAAAATGTGATATATTCACAAACACACAATAGAATGTTATTTGGCATTGAAAGTCAGTCTCATCACATACTGCACCATGGTGAACCATAAGGACATTATGTAAATGAAATAGGCCAGTCACAAAAAGACAAAAATTACAGTAATCCCTTGCTATGTACTTTCACAGTTTCAGTTACTTACAGACCACTGCAGCCCAAAAACATTAAATAGAAAAGTCCCAGAAATAAACAATAAGTTATAAAGTGCTGCCGGGGATTTAGCTCAGTGGTTCCGCCACCTGCCTCGCAAGCACAAAGTCCTGAGTTCAATTCCCGGTACAAAAAAAAAAATACAAAACACTCTAAGTAGCAAGGTAAAGTTTGCAGGCCTTCCCACTGCATCTAGCTCCAGGCCAGGGATGTGAATCATTCTTTTGTCTAGGGCATCACCCTGTAAACACACCAGAGCTTTAGTCAAGTAAGTGCAAGTTACCCTAACTTCACTGAATAGTGGTCCCAAAGGGCAAGACAGTGATGCAAAGATGGCACCAGGACACAGAACATGTAAGGACAAAAAAAACTTTTTTGGGGGGGTACCGGGAATCGAACTCTGGACCTTGCACTTTCAAGGGAGTCGGGAGCACCACTGAGCTAAATCCCTGGCCCATGTATGGATAGATTAACTCTGGTACCATGTGGTAATGCTGCTGGGCATATAAGACAAAAACAGTCTATGTGGAGTGCAGTTTATAATATATGGATATTACCACACGATTTCAGACACTCACTGGAGGTCTTGGAACATGTACCTACAGATAAATGAGAGCGGGGTGTATGATTTCACTTAAATGAGATTTCTAACATAGTCAAATCCATAGAACAGGAAGTAGAATGGTGGTCACTAGGGGCTGAGAGGAGGTAGAAAAAGAAATGCAGAATTGTTGTTTCATGGATATAGTATCATTTTTGCAAGATGAAAAAGGTCCAAAGATGTATTTCCTGATAACATGAATAAAAACTTAACAGTAACGAAATATTCACTTTGAAACAGTTAAGTTGGTAAATTTGATGTAATGTGCTTTTATCTCAAATTTTAAAAATAAAATGAAAATGTTAAAAGTATCTATAATAAGTTAAATATCATCACAAAGCTACCATCTTCTAGGCACCTACGCATTATTTGATTACATGGATGCAGCACGATTTATTTTAACAGTCTTCTGATGGGCACTTGAGTCACTTAAATCTCATTACCATTTCCAGCAGTGCACAATGGATCTCTTTGTATATATAAAACTCTGCAAAGTAGTTCAGGAATTCATCACAGAAGTGTTAGAAGAACACTTGCAGAAAAGCTGAATTAAAGAGCAAGTCAATAGATATAATTGAATATTTCTCCAAAAAGAGTTGTAATTACCCTCATCAAGAACACATACATACATTCTCACTGTGGAATGAGAAGTATAGGAAAACCACACTGCAATGTCAGAAATAAAAAACGACGAAATAGACCTGTCTTTTGCACTGGAAGCAGCATTTCTCCCCCCTCAATCCAGTTTCCAAATCTTTGATAGACTAGAAGCTACATTTTAAGTGAAGTAGAAATACAACACTGACCTGCAGGTTCTGTACTAGAAGCTTTTGCAGGTATCTGGTTTTCTGTCACCTTGTCTTTTACTGGGAGGGACTGGGTATTGGGAACAACTTGTTTCTTGAGGGGATTGTCCTGACTGTGAATTTCCTGCAAAAACCAAATGAAGAGGTAAATTTTACTTCTCAAAACTATAGATTTTATCTACAGAAGTTATTAAATAGTACAGTTCATATTCCTGGTTAATATTCAGTATATAAAATGTTTTTAGAGACAAGAAAGCAAGGGAAATCTACACCAGAGCTCATTGTTATATAAACCAATTAAAGGGAAAGCAAAGGGGAAAAATAATACCCCATGTCATTTATCTCAACTAATACTTAACACAATCTGGTGACAGTTCCTACATCAAGGTTCCATTTAATGATCAGTTACTCAGAGTGTAAAATTTCAAGAAAACAATAAAAGGACGAGAGCAGATGGGAAAGTAAAAACAAAAAAGAAAAACAGTCCCTCATGTGAGTCTTTTTATTCACTAGAAAGCTATGGAAGAGA
This sequence comes from Heterocephalus glaber, assembly GCF_053883595.1. Lineage (NCBI taxonomy): Eukaryota > Metazoa > Chordata > Mammalia > Rodentia > Bathyergidae > Heterocephalus > Heterocephalus glaber. Next base: position 32,237,628 of record NW_028258381.1, read on the forward strand.
AATATTTATTGATTTATTTGTTTAAAGACTAAGATTAAAGCAATACCAGAAACAATCAAGTAAGAATAGCAGTGGCTAAAACCTAGTTTAAATGTGCCGGTCCCCTTTCCACATAGGTCACATCTACACTGCCTCCTCCAATCCTCCCCCACCTGGAGTAAATGCCACTGTGACATCCGGTTCCATGTCCTCATGTCCCATCTGAGTCTCAACACTGCACCTTGTCCTTCTCGCTCTAAGCCCTCTCTTCCACCCTCCAGAAAGCATTTCTCCTTCCATGTGAGCAGAGCAGGAGCTGCCTCTGGCAAAGTCCAGTCTTCTGCCCTCACAGGCCTAAGACCACAGCACTGCAGTTTTCCTCCATCCTCTCCATCACAGACTGCCTCTTGGCTTCTGTCTCGGCCCTGTGCTCTGAGTTCATGCACTCCCACCTCATCCCATCAATCACCAAGTGCTCTCCTCTACCTTCTTAGTGTCTCTAATTTCTTACTACTAGCTCCCTGCCTTTGATACCAAAACCGACCCCAGTCTCAAAAAAGAACAAAACCAACACCAACCCTACTTTCCTTCTTCATGCCCTCCAGCTATGCCTCCCTCCTCCCTGTGCTTTAGATGCAAAATTCTAACAACAGCTCTGCATATTGATCTGGGCTTTCTCCAGGTCCCTCTACAGGGCCAAAGATGAAGGTAACAAGGTTATCACAAGAGACAATCATAGTAATTCCCTGCTCTGTTCCTCACCTCCCTGCGCCCGCCCCCAGTCCAGACTGCCTGGATTCTACCCTCACCACTTTACCACCACGTCTCCCTGTAAAGCCCAGTGCCCCTGGCTCACCCCACACTGCTCGACACTGGACAATACTGGCCACGCCTTCCTTCCTGGGACTCTAATAGCACCACACTCAGCTGCCTTTCCTCTCACCTCTTTGGCTGCTCCCTCTATGGGGACCACAAATGAGATTTTAGGGGGAAGAGACCAGAACCCCTTGTGACTACATTCAAAATTCTGTTTGTACACATATGTGCTGCTGCCTGGGCCAGAATTTCTCATAAGCTTAACAGGAATCACTCAGCACAAAATAATTTAAGAACCACTGCCTTACACTCTGCAGAGACACAGGAGGAAAACCATGAGAATACCATACACAGGCAACTGGGGGAAAAGGTCTCCAAGTAGAAATTAGTAATGGACAATGTCAAATGCTGCTAATAGCTCAAGTTACAAGACTTTGGACACTGATCACTGACGATCATGGATGAACTTGGTAAGGGTGAGTGTGTGTGGAGGGGGCAGTGGCAAGAGACTGACTGGAGAGAAAATTTAAGAGAAAAACTGGATGCAGGAAGCAGAGACACCTCTGTGGAAAAGTTTGCATGCAATGGAGTCAGAGAAAAGGAAGGAAACAGGAGCCCAAGAAAGTTGAAATTGGAAATTAATGGTAAAAGAAACCACAAAAACTTCATAAACACAGAAATTAAATAGCACCGTCCTGAACAACCAATGGGTCACAGATGAAACTGGAGAAGAAACTAAACAGTTTCTACAGTTAACAATAATGCCAATACAACAGACTGGAACTTATGGGACATAATGAAAGCACTCCTATGAGGGATATTTATAACAGTGAATTCCTGTATCAGAAAAACATAGTGAGCTCAAATAACCAACCTAATGCGCAATGAACCTCAAGCTTCTAGAAAAACAGCAAGTCAAGTTCAAAGCTCTTATGAGGGAGGAAATTATAAAGATCAGACCAGACCAGGAATTAATGCAATGGAGACTAAGAAAAAAATACAAAGAATCAATGAATCAAAGATATGGTGCTTTGAAAGATTAAATAAAATTGACAAATCCTTTGCCAACCTTATCAAAACAAGACTCAAATCCAGGTAACTAAGAATGAAAAGGGTTAAATCACAACAGATCCTGCAGAAATCCAGAAGATCACCAATATCTATTTTGAGAACCTACTTTCTAATAAGATGGAAAACACAGAAGAAATGGACAGATCCTTTGATATATACAAATTACCAAAGCTGAATCAAGCTGGACATGGTGGCACATGCCTGTAATCCAGTACTTGGGAGACTGAGCCAGGAGAATCACCGAGAGTTCAAGGCCAGCCTGGGCTACATAGTGAGTTAAAGCTGGCATGAACTATATAGTGAGACCCTGTCTTGAAAACCAAAAAAAAAAAAAAAAAAGCTGAATCAAGAAGACATAAAAATTCTAAATAAACCACTATCAGTCAATGAAACTGAAGATGTAATTAAAAACTTACCAACAAAGAAAAGCCCACACCCTGATGGATTCACTCCTGAATTCTACAAGAAATTCATAGAAGATCTAATGTTGCTACTTCTCAAACTCTTTAATGAAATTGAAAGGAAAGCAATATTCCCAAATTCATTCCTGGAAGCAAGCATTACCCTGGTACCAAAACCAGAGAAGGATCCAACCAAAAAAGAGAACTACAGGACAATATCCTTAATGGACATAGATACAAAAGTCCTTAATAAGATACTGGCAAACAGAATGCAGCAAATCATCAGGAAGATTATACACCATGACCAAGTAGAATTCATCCCAGGGATGCACAGATGGCTCAACATACGCAAATCAGTAAATGTAATATACCATATTAACAGAGCCAAGGACAAAAACCATGTGATCATCTCAAAAGATGCAGAAAAAGCATTAGACAAAGTCCAACACCCAGTCATGAGAAAAATCCTACAAAAAACTGGAATAGATGGTTTTTATTTCAATCTGATAAAAGCCATCTGTGACAAACCAATAGCCAACATCACACTAAATGGACAAAACCTGAAAGCTTTCATTCTAAAATCAGGAACAAGACAAGGATGTCCACTGTCACCACTCTTGTTCAATATAGTTCTGGAAACACTATCCAGATCAATTAGACAAGAGAAAGAAATAAAAGGAATGAGGCCAGGAAAGGAAGAAGTTAAGTTATAGCTATTTGTGGATGACATGATACTATATATTAGAAGACCCCAAAAACTCCACCAAGACTTCTAGATTTAATAACCAAATTCAGTAGTGTAGTTAAATACATAGTCAACACTCAAAAATCAATAGCATTCCAGAAGAAAAATAACAAACTTACTGAGAGAGAAATTAGGGAAGCAACACCTTTCATAACAGCATCCAGAAAAATGAAATACATAAGAATCAATCTAAAAAAGGAAGTAAAAGACCTTTACATGGAAAACTACAATACTCCAAGAAAGGAGATCGAAGAGGAAATCAGAAAATGGAAAGAATTCCCTTGTTCTTGGGTAGGAAGAAGCAATATATTGAAATGGCCATACTTCCAAAACTGTTATACAGATTCAATACAATCCCAACCAAAATAGCTATAGCATATTTCACAAAATTAGAAAAAACAATTCTAAAATTCATTTGGAACCAGAAGAGACCTAGAATAGCAAAAGCAATTCTGGGCAACAAAGGCAAGGCCAGGGGCACCACACCCCCTGACTTGAAATTATACTACAAAGCCTCTATGAGAAAAACAGCATGGTAAAGGCAAAAAACTAGACCCAAGGATCAGGGGAACAGATTAGAAGATGCAGAAGCAACTCCAAACACACTCAGCCACCTTATCTTAGACAAAGGGGCCAAACACCTTCACTGGAAGAGAGCGTCTTTAATAAACGGCTTTGGAAAAATTGGCTTACCACTTGCTAAAGTTTAAAACTAGACGCATATCTTTCACTGTGCACTAAACTAAAATCAAAATGGATCAAAGATCTAAGTATTAAAAGAGAAACACTAAATCTGCTGAAAGATAGAATAGGTAGAACTCTTGAAGACATTGGTATAGTTAAGGACTTAATGAACAAAACCCCAACGGCACAAGAAATATCACAAAGAATCGACAACTGGGATCTCATCTTATTAAAAAGCTTTTACACAGCAAAACCCACCAAGAGAGTGAAGAGACAACCTACAGTGTGAGAAAAAGTTTTACATTTTTTCCTCAGACAAAGGACTAATATCTAGAATATATAAAGAACTCAAAAAAAATCAGACCCTCCAAATTTAAAGACTCAGTCCAAAAATGGCATCTGAATTGAATAGACACTTCTCAGATAAAGAATTAGAAACAGCAAATAAACATATGAAAAAATGTTCAACATCACTGGTCATTCAAGAGATACAAATTAAAACAACACTGAGATTCTATCTCACTCCAGAAAGAATGGCTGCTATCAAGAAATCAACCAATAACAAATGCCACCAAGGATGTGGGGAAAAAGGAACCTTGCTCCACTGTTGGTACGAGAGTAGACTGGTGCAACCACTGTGGAAATCAGTGTGGAGATTCCTCAAACAACTCAACTAACTAAAACAACTCAAACAACTAAAATGAGAGGTTCCATTTGATCCAGCCATTTCCTTCTTACATCTTCTTGAAAGAATTAACAGCATCAGACCACACCAATATATGCACACCCACGTTTATAGCGGCACAGTTTGTAATAGCTAAATCTTGGAAACAGCCCAGATGCCCATCAACTGATGAATGGACAGAGAAGATGTGGTTTTTCCATACAATGGTGTACTACTCTGCCATAAAGAAGGATAAGCTTAAGACATTTCTAACTTAAATGGATGCACCTTGAGATCATACTCTAAAGTGAAATAAATTGGACACACATGTTTAAATACCACATTGTTTCTCTGATGTGAGAAATCAAAAATGTAAATAAAGACCAAAATGTAAAATAGATATTGGGAGATGGGAAGAACAGATTCAAATGGGAAAGGGAACAAGGGAGGGGGAGAGGGGGAAGAAGGAAAAGACAAGAAAAAAGAGAACAGAAGGAAAAATGGAAACAAAGCTTTTGTAAATAAGGAGGGGAAGAGGGATTGAAGGGAGGGAAGAGGAATGGGAAAAAAATAAAAAGATATATATCAGTTACAGGTACAGGGCCAGGGATTTAGCTCAGTGGTTCCGCCGCCTGCCTCACAAGGTGCAAGGACCCAAGTTCGATCCCCGGTACAAGAAAAAAGTTACAGGTACAAATTTCCTATGATAAATGTTATCATTATCCATATCAAAAGTGTACCAAGAAAATAAAAAATTTAAAAAAAAAATTCCCTGATGAATATTATCATTATATTTATCTAAAATGTACCAATAAAAAAAATTTTCAAAAAAAGATGACATAATGCTGATGGCAAGGATCAGCACCTTCCTTCCTTCCTTCCTTCCTTCCTTGCAATGCAAATGCAGGGAGCTCCTCCTCTCAGGCTCCTCCTACTCAGGCAAAAGAACAGCAAGGCAAAGGTCTGCAGGCGTGGCACAACACAGGCACACCTGGAGAGGAGAAGAGAGGCTGGGGACTCTGTACACCAAGCCAAGCACTTTGCACACTATCACGATGACAGCTTTATAGAGCGTGCCAAGATTTTAAGCAAGTGGATACATTAATATTTGCCTTAAAAAACATTTCTCTGGGACGAAGAGTTTAGGTCAGTGGTAGAGTGCTTGTGTGGCATGCACGAGGTCCTAGATTCAATCCCCTACACTGCAAGAAGAAATTTCTCTGGCAGCCCTGGATGAGAGGAATTGGAGTAGCTGGAAAAAGTAAGGTGTCCAACACAAAGCTCTGATAGCGACTATGGCAATGGCAGAGGAAAATACGGAAGCTTGATGACAGATTTAGAAAACTTACCACTGGTTGTCTGGGTTCATGTGTGCACATCAAAGGCAATCAGAGGGGAAGACATAGAGAACAGCAAGGAGCCAAGGAAGAACTACCAGAGTATCTTAGATGGCAAAACAGACCAAAGCCACAAGGAAGACAGAAACTATGAGGGAAAATAATGCAGCAGGCTTTACCACCAACTAAGCCTTGCGTTCAGCACAGCAGAGCCGAGAGCCATCAGCACCTCTGCACTTGGCTGAACCCAGACCTGAGAAAAGGACAACACAGGGAGGGAGAAGACTGAGGTCATAATCTGGGATTAAGCTAGAGAAATAACAATACCAGAATCAATCAATTAGATCTTTCTCAAAGAATTCTGATTAATTTTTTCTTCTTCTTTCTATTGGTCATCACTGTAAATATAATTCTATTAGTTCAAAAATATATCCTAATATATTGTAGTCATGTTAATAAAGTAGAACCTAGTTTTCATTTTAAGTGGGGAATTTTGGAAGGCTGATTAATGAATTTGACAGGAAAAGACAAATTCTGGATGTAGATGGTAACTGAGAGAATTGAAAATAGTCTAAAAGTAGAGTATTTCAGGAGAAATAAAATCATGTCAATGGGAAAAGTATATTTGAGATACATTTCAGAACCAGGATCTAAGTAGACTATTAAGAATCTGACATTGAATGATGAAAATATTTTTTATTTTATTTTAAGGTCATACTGAATGTGGTAAAGAGCTCCACTGAAATGGGAAAATACCATGAGAAAAGTAGAGCTTCGTTTACGTTTAAGGAGTTTATGAATGGAAAGTGTCCAACTTAAATGGAAAAGGCAAGCATGTAAAAACTTATTTTACAATACAAACTACCAATGTTATCCTAACACTACTTTGGTACCAAGTTGGCAGTCATATTTCTTGCTCACATTACCTGTTTGGTTTCTGTCTGTTTGCTTCCTGAGTCCCCTCCTTTTCCTGTGCTCCATAAATGGCCCTTGTCAACTCGGCCGCGGAGACACGCTAGTTCTCTTTGGCGCTCCTAAATTCATCAAAAGATGCATTTTACACAAAGGCCAGAAGTAGGCAGAAGGACAGACAATACCCAAATACTACCAGGGCTTTCCTTGTCTTCAGTTTTAAAATTGAGTTTGCGGGCCAGGGATTTAGCTCAGTGGCATTGCACCTGCCTCAAAAGCACAAGGTCCTGAGTTCAATCCCCGGTACACTCCCCCCACCAAACTGGGTTTGCAATACACATGGAATATAGGACAATATTTCCAATTTGCAGTAAGTGACAGTTACCTAAGATACTGTTTATCTCAGCCAAAGAGATGAGCATCAGAAATCACATCTGATTTCTAGGTTCTATGCTAAGACCATGCAATGAATAAAATGTAACAAAGTAAGCCATACCTGCTTGAGCTGTTGTGCCGCATGGGTAGTAGATGAACTTGTGTTTTGCTTGAACAATCTCTCTTGGATGGCCTTTGTGTTTGGGGTGATAACAGGGGTCCTATGGGGTGTGCTATGAGCTGGGCTTTCTTTGCGTTCCTGACAACGCTCTCCAAAGCGTTCCAGGAAAGGCTTAATTCCTCTTCCTCCTGCAGAAAACAAAACACATTTTTTGGAGGCTATTCAAAATAAGTAGTGTTCTACAGAAAAAATTCTAAAGTCCATTAGTCACAAAATGCTTTGTAGCTGGTGCACGGCTGTAATCCCAATACCCAAAAGGCTGAGGCAGAAGGACTGCAGTGAGTTTGAGGCCTTCCTGGGCTACACTGTGAGCTCAAGGCTGGCCTGAACTCCATTGCAAGACCTAAAAAAACAAAAATAGCTTTGCTTCTGATGGGAGTATTCACTGACAAAGTAAACAGTATAAAATAGTCCAAAAAATAGCATATAGTTCTATTTAATTACATGTTCTAAAATGTATTTGTAGGATTTAATTCTTTTTAAAAAATAATTCATGGGGATGTAGTTCATGGCATAGTACTTAATATAGCATGCACAAGGCCCTGGGTTCAATGCTCAGTATCAAAAGAGAAAGAGAAAAAAAAGGAATGTTAAAAATGTAGAGTGAGAAGGCAGTGGGGATTTAAAAACTTTCAAATTGAACAATCAAAATTTTAGTGATCAGAAACTGACTATATGTGTACAAATAAATAATAAAGTGTCCTGGCCATGACAACTTCCAACTATTTACATTTCTATAGTTCAATTCATTTTATCTTGCTTTTCAGAAGTCCAACATGTGAATATCTTAGGATTTTTCCTTTCCTCCTCAAAAGAAAATGATTATCCATATCACCAAAAGTATGTCTTCTTTCTTCATTTTACAAAGTTTTAAAATAACACTTGAGATGATGTACAGTACATTTACAGTGGGCAAATGGGGCATATATCACTTCCTTAAGAGAGTTCTAGGATTGTATTATATAAAAATAGGCTTATCTATATAAGACAAGGGCAAATATTTTTCTGTAAAGGGTCAAACAGTAAATATTTTGGCCTTTCCAGGCCACATGGTCTCTGTTGCAACTATTCAGCTCTGCATTACAGCATGAAAGAAACCACAGAAAAATATGTAAGTAAATGGATGTGGCTATGTTCCAATAAAACTTTATTTACAAAGAAAAAAGCAAAAGGTGGAATTTGACCTGTGGCCATAGTCTGAGGACTCCCCCTGTCACTTACCATCATTTCATGCCATATTTCAAATGGGACTCTATTAAGGAGACAAAGAAACATCTACACTTGATCTTAGCCAAAAGGCCAAGAAGCGATAAGAAACATCTAAAATAAGTATCTCTGAGGAGGCCCTGATAGTATAAAGTATTCTGACTATACCCAGGAACTAAAAACAATAAAAAGAATGCTTCTTATCTAAGCTTTTAAGTCTTTAGAAAATTGCTGATTAGTCCTATTTCACATGGAGAATCTTGCTATTGTTTCTAATTTTTTTGTGTGTGACAGTGGTGATGCTAGAGATAGAAATTCTTACTTTGGTAAACTGTAAACTGACTGCTGGTTTCTATTTACCCAATAGCCAACAGCTTCCCTACCATTAACTTTCTGCCAACATCCCCTTTATGATGAACTATAGCTTTTGGAAGGATTGTGTATTCAAGAAGTTAAATTTTAGAATTATAATTGCCCTTCCAATGAAAAAGAACACAGTTCAAAGTAAACTCTGTTACTGTATATTTGCACCATACTTTCATTTTTGCTGCACTATATTTTTTAGTCCCATGTCTCTTAATATATGGAAAGTGGCAGAGATATAAATTACCACAAGATAAACATGTCCTTTCATGGGGCGTTGGTTTACCATGGTAAGAAACGTGAGCTTTTATACGTATACATGTATACACAGTGAACACACAGGAAAACATAACTGGAGCCAGGCATGGTGGCACACACCTGTAATCCCAATATCTAGAAAACTGAGGCAGGAGGATGACCATGAGTTCGACGCCAGCCTAAGAGTGAGTTCAAGTCTAGCCTGAACTACATAATGAGACTGTGTTTCAAAAAACGAAAAAAAAAAAAAAAAAAAAGAAGAAGAAAGAAAATAAGAAAAGAATATATAACTGGCAGTGGAGTCAGTTTAACGCCCACTCAACTTCTCTCTGCTATTGGGGTGACTTCATAGTGAAGACCGAGAAACACTGCTCTGTACACTTTGGCTCCAAAAATGTTCCTCCATTACACTCCTAAAATGTGATTTCCAGTTGTATACTTTTTTCCTACATCAAAAAATATAGAAAAATATATCTAGAATGATCATCCTGGGAAAAAACATATTTAATCTGTTATAATCTACATGTTGAATACTTTGACTAGTTAATGAGCTGGTCCACCTGACTCCTGAGTACTCATCAATTAAAGCTGAATAAGAAGTCTCATTCAGGACATTAGGGACTTGTTCTGACAAACCAACACCATCAGCCACAACTACATACTTCAACTGCGGCGAAAAGAAGCTTGAATAAGGGAGCAGTAACTTTAGATTTTTTAAAATACGTAACCTGGAGTTGTATATTTGTCTTTAGATTGAGACTGCAGACAAATTTCTCTGTTTCCTTCTTCTCTGGCACCAACTCCCTGGGATAAAGCAGCCTTCCCAGCAGGTTCTGAGACCTCTGTTTTCAGAGGACTAACAGCCTTTTGCAGTACCTCAGGATTCTGTACCTCACAGTTTTTAGCACTGGTGGTAGATGTAGAAGACTTCACAGGGGAAGAAGCAGCTTTCTGAAACATGAGAAAAATTAGGATAAGTAACCTTCATAATATCTCAGGAAGTCCTATAACAAAAAAATTCAAATTCTGTTTACTTAGCAGCCTTTATGAAAAGCTTATTTAAAAAACAATTCTTATTCTTTAATAGCTCAAACTAACTCACATGGTTTGAATGCTGTTAAATTATGGGTTTATATATTAAGGGGTAATTAAGTATTAAGAATAGGGTGACTCCTTACTTTATACATTTTTTTCATATAATTGTACTAGTATCTCTATTAAATTTTAACTAGATTTGGTCAAACTAAATTTTTATTTATATTTTAATTAACATCAATTCACAAGACACAGGTTGAGTATCCCTTAGCGAAAATGCTCAGGATTAGAAGTGTTTCAGAGTTCAGATTCTTCAGGTTTTGGAATATTTGTAATGAGGTATCTTGGCAATGGGACCCAAGTCGACACACAAAATGCATTTATGTTTCATATACAGCTTAGACTCATGGTCTGATGGTCATTTTATACAACATTTTTAATAAGTTCATGAGTGAAAGTTGGTTGGTGTGGAATTTTCCACTTGCAGAAAGTATTGTGTCATTGCTCATAAAGTCACAGAGTTCGAAGCTTTTCAATTTCAGATTTTCAGATCAGAGATCCTCAGCCCACAGTATCAGGTACTTGATGGCTAATTATGAGAAATTCTTAAACAGAATACAGCTAGGAACTATGGTAAGTGCTTTATGCATACTACTTTATTTAACCTTCCCAATAACCCTGTTCTCCCCATTTTACATGGAAAAAAATATGGCTTTGCAAGATTAAGTAACTTATACAAAGTTAATCTGTCACACTTCTAATTATGAGGCAGAGCTGGAATTGAATACAGGTCTAAGTCCAAAGCTTCTCTCTACACTAAATGACAATCATCAGTATAACAACACAACACTATTTTTCCTTTTTTTTTTTTCTTTAGACTGGTTTTTTAACTGCTGAGATGACACATGCATAAAGTAAAAGTTTCAAGCACTTCAAAAGGATGCACAGTGGAAGTGTCCCCCTCACCTTCCTGTTCAGCAATTTCCCTTCCTGGACACAACTACAGCCACTAGTTTCTGTCTCTTCAGAAATAAATGCAGTATCATGCACATATCCTTAAAGCATTCTTTTTGTACCAGTGATCGAACTCAGGACCTTGCGCTTGCAAGGCAGGCACAGTGCCACTGAGTTAAATCCCCGGCCTCCTTAAAGCATTCTAATGGAGAAATCCATTTCCAATAATCCCCTTGACCAAGAGGAGGCTCAGTCATACCATTATTATATACTTTGAATTTGCATTTAATTAATGTAATTGCAGTTTCAAAATGTTCATTTATCTTGAGAGAGGTTACCAAATTTACAATTTCACTTTCGATGAAGCAAATATCCTAAAACTACATATAAACACACAAATACATATAAACACACTATGCATATACTATAAAATACACACCTACATACACGTATATCATTACCTCTAATAGCAAAAAAAAAAGAAAAAGAAAGATATGGTCCCCAAGACCAAAATGGTATTGACTCACCACAGAGCTGGAAACTGAGTCATGAAGTACAGCAGCAGTGGCAGCGCTGGCAGACAAGGCTTTGTTTAAAACTGCATCACCATCCCTTTGGGAACAGCATGTAGCTTCCTGCTTAACACTGCTGCTATTGATCCTAGCAGATGCTCCAATTGCAGAGGAAAATTTGGATAAACAAGTGGTACCAGGCTGTTCTTGTACACTGTTTTGCTTTGCAGATGAGTAACTTACATCATCTTCCCAGGAGGAAATGGTGGCAGCAAGATTGGCCAGACGGCCCCTTCGCCCAACTGGGGTTGCTGAAGCACCAGAAAGGGGGGATTTGGGAGGGGAGGCAGCCTTTTCCTCAGATGGCACTGGAGAGATGAGGGAGCTCGTGGGTACATCATCCGAAAATGTGTCTAGAAAAATGGCAAAGAGTTACACTTGCAATGCGTAATAACAAGAGCATTCTTAGAGAATTTTAAAATAAGATTAGTAGTAAAAAACTCATGCATGAAATACCATGCTATTTAAATTTTATAACATTTTTTCAAATCAAATGATGCTTACCCAAATTTTAAAACACTGTTAACATCTGCTTTTTTCAATTTTTGATAGATTATGAATGCTATAAGACACCAGATATTTAGGTTATAATGTTAGAAGCAATTCATGGTGCTCTGATATTGCATAATTTAAGGCTGTGTATTCTACCTACAGGAACTTTTGTTTTAAAAATGAACTAAACCAGGGCCAGGGATTTAGCTCAGTGGTTACGCCGCCTGTCTTGAAAGCGTAAGGACCCGAGTTTGATCCCCGGCACCAAAACAAATCCTCAAAGATGAACTAGACCAAGGCTGTGGAAGTAATTTCCCAAGATGATGAGATGTCCCATATCTATGTTGCTTGATACAGTACAAGCCACACGTGGCTAGTGAACACCGGAATGTGGCAGGATAACTGAAAAGCTAAATTTTATTTAATTTTAAATATAGTCACTGTTCAGATAGCACAGAGTTAGGCCAAATCAGTTTTTGTGCTTCATCTGGAGGTGAATCCAAATAGTAACACTTAGCTGAAGAAAGACCTAGGCCTGTGTGCGTGCAGATACAGAGGAAAGCCGAAGTTCATGGCACTTCCTATTCCACAAATTCAGTCAAGGGAAGACATATCCCTCCTTCTGTCCAAGGCTTCCACTCCTGCCTAATTTTCAGTTCCACCCCTTCCAAAACCTCTTCGGAAGTCTTGCTTCAAATCATCCCTCTTCTTCTCTGCAAAGCCTGTCTTCTCTGAACATAAATATGCTTTCATCTTAAAAATAAACATAAGCAGCCAGGCATAGCGTTGGAGCCTGCAGTCGTAGCACTCTGGGAGGCTGAGGCAGGAGGATCACAAGTTTGAGCCCAGCCTGGGCAACTTAATGATTTAGTGAGACTCTGTCTCAAAATTTTAAAAAATTCATCCATCCATCCATCCATCCATCCAGCAGGAATCAAGGCTCAGTGCAAAGTCCTTAGATTTAATCCCAAGTATAAACAAATAAATCTATTACAAAAGAATAAAAAATAAAACTAAGCATCCTCTTTTTCTTTACATAATATTCACTCACCACTAAACCTGCTCTCTGTCTACATCACTCCCCTGAAGCCGGTTTGCTATTATCACTAGATGCCAGTACATACTATGCAGATCTTGTATTTCTCGACATCTCTAAAATTTATCACTTCTCCATTCATTACATCCTTCTCTACAAGCTCTCTGTCTCTATGGCCCATCTTTCATGGCCTTCCAACTGCAGCTACCTCCAGCTGCCTTTCTCACAAGCATCCCAAATGACACACCTGAAGCCCAGGTTGCCCCAAACATACTCCGCTTCTTAGTAAATGACATCACCAACTATCCATCACTGAGGCCAGAGAGTTGTCCTCTCCCCCACTTCTCACTCATCCTCCACCAACCATCAAGTCCTATACATTTTTTCTCCAAAATCTCTTACACCCAGCTTCTCTTCATTTGCACAGGTCTTTATCATTGGGCACCTAGATTATAGCACTGGCCTTCCAACTGGTCTTCTTCCTCCAAATCTCTGACCTGTCTCATCCCTCCTTGATTTTTCTAAAACACCTGCCTGCTGTAAACTGAGCTAGGACCTTCCAGTCACCTCCTGGTTAAATTTGGACCTTGCTGCCTTTTCAAACTTATCTCTTGCTTTCCTACCACCTGCACTATACACCAAAACCACACAGTGTTCATGGTATTTACCTCTGTGCTTCTCACATTACCCTTTTCTGCCCAGATTATTTCCATTCTCTAAATCCAGGTGTCCTTCAAAGCCTCGCTTATTGGCCTTCAAGTCCTCAGGAAAGGCTTCTCTCTTCACCTTCCCTACAATACCTTTTCTTTTTTCTTTCTCTTGTTTGCCTGTATTGGGGATTGAATCCAGGGCCTTTGTACTGAACTATACCTTCAGCTCTTTTTTTGAGTCCTGCTCACTGTGTCACCAAATTGCCCTAACTGGGCTTGAACATGCAATATTCCTGTCTCAGCCTCTCAGAGTGCTGGGATTGTAGGCATGAGCCATCACACCCAGCTACAATACCCTTTTATGTACTTCTATCACCTTCTGTAGAATAAGCACTGTCTCTAAGAAGATGACAATCATACGGTCATGTTTTAGGAGTGCACTTAATAGATCTCTGGCTCTTGTAAGTATTTTGTATAGAAAGACTTCAGATAAATTACATTTTAATAAATGTCCTAAAACAATTTAACTTGTATCCATAGCCTTGTTTAGGGTTCACTAAGACATTAATTATAAACACTAGATTCAGAAGTCTCATTTCTTAAAATCTGAGAAGATATGGTGCCATAATGAGATTTATCGTTACAACTGAGGCAGGCATTTTTTAACAGCTGTTTTCCCAGTATTCAAAACCACTGCCATCCTTACACTCTCAAATGTTTAGCACTCTGGTTATTCTTCTGACCACATGTTAAAACACAACCATCTCTTTTTTTTATTCAGAAAAATCTGCACTCTGATATCCATAGCTATTTCCTATAGAACAGAAATGGCAAAATATAAAAACAAAGCAGAAATGGCACATCCATCTGCTGAGGCACATTTACTTGACTCTTTGGGCTTTACACAGAAATATGCTTAAGCTCACCCACTACCAAAATGAACAGGTATTAAATGACACCATAAACCAGTGGTGGTGAACCTATGGCATGCATGCTGCAATGGGCTGTTTGTATAAAGTGAAAGTTCTAAAAGGTTCATCATCACTGCCATAAACCATCTGCATGCTACTGTGCACGGAGAGACAGCAGGCAGATAGCTGCAGTTGAGATTAGAGTCCTAGGATCAGAATACTGGGGTTTGAATTTTAGCTGCCATCCCAGGGCAGGTTTCTTAGCGAGACTTCTGTGAAGTGGTCCAAGAACCTCGTCACAATCTATGTCATTGAGAATATAACCACCTTATAAATGTACTACTGGTATATGAACCATTTGCAAACAAAGGGTGCTCTGAGTACAGAAAAAAGCCAAAGCATGTGCCTTTCATGTATTAACTGATAAAATTTCCAAATACCAAACTGAATCTCAGCCAGGGAGACTGACAGATCCCTTCACCCACATCACTGATACCTGCTGTGTCGTTATCCCAGTGGCGCCGCTGCTCTGCAAGTTTTTGCATGCGTGTTTTAACTGAGGAGCCTGCAGCTGCTTCCAGTCTAGGGTGCAGCTCTCTCCCCAGGCCTAGGAGGGATGCTGGGGCAGCCGCAGAGTCCCTGACCCCAGCGGGTGCCGGGGGCCGCACCTGAGGAGCCGCAAGGCTGGGAGAACAAGATTTCACAGCAGCTGTCTCAACCGGCTGCTTATTTTCCAAGTTAGAAACTTCTACTTCAGCATGGTCAGAACAGCGCTTTTTTGATGGTGACGGTTTTGTACCAGATTTCTCTAGATTAAAAAGAACAACAGAATATTGAAAATTCCATAATTTCTCACAGCATGAAAAGCTTGAAGTGGGTACTTAACAAATTAATAAAACATTGTTTCTCTAATACTTAGTTTAAATATTTTAGTCACAAAACATATATTAAAATGCCACTCATTCAGTAAATCAGAAATCTAATTTGAAAGACTTCTTTTTAAGTGAACATATAATTTATGGTTTAAAACCCATAATGAAAATTTAAGTAACATCCTCAAATGTATGCATAATACTTTATGTGGTCATAAGACAATAGAAAAAGAAAGTACATGCACACAGAATAAGCAAGTCCTCTAAGGAATTTTACAGATCACATAACCCACTACCTCATATTTAGGTAAGAAAAGTCAAGTCGAGAAATTAAGTTACCACCAAGTCATACAGGTAGAAAAATAGAACTTCTGTATTTGAAACAATCTTTCATGGACAATATCTAATAAGCTAGGATAGAAAAGCACTTGGCTTGAGCTTCGGGAGAGAGGCAGAGATCAGAATAAGTGACTGAATTATCTAGTCAACACCAAATGAAGGGCCGGGAATTTAGCTCAGTGGTTCTGGCACCTGCCTCGCAAGCACAAGGTCCAGAGTTCGATCCCCGGTACAAAAAAAAAAAAAATCTGCGAACACCAAATGAAGTCACCAATACAGTATCTAATATTTAACATTTTACATTTTGTGAACACCTATAAAGTAAGTGAAAAAAAATCCTTTTAAAAGGACCTGTCCAAACATAAGGCATATTACTTCCACATATGAATGACTTCCAATATATCCTTTGAAAATATTTTTAAAAGAATGTGAATTTCATACAGTCATCTCATTGGCGTCTCCAAGTGTTGTTTTTGGCAGTAACCACAGTAGTCTCAGTGGGAAGTTACGGCTGTGCTCATCAACAACATAATTAAACACACCATGAAACTTCTTAGTCCTTTCTAACTCACTTATGGATCAGTCTGCATCTAATCATCTAATCATTTTTTTTAATCTAATCTTTTTTTAAAGAGTTCCTATTTTAACATGAAACATCATCTGGAGAGTAAGGATTCTACAGATTCTGCAAGTATACAGTTCTTTTATAAAGCAGTAAATACTTTCATTTAAATGTCAAAATGAGCTGGGATGGTGGTGCACACCTGTGATCCCAGCAGGATGAGGCAGGAGAATCACCATGAGTTCAAGGCCAGCCTGGACTACACAGTGAGTTCTAGGTCCCTGTCTCAAAAATCAAAAAAAATGAAGCTCCTAGCACTAGTTTTCAAGAAAATAATACTCTCAGAAGTACTCAATAGTGTCACAGTGAAAATAGAAGATCCTAGACTACAGACAAGTCCCATGTTCCTGGCTTAATATCACAAAATACATAATTACATAATACCTATTTCCTTCAAAACATATAAACGTATGAAAATAAATTCTCACTCTATGGTTAGCTTCCAAAATAACTGAGCCAGCCCCACACCTCTTTGTTTGTTTGCAACACTGGTTTTGCTCTTTGTAACACTTGTTTTCTGTATTTAAGATTTTTCAAATAGTACTAAGGAAGATTATTATCTCCAGACTATTAAATACTCCAGGAAAAAGACTGGTGCTGGCTAGGGATGCCAGGATTTCAGAAAAAACAGAAGATTCCAGGTGAAGATGTGTGTGTGGTTTGGTTTTTAATTCCTGTACTCATGGAGATTAAGTCTAAACTTTGAGCTCAGCCCTAGAGTTGGTTCAGCAAGCACAGCATGACAAACATACATTTAACTTTGAGCATTCATACCCAGTCTGCCTTCTGTTGCCTTGTTCATGCCAGAGACACCCCCTGAAATTAGCAGCCAGCTATTCTGTCCCTGTTGGGGTGAAAAACCCCACACCACTGCCAATGTTTTACCTTCACCACTGGATGGGGGCTGCTGGTTACTTGCTTCTGAAAGCGGCTCCCTGAGTCGTTTGGCATGAGTTGCAGACCTGGCAGCAGCTGTGGGCCGCTCAGCCATTTTTCTCTGCAGGTTCTCCCTCCTGGCACGGGTTCTTTCAAGCAGTTTCTACGTGTGTAACATATCAAAGTGTTAAAACACAAGTATAGTCAAAGGTTTACAAAAACTTGGGCATCTAAAACCATCAAATGTCATTCAGGGTCACAGTTAAATACATTTCAAGAGTGAAATCCTATGTAGTTAAGGCAAGACTTACCAAATACCACCTCAATCTCAAAATCATTACAGATTCAGTAAGAATATTAAGGAATGAGGCATAAGGATAATCACTAAGATTTTAAATGGCCACAAGTTCTTTCTGCTCTCACCAAAAGGTATAATTGTTTTCTCCAACCTTAAATTTGGGTGAGCAATGTGATTTGCTTGGTCCAATAAAACATGGCAAAAGTAAGGTACCGTACTTCGTGACTTCTAGTCCTCAGCCTGAAGAAGTCCTGCAGTCTCTGCTCTCCCTCTCGCAGATCACTGCCCCACCTGAGAACTCCCAGGTTAAGTCTGCTGGAAAATCACCACTCTGCTGAGAGCCAGCATTAACCCGTAGTCACATGACTCAGGTCTCAGGCCATCCTGCCCCAGGGAATTTGCCAGAACCCTGGAACATCCTCCTGTTCCCAAGGAAGACAAGCTGAAGAACAGCCCAGCTGAGCCCAATACAAATTTCAACCCAATGAATCATTAAAAACAAAGTGGTTTTTCTGTCAATCTGTTAAGCAGAATAATGATCTCCCAGGGATGTTCATGTCCTAATCCTCTGACCTGTGAATGTTACCTAATAGCACAAGAGGCTTTCCTGAGGTGATTAAGAATCTTGAGATGGGAGAAATTATCCTGGATTATCTGGGCCGGCCCAATGCAAAAGAAAGGTTCCTTTCTTACAAAGGAAAAGAGGGAAGGAAGGAGGCAGAAAAATCAGAGTTAGGAAAGACGTGTAGACAGAAACAGAGGGCAGAGTAATGTGACTGGTAGCTCTGAGGATGAAGAAAGGGACCACAGCCAGGCAATGCAGGGGGCTCGAGGAGGGGGAAAGACAGGCTCAGATTTTCCCTTAGAGTCCCCAGGAGGTACAAAAATCCTGCCAACACCTGGATTTTTAACTCAGGAAAATCCAGTTCAGATCTTTGACCTACAGACCTGAAAGATAATAAATATGCTTTATTTTAAGCCACTAAAATTGTAGTGATTTGTTACAGGAGCAAAACTAATACGGCCCCTTGGATTTGTGATGGTGGCAAGCAGCAAGGTAGCGTATTAAACTCCTTCCATAGGACACTTTCTAGGAGAAAAATAAAAGCTAATCTTATGTTTTACTTAATTAAACATCCATATGTAATAATTAGTTTTAAGTTCAAATCTTAATTGTAACATAAAATCATGATTACTCCTCTTTTCTTACTCTGAATCAATTAATGTTCCTATTCGAACAGCGTAGTATAAAACAATTTGTTCTCTTTCAAATATACAAACCCAAAAGAAGAAAGCAGATTATTACCATCCTACATTTACAGATATAGTACTTAGTGCAGACTGAGGAATTAAACTACTTTTGATCTAACTCCTTAATAGAATAATGTTTAAGAAATCCTTTGAGCATGCAAAAAGAACATGAGCTAAATTTGAAACAAGGAACAACTCTCTTCTTAGGAATAATTTTTAATTTAAAGTTCATTAAAATTAGGAACACTAAATCAAGATGCTGTGTCACTGAAAGAGTAATTTAGAACCAAATGCCTTGGAACCAAATCCAAAACACAAGACTTCAGCCTCTAAATAAAAATCTCCTTTAAAAAACTCAAATGTGATCATACTGTTACAAAAATTCATAAACGTCTGATAATTTTCCCCACGATATCACTCTGCAGACACCAAACTGCCAAATTGTATTCAGGCATGGTCATCTCCACAGTTCACTCCAGTTCGTTAGAATACTTAGGAGTCTGAACAGCTTCAATTACCAGGAGCAAAGGGTCACAGCAAAAGAATGTGGCTTTGCCATTCAAACATACACAAGTATTGTATTGTTTGCATTAGATTCAAAAATTCCCAGATTTCAGGCCGGGGATACAGCTCAGTGGTTTAGTCGCCTGTTGCGCAAGTGCAAGAACCCAAGTTCGATCCCCGGTACAAAAATAAAAAAAAAAAAAAAAATCCCAGATTTTAAAAAGTTATAGATAAGCAAAAAAAATTAAACTGATAAACACCAAAGTTTGCTAATTTAAAGAAATTAGTATATCTAAAGTACATAAACTCAACAGCTCAGTAAGTATAAGCTATTACTAATAATACTACATCAGGAATTTAACGACTCAAATACAACCCACACTGTTATTTAATTCTGGAAAATAAGAAAAACACTACTAAAAACAGTAGCAGTCTTTTCTTTATTTATTTATACTTAGCTTGCATGCACAGAAGGATTTAAAGTATCTCACAAATTTTTTTAGAATGCCTCAGGAAGTATATTATTTATTTATTTATTTTTAAGAGATGAGTCTCCCTATGTTCCTCATTCTGGCTTGAAACTCCTGGGCTCAAGCAATCCTCCTGCCTCGGCTCTCAGAGTAGCTCCTAAAAGTATTTAGCACCAAAGTATTTTAATTATAGTTTTATCCCTTTAAAGTTTCAATATAGGAAGGACCAGGGATTTAGCTCAGAGACACAGTGTCAGCCTGGCAAGTGTGAGGTGCTGAGTTCCATCCCCAGTACCAAAAAAAAAAAAAAAGAGTAGCAAGTCTGATTTTAAATTCATCTGACAAGTATAAAAATAATGTAACAATTATACAGAATTTAATATAAAGTACTTTCAGGGCTTGGCAAAAACTAAAGCATTTCATTTTCAAAACCTTACTTGGTAGGATCTGTTTCTTCTACTACTTTACAGATGAGAGATTGATGCACAGACTAAGTAACACAAGATAGGTCACATGGCTTAGAAGTGGCAAAGCAGGATTCAGATCCAGAATCCAGGGTCTGGGTTCTTAACCATGTCACTAAAACTGTCTCTTGACAAAGCCATTGCTCTTCTTAGGAACTTACTGGCAGCAGAACAAGCCAACCTCATATCAGAATTTTTAATGCTATCAGCTGATCATAACAAATGCATGCCACAATTGCTTGTTAGTCCATGAATCAATCTGAGATGGATTCTTTTCTCTACCGTTGCTTCATGAAGAACCACTTAAACACTCCCCTGTGGACTCTGTCCAGATCCAGATTCAAAGAAATAAGGTCTAAAAATATATGACACTTGGGGAAATCTGAATCATAGACTATCCATAATATTAAGGGATTACTTTTAATTTTTTAGGTGTGATAATGGCATTGTGATTATGCTTTGCTAAAAGAGTCTTTCGTATCTAAAGTATTTGTGTATGAAATTACAGCAGTACTTTGGTTCATAAACTTAACTCTTTCCACAATTCTTGATGCAAACCATATTGGTCTACAACTGAATCAAATTTAATGGTTAGGTTCAACATTGACCTTATGGGGAAATTTGAGATGATGCTCATCCAATTCCATTTGTGACCAGAATCGTGGAAAAAATTAAATTTTTGAACCAAGGTACCACTGTATATGATGTCTAGGATTTGCTTCAAAATAATTCAGTGGGAGTCAGGTGTAGTGGCACACACCTATAATCCTAGCACTCAGGAGGCTGAGGCAGGAGGATTGCTGCAAGTCTGAGGCCAGCCTGGGCTACATAAGACCCTGTCTCAAAAAACAAAAAATAATTCAGTGGAGTAGGTGAGAGGGGATAAAGCAAAAAACAATATGGCTTATGTTGATAACTGCAAAAGTTAGATGATGGGTGCATGAAGTTATTCTACTTTTATGTATTTTGAAATTTTCTTCAGTTAAGAAAAAAATTGCTAACATGTTCTAATAGATTTATAAAATTGACACTTAATAGCTGTCCACTGTGTTAATTCAGCAAAATATTGTTAGTTGCATTTGATTTTTATGAAAATATCTTTGAACAGCAAAGAACAGTTCCTACCTTCGAAAGGCTCAGTTCAACAGGTAAATGCAAGTGAGATGAGCACTGGGAAAGGTGATTGCCCTCTGGAGAAGGGAGATCACATTGCAAGCTGAAGATCAAATCCGAGCTCAATAGGCAGAAAAGGCTGGGAGACTGACAGAAAGCTAGACAGCAGCAGAGGCAGTGGGGAGAACCAATGACAAAGTCTTGTTTAAAGAAAATAGAGTTTAGGATGATTATAACCTTTGTGGACCAGAGTTACCAAGAGAATTAGAACAGATCCTGGGATTTATGCAAATGAGTTGATTCCTTTCCTGTTTGCAGGATAGTGCTGGCTATGAGTCACCCTTGGAAAAACTGAGAAAACTCTCTTAATTTATTGTGCTCCACGGTTTTGAGAAGGAAGCTCTTAATGGTCACTTTATAATGACTTTAAGTCCTTTTTAGAGAAGAAAATGTACCAGCAATTCATTGCACTGTACAAAAATGTTATGAATGCCATCATCAAGCACCTAGAAGTTGGAACTAGTTCAACTAGTTCACTTGTTACCAATTAAGGAAAAGACGTGAAAGCTGTTATTCCAACTGCAACTGATCTAACGTTCATGATATAAACTGTACGTATGAAACCAAACCACATTTCTAAATAGATTCTAAAATTATCTAAATAGAAAGTTTCAATTAACTGACATTTGCACTAGCTTCAGAATGACATTTTTAAGTAAAAATTTTCAGCCAACTTTCAAAATGTTTCTTCCCAGGCATTTACTCTTTCCTGTCAGTTACTACGGAGAACATACAGCCTTGTCTTTAGGGGTTCTACTCCACCTAATGTAAAATAATACATACTTTTTAGCTTCAGTGTGACTGACAGATATTTGGTGCATGACCAGCCCTATTCTTTAAAACTGATAAAAAAAATGTGTCTTGGATTTTCCAATTAGAATCTTCAAGTAAGCTGAGCAAATTGATGTGTTTCCCACAATATAATTGAAAATTTGAAACAAAAAAACCTTATACTTTGAATACAGATAAACTTTTAACTGTTGAAATCTTTAGTGTCTTAGACTTAACTTATGGAGTTGTAATTATTCCTAAAAGTATGCATTATCCCACTCCATTGCATTTAGGTTTTCAGTCTAGTGTAGAAATACTTTTAAGCCCACTTTGCAACAATGCGCGCGCGCACGCACGCACACACACACAAATTGCAGTTTAGAAGCTGCACAACAGCCTAAAGAGGAACTTCGTGAAGTTAAACGCAGCAAAACGAAACTCCTCAATGTGTAGACGTACATCCTCAACATGAAAAACCAGAGACACAATAGCGATGTGATCCATACTATTTCCGAGGAACAAAAGATGAGGAAGGTATTGGTTTACATCTTTAGTTTTTTTCTTTTTTTTTAACCTTGGGCTAATAGTATTGGTTTCCACTCACTGGGCTAGCTAGCCCTGTTTGCTTTGAAAAAAAAGATCTCAGGTACGAAGCCGAGAATCAGCAGAGCAAAGGGGTGTGGCGGAACTACAGACACTAGGAAGGAACGCAAAGGTCGGGCACCTGCGCATCTAAACGCTGCGCTGCCCTCTCGTTAGCAGGACCTTAAACACGCAAATCCCCTTATCACATCCCTTCCCGTCTCCAGGCAGTGGCTGCACACGCAGCCCTGAGTCACTGGGCACCACCCTGCCAGCGATTCAAGCTTCTTCCAGCAGGCCTCTTTCCGTGAGCCCCAAGCCTCTTCTGTGCAGCTGGAGACAGACCTGGAAGGGGGGGATCACGACTCCCGAGGGCCACTGCAGTAACAGGGGCTGCGAGAGCTTCCGCACTACCGCCTTTTAAAACGGACTCAAAGCTTTCCTCCCCGAGTTCCGTCTGGAGGACAGTAACACTACCGCCGCGGACAGACCGGAGACGCGGCACAGGGAGTAGCTGCGACCAGACCTGGTCTCCCCAGCTCGGGGGGCGCTAACCCCCGCCACGTTCTCACGCACTGCGCACGCGCGCGCTCTCGGGCGGGTGGGCAGAGGTTGACAGAGCGGAAAGAGGGTGGGAGTCGAGAGGGGTCGTGGTGTGCCGCGCAAGCAAATTTTCTCACCTCCGTAAACGGGTCCATCGCCCCGGGCGTCGCGTGCCGACTATAAGACGGCGGAAAGGATGGCTCAAATTCAGGAAAAGAAAAGTGAGTCTGGAGTTCAGTGTGTCTCCTGGAGAAAACAAGAAGTCCCAACAGGGGAATTCACCCACTACCAACTCTCCTCTACCCTCAGCCTGCAGTGTCAGACTCGGCTTTCTGCGGCCGTTCAAATTTGAATTTCAGCGCCGGGAGCGGCGCGCATGCGCAGGGGTTAGGCGCGCCTCGGTCACATGGCGTCGCTGGACCGGAAGTTCCTTGGCGCACAACCAGGTCGGTACCTGAGTCCCACCCCACTGCTGTCGCCCCACCCTGACTAAGCTGGTCCGGTCGCGTCTCAGCCTGGCGTTTGGGCGTTCCCGCCTTCTTTCAATTACTAAATGTAGGGTTAGGATTCTGGAGTCCCGCCGGGGGCGTTGGCTTGCAAAGCCTCCTCCCTCCCCGCCACCTGGCGCCCACTGCCCCGGAGCGGGGCTGCAGGCGCTGGACCTGTCTCTGAGGCGGCTCTGGGGGTCCAGGATACTTGGGAGCCGTGACTGGTGCTTTCTGTTGGAAGGAGAAGCTGTGAGAGAACTTCGGGTGTCCTGCTGTTTTAATCCTATACCCACGTATCTGGGGTTTGAGCTGGGAGTGACCTGGAAGGCTCTCTAGTTCAAGCGACGCACGCAGACATTAGCTGGTCCAGGGGAAATGGAAATCTCTTTTTTTTTTCGTGATCCGCTCTCCACCCTAGATCAGTCTTCGTCTCTACGCTTTTTTTAACGCTGTGGTACTGGATATTGAACTCAGGACCTTCCCACTGAGCTACATCCCAAGCCCTTTTTACTCATTGAGACAGGGCTCACACTTCGGATACTCTGACCTCAGCCTCCCGGAGTGCTGGGATAACAGACGTGTGCCCGGCTTCACGCTTTTGCTTGATGATTGTAAAATAATCGTACATAGTTGCCGCACTAGGTTCATTTCTTGCCTAACAAGCCCACTGGGACTTGTAAAAACAGCTCTTTACTTGCCCATCTGAAAAGTAACACCCACCTGGATTACAGTGACTGCCCAACAGCTGAACCAAACAACACTATTCCACTTACTGTATTCAAGTAAGATGTTTATATTTAATAACGTCTCCATTTTAGCAGTCAGTAAGGATGGCAGACGTTATTTTACCAATAATTTCTTTCATTTGCATTTTAATGATAGATTGTGATAAGCCAAATTCTGAACCTGAGGTGGGGAGAAACTAGTTGGGTCTGGACTCTACCAGGACCCAGGTCCATGTGACTTTAGGCTTTAAGCAAATCGTCTGACCAGTTTTTTTTCCCGTGGGGGTAAGTCATGAATTTAGAAACTGAAGCTGACCTACCTAGAAAAAAACCCCTCAATCGTAAGCTATTTAACATACATGATTTCGTGCAGTTTGTGAACACCAGCTTAGGAACCTCTGACTTAGCCTCTCTTGTGCGTATCTGTGTAACAAGAATAATCAACTGCCCTTGGAGCTCTGGTGAGAGACCCCAAAGTATTTTGTAACATGGAATTATTAATATTTACCTCAGAATATGCCACTTGTAAACCAACGAGGAAAAAGGTCCTTGAATTTTTTTCAGGTGCTGAGCAGAAAAGGTGTGTGTGTTTGGGGTTCAGCTATGTGTGTGAGACAACACTGGGAATGAGTCACTAGAAATTTATGTAGCCGTTGTGCCTTGGGGCTAGCACCTCCCTGATCCTTAGATTCCTTCCAAACTAGCAGTAGCCAAAACGGGGATAAAGCACCCAGCAAAAGATAGCTGCTCTGCTTTTACCTTTCTTCACAATCCCCCTGTATCTTTGGATTTTATCTTCAGGATGATGGTAGTAATAGTAGCAACAAAAGCGCCTGTGTGTGAAACACCTACTGTGTGCCAGACACTGTGCAACATCCTCAATCCACCGAGTACCACAGTCCTCTCCTAACAGCCGTCCTATTCATTCCTCAGTTTATAAGATGGAACAATTTTTTTAAAAACTGTTATAAAATATTTCTAGTTTACAAAAAAAAGAAAAAGTGAATAAAACATAACCCTGTATTCACTTTTTTTTGTGAGAGGGTCTTGCTCTGTAATTCAGGCTGGCCTTAAACTCACTGCAATCTTCCTGCCTCAGCCTCCTGAGTGCTGGGATTACGGGCGTGCACCACCATGCCCACCTTGTACCCACTTTTTAAAAATCTCACACATAACTGAAATCTTCTATGTGACCCTTCTAATCCTATTCACCTTCCCATTCCCCAGTGATAAAACTGCTTGATATTTATCACTCCCAAGGACATGTGTATACTTTTGTTACATCTAAATGTACCTCCACAACAAGATACAGTGTTTCATGTAACTTTTTTTCCCTGCGGATATCTTTTCTGCAGTTTCTTTGTCTCATCTTTATGAGAGCCATCCTCACTAATATTGTACTATAGCTTTATTTCATTCACTTTCACTTCTATCTTATTATATAAAAATGAGTGTAATTTGTACAATATCCATTATCTTTCAGTGGACATTTAGCTTGTTCCTAGATTTTCATTCTAAAGATCCCATGATACAGTGACTATTCTTGTCTCCTTACATACACATAAAAAACTTGCTTAGAATAACACACCTAGAATTTCATGGCTCATTGAATAAATGTATTTTGATATTATTACAACATACTGAAAATAGATTGATCTTAAAAAATTCTTATAACAATTTATACTCCAATCAATAGTTTATAAGTGTACCTGTTACTCTAGTTCTTCCTCAGTACTGTAAATGGGTTCTTTTGGGGTGGTGTTCTTTTTCTTCCTTTTGGTTTTTTGAGACAGGGTCTCACTATGTAGTTCAGGATGGCCTTGAACTCACTATGTAGCCAGGCTGGCCTTGAACTCCCAGTAATCCTCCTCCCTTAGCCTCCTGAGTGTTGGGATTACAGGTGTGGGCTACCACGCCCGGCTGTGAATGGCTATTTTAAAAATTTTGTCATTCTTGCTTGTGTGCATTTATTTCTCTTATTGCTAGTGGAGATGAATATTATTTCATGTGTTTTTTTAGCCTTTCACTTTTTTTCTATGACATTGAACTTTATGTACTTTTCCTGTTGGTTGTCTTATTGATTCATAGGCTATTTGTTATTTTTTCCCATATTCTGGAAAAACAAGATGTTTGGGGGGGCCTACAAATATCTTTTCTTGGTGGCTTGTCTTTCTGCTTTATGAATCTTTGATGTACAGAAGTGTTTAATGTTACTATTATCAAAAATATGTACTTTTTTTAGGATTTGGCATTTTTATGCCACAACAAGTTCTTTTTACCCTGAGATCATAAAGATGTTTTCCTGTATTTTCTTCTGAATATTTTAAGCAATGGATTTTCATGGCTTTGTCTTTCAACTATTGGTCTTGATTTAGTATTTTATATGGGTAACCAGTGGTTTCTGCAACAGTTTTTAAATTGTCCTTCCTTTTCCCTTTGACCCAAAGGCTACTCATATCAAATTTGGAGGGTGCTAGCGATATCACTCAGTGGCAGAGTGCACACATAACTGGTATGAGGCCCTGGGTTAATTCCTAGCACCAAACCAAGAATTTTTCTTATACCAGGAATTGAACTCAGGACCTTGTGCTTGCTAGGCAGACATGGTGCCACTGAGCTAAATCCCCAGCCCTCAAAACAAGACTTTTTCTCATGTGAATGTAGTTTTATACTGAAGCTCTTTCCTCGGTTCTTTTGGCCTCTGTCTCTGTCCACAGTGTCACACAATGTTGATACCTAACAGAGCAAATTCAGGATTAACTTGTTTCATTTTGCCTCTTGTTCTTACACCTAAATTGTATTCTCAGGCTCCACAAAGGAGAAAAAAAAAACTCTTGAAATTTTTGATTAGAGTTGCACTGAATTTATCACCTAACTTGGAAAGAATTGACATCTTTGCCATATTAAGCCTTCCTACTCATGAACATGGTACAATGTATCCTCCTCAGTAGTGCAGGTCTACTTTAATGTCTTCCAAACACATTTGTATTTCCGGAAAGCTCTTTAAACTCATTTGTTAATTTTTGCCTATATCTTTTTGCTGTTGTTTTTATAAATGATATTTTAAAAATTATCATTTGTAAGCTGGAAGTAGTAACACACACCTGTAATCCTCGCACTCTAGGAGGCAGAGGTAGGAGGATGGCAAGTTTGAGCCTAGCCTGGGCAAATTAGTGAGACCCTGTTACAAAAAGGGGTATGGAGGTAGCTCAGTGTGAAGGCCCTGAGTTAAACTACCAGTACAATACATATAATAATTACCATTTTAAAGTATCTGTTAGTGATGTATAGATACATAATTGATTATAGCAAACATACCAAATAAACTCTTACTTGTTTTCACATAGAGATTTTTTGAAACAGGTTCTCACTATGTAGAGATCTTTTAAATATAAATTATGCAACGTCAAGTCCTAGTTTAGGGCTGGTTTATGTCTTCCATTGCAATTAGAATAACACAACACACCCACAAGGCCCCATGGCATCTGGAGCCTGCCTGCCTCTCCTAGCAACCTAATATCCTCCTGATAGCACAATACTCTTTTTTCTTCATGAGGCTCCACCTTCACGCCTTCTTCTCTGGTCCTAAAAAGAGCCATGGACTGGCATGGCAGCCCACGCCTGTAATGCCAGCACTCTGGAATTGCAGGTTTCAGCCCAGCCTGGGCAACTCAGCAACTTAGTGAGATTCTGTCTCAAACAAAAAAAAAAAAAAAAAGGAAAGGAAAGGAAAGAAGGAAAGGAAAGCCTGATGCCCATCTCTGAACCTACCTAGGCAGTTGGTCTAAGCTTGCAGATGCTCTCTCTTTAAAAAGGAAGTGACAGTTGGCCACCCTCTCTTCTCTGCTTCCAAATCATTTTCTATCCTGTTACTCAGACTTATTTTCTTCATCAAATTTACCATGATTGGACATTATTTTAGTTATGTATTTATGTTTATGATCCTGCTCTTCCACTAAAGTATAAGCGAAGGCTGGGAGCTCATCTTTGTGGTGGTAACCCAGGACCTTCTGGGCACAGGAATGCAGTAGATACGTATTGAATGAATGAATGAACGAATGAATGTAAAAATAACTGTTATTCCTATTTTAGAGTTGGAGAAATTAAGATGAACACACCCACACACAGACACACACACACAAAAGGGTATTTGGACTAAGTCATTAAATAAACAAAAAATACACTTCTCAAATTATTTTTTAAAAGGCCACAACTTATTATATTAACAGAACTGAGTATCTGAAACAGAGATGACTAGCCCTAGAAAATTAATATTTCCTCCAAGACAAAGGAAATAAGTGTGTCTTTTGCAGATGAAATTGATGGAAGGCCAGAAAACACGAAAATTGGATAGCATTGACTTCGATAAGGACAGTCCAAATGCTGTATCAAGTGATGGCAAATGTTTTAGAGACCAAGCTCCCAAACAGCAACCCGGGACCCACTTAATTATCGACAGCTGCCAACATTGCAATTAAACCTGAATACTGAGGTTTTAGCTTAGAAAGAACAACTCATTCATTAAAAGAAAAACAGAGCTTTCAATGATATAAACAGCCCACTGTGGCACATGTGCCATAAGTTCGCCACCACTGCTGTATACTTATAGTTAAAATACATTCACACACATTCTCATTTACTTGACAAAATAATGCAATAACGTAAATATTTGTATTTTTACAGGAAGAGAAAAGGCCAAGCTCTAACCAGAAGGCAGTGGCCAGAGGGATTAGCCGCAAGTGCTCTACCTCAGGTTATCTGGTCAAAAGGCCAATTCTATACATTTATTATAATGGAGAATAAGAACCATCAAAAGTTGTTATCAACATGTTACTGAAAAGGATACAATTTATGCTCTTAATGGCTTTTAGTGTGACATAATTTGTTTCGAATTTAATCAGTGAAAATATTTCAGATTTCAGAGGAACTAAAAAACATATTTGACTTTCTGACTACGTTGTTTTTTAAAACCACTGCAACTACAGACATATCTCCTTTATTCAGTAGAATATTCCAAAGATGCAAATAGGTTCAGTGCTCTTTTTACATTCATCTGCGGTTTATGAGAATATCTAGCAAACTCATATTTAAAAGATCACATTAGGGACCGGGGATTTAGCTCAGTGGTTCCGCCACCTGCCTCACAGTGCAAGGTTCCAAGTTTGATCCCCGGTTTAAAAAAAAAGAAAAAGAAGAATAATAAAAGACCACACTGAAGGGCAGGGATTTAGTTTAGCCTGGCAAGCACAAGGTCCTGAGTTTGATTCCTGGTACCAGAAAAAATTTTTTAAATAATAAATTTAAAAATAAATAAATAAAAATAAAAGACCACACTAAAAAAAAAAAAGACCACAGTAAATCCTTTCATAAAGAACGATTCTTTCATGTACTTCTCACACTATAATTTCTCTGTTGATTATTTTTCCATACCTACATTTCTGAAAGCTGTTTTCATAAAATTCCATTTTTTAGTGATCCCATATTAAAGTAACTCTTAAATATTACAAAATAGCAGTATCCAGTGTTTCTTAAATATCCAAGTCCTTTTATTGAACATCAAAGATAAAATCTTCTCCTTAAATGTGATACTAGAAAATAGACTAAGTTTATTTTATTTCATTAATATCTGTCACGAACTTTGTTGTTGTTGTTGTTTTGTTGTGGCACTAATCCACTTGTACAGTGGATCCCCCGTGAGCCCACACCTTCCTTTAGTCCCACCTCCCAGTACTGTTACACCAGGGAGCATATTTCCAACGGATGCTTTTGGGGGGACACATTTAAACCACAGCACCAGTCTTCCTCAGCTCCCTCCCTACCTGACACTTCCTAGGCCCCCAAGTACCGTTTGCTGATGAATTCTCAGGAACCACAGTCTCCCACACCCTCACCCCACCATTCCTCAAAGCCTTCCCACTGTGTAGGCTTCTGCCTTCTACCCACCCACCCACCAGTTTATCTGACTGAGACTCGAGTCAAATGCTCCATCTTCAAGACTGCAAACCCTGAACCTGGTCTCCTGACTCTCATCTTGAGTCCTTATCTCTTCTCAGGGCAGCTAACTCCAACCAAACCTGCAAGTCCTTCCCTCTGTCATCAATCTTTAGTTTACTTACTCTCCCAACTTTTGCTCACAGTAAAACCGATAACTCAGGCATGGTTGTCATGCTCAAGTACCAGTCCTCACCTCCCACCCTGCCCTGTTTTGTGAGGTCACGTGGGAAACAGCTCATGCTACTGGATTCTGAAAAAGAAGCCAAGAGGAAATGGAGTTTTAAAATGTCTCAGTGTAATCAGAGGATGTTCAGCTCACCTAATCCAGCCATTTAAAATAGTAGATGAGGAAACAAGACTGAGCCCAGACCCAGAGTTCTGCAGCCCTTCCCGGGAGTGCTTGTCAGCTTTCCATCACTGTAGTACATACTTGAGATAAATCAAGTTATAAAGAGAAAATGTTTATTTTGGCTCAGGATTTTCAGTTTCCCTACATGATGGGCTGGCCCTGTTGTTTTGGGACTATGGCGACACATCCTGGTTAGGACTGCATGGCAGAGCAACACTGCTCACTTCCTGTCAGGAAGCAAAGAAACGATGCAGGAACCAGGCTCCCACTGTCTCCTTCAAGAGACTGCTCCAGAGAACAGAAGACCCCCACCAGGCCCAGCTGTTAGAGGTTCCACCACCTTCAGGAGCACCACATGCTGGGGGTGAAGCCTTTAGCACACAGATCTGGGCCACACTTGTCCACTGCACTGAGTCCTTCCCCTGACACTGCCCAACCTCCTGCAAGCTAATTCGCTCTGACCCCACCAGACCTCAGAAGAAAGCATTTCAGTACCATTCTCCTGGCTCTTGTTCTTGCCAGTCTCCAACCTTTCTCTTTCTATTTTGCCTGGCTTGCTGAGCATTGCTGGAAAAAGACACAAAATCAAGCCCATTCCGTTTCAAATGCATCCCAACCAACTAGACCTTTATTGTTGCTCTGAATCCTTTCATTCTCATCCATTTGAATCCTTATCACACTTCCCATCCCACCCTTTTTCTCTCTGCAAAGGACCCTGTACCCACTCTGCTTAGTGCCCAGGGCTAAGGGAAGCATCCAGAGAACAGAACTCATCTGCTCGCCATTCCCAGAACAAACCCTGCTCTCTGCCGCCTCTGTCCCTGGCTTACCCTGATCCCACTACCAGAATGCCCTGCCCAGCACTTTTAAATGTCTGAATGTGAGCTCCACTGATTTTGGGGTCTTACAACATTTCCTCCCTGGTCCATGGTGAGGTCATCATCCGCTTTATAACTCAGTTTGCACTGTTTTATTTTGACATGATTTCACACTTACAGAAGAGTGCAAGAGGCTTGTAATGCCTTAAACAAAGATTCCTGGATTCTAGGAATCACCTAGATTCCTGATATATTAACATTTTACTACGTTGGCCCCACCCTCCTCCCTTTCATATATGTATACATGTTTACATATTTGTACATGCCTATGCATGTATATTTACATATACACATGCACACGCTGAAATATTTAGGTGTAAAAGAAGATCATGTTTGCAAGCTACTCTTAAAACAGTTCAGGAAAAAATATATAGTCATGCGTCATTTAATGATGGGGACATGTTATGAAAAATGCACCCTAACTCAATTATGTCACCATGTACTTAGTGAACTAATGTAGCTATGACATCACTAGGCAACATAGTCTTATGGGACCACCATCATATATGCAGTCAATTTTGGGCTGAAATGTTGTAGTCAGTTTTTGACTGAAATTCATATATAGTTATATCATCATGTGTATTATTCTCTGTATATGGGTAGATGGGTGGGTAGAGGTAGGTAAGTAGGAAGATAGGAAGGTAGGTAGACAGACAGACAGATACCATGGATAGATAGATGTAATGAACTTTGCCAACACTTCTTTCTCCATCCCATAACTAAGTGTCTAAAAACTCTGCATTCTACCCTGAGTACTCTTGTCTGCCTACACACACCTGCTAGGTGATCTCATTGGATTCAAAATGCCAGCTATATATAATGGCTCCAGAACATATTTTTCTTGCCCCATCTCTTCCCTGAGCTTTGAGCTCTTATATTGAGTTGTCTGTTTGAAACCCTGACTTGGATATCAGTAAGCATATTTGACAGAGCAGACCCAAAGCAAATTTCCCCGCTAAACCTGTTATTCTTGAATCTCCTCTATCTGCCTGTCTTGAGTCTTCTCAGCCATCTACCCGATTGCTCAAGAGAAATCATGTTTACTTCTTTCTCTCCTCCTGCTACTCACATACCCACGTGATGGTCAATTCTGCTTCCCAAGCCCTGGCTCTTCCACTTCTCTCCATCTCTGCATCTTCCTTTGCACCCAAAGCTCTCATCACTCTCTCCCTCGGCCCACTGGGAGAGACTCTTATGTGTCTTCCTGCTTCCACTCTCACCTTCCTAGCCATTGTTCTCAGAGAAGACAACTCAAGCTTTGAAAAACTTAAATCAGAGCTGGAGATATGTTCACTGGCACATGTGAGGCCCTAGGTTCAATTGCCAGCACTCCAAACAAACAAACCCCATAAATCACGTGTTACTACCATCTAAATACTCCCATGGCTTCTGATTGCACTTAGAATAAGATCCAAGCTCCTTTCCTAGCCTCTCCTTACTTTGCAGAACATTTTTCCTGCCATTTTCGTAGCTTACTGGACTTCAGCCATACTGACTGTCTTAGTCCATTTTCTGTTACTATAGCGAGACATCTGAAGCAGGCTACTTTAATGAGAAAACAAGTTTCATTATCTGAGATCTCTGAATGTCCCAGGGCACAGTGCGGGCATCAGCTTCATTCTCCTGAGGACCTCGTGGTGGGTAGGACCACAGTGGCAGGAGTATGTGTGGGAGGAGGAATCACAGTACCAGACGGGAAGCCAAAGAGACTGGGTAGCCACCAGGCTTCTTCCCTTTTAGCAACCCACTCTCTGAAACTGACTCAGAGGCCCCATGAGAACTGCCTTGAGCCTCTCCAAGGGCACCAAGGACATCCCACTGGGCTCACCTCTTACAAGTCCCCAGTTATCCCCCCGCCCCAGCACTGTCATACCAAGGACCAAGTCTGTGACACACAAACTCTTGGGAGTCACAATCCATATCCAAAATTGGCCCTGACCTTCTTGTGTCTCCAGAATCACGCCAAGGTCATCCCTTGTGTCTCTGTAATTCCCTTTGCCTGGAATATTCATTCCCTAGAATTGTCTGTCTTTCAAATCTCAGCCCAAATTCTCTTCCTCAAAGCAGCCTTTCCTGACCTCTGTCACTCCAACTCACTGTTTAGTGCATTTCATAACACATGCTAGTATTTGAAATTACATCATTTGTTGATTTGTTGTTTGCTTATCCTGGTACAACATAAGCTCCATGCAAAGTAGGACTCTGATTTATTCACCATGGTATCCCTATTGTGTGTACTTAAGGACAGGATGTGTACAGTACCTCATTTCTACATACACACTTCCAGTAAGCGCTTTGTAGGAATGTAGGGTGTCTTTTTCATCATCTTTTTGCCTTGTAGATACCAGGAACTTAATATCCTAATACCTTTCAAATAGCTTTGGATGGAATAAATTGATAGATATTTTGACTTCTTCAAAATTATAATCAAGGGCAATTTATTTTGGCTGATTAAAAAATATCCTTCCTCACTGTAGTCATTTACAGTGAAACATGGCATCAAATAAAAATCACAGAGCTGGGCATGGAGGTGCACACCTATAATCCCAGCACTCAGGAGGCTGAGGCAGGAGGATCACTGTGAGTTTGAAGCAAGCCTGGGCTACATACTGAGTTTAAGGCCAGTCTGAACTACATAGTGAGACTCTGTCTCAAAAAAAAATTTTTTTTAATTTAAAAAAATCACAGAATATTTCCCAGGATCTTTGTGCTGTTCTAACTTTTTTCATTGCAGTAAAGAGCCAGAGGTGGTTTCACAAAGCATTCTTTCATTTGGCTTTTACATGGTGCTTTTCATTCTCCAGAATATACACATACTGAAAACATTCTATTCTCTCAATATTGACATTCTGAGGGCATTCAACTTAAATAAAAATATATTTATACATATACATATAAAGAAGTCAAGGGAAAAAACAACCCTACCAACTAGTCCCTTGATTCTTTCTTTTTTTCTCTTTTTTTATGAGTCAAGGAAAATTGTTTTCACTCCCCTTGAGGCTTCTGTTAATGCTTATTAGAATCTGAACTATTGCAACCATGGTTGCCCTGTCTTTTCATAATTGCAGGCTGCAGATCCAGTCTCCTCAATTCATATATTTTCAACAACAGGAAGATTCTAACTTGCTTTCAATAGGACAGGAAGAAAAGTCAAAAGTGTTTACTGGAAGCTTCTCCCCTCCCTTCGGGTAAGCACTCATCTGAAACTTAAAAGTAAATAAATATCATTTCAAGGTTCTAACTCATTTTTAGTTACTAAAAAACCTTTTCTTAAGAAATTAAAGACTTGTTCAATTTCCAGCTTAATATATACTTTTTCTACTCTCAACAAAATGGATTTCTACTATCCAATGTGTGCTAGGAAGACTACTTGTCTCTGCAGTAGCAATACAATCAACCACCTTGTGTTCATCTCTTCCTTCTCTTCTGGCCTTTACTACCCTCCACCCCAGGCACAGCAAATGATCAAATCTCTTCTGAATCTTTAAAATGGACATGGTGATATTTTCCTGTAAAAGAAAATAATGCTGTCTTTTTGCAAAGATAGTTTAACCAACTTTAAAAAATTTGATTGATTGGCTTTGCAACGCTAAGGATTAAACCTAGAGCCTCACACATGCTAGGCAAGTGCACTACCACTAAACTAACTGCCTTTTTTTATCCTCAGTCCTAACCATTTTTATACCAAAACTCCATCAACTAATTTACAACTAAATAGTAAATAAACTAAATGTTTGCCAACAACACATACCATCTGTTCTGCTGTGTAGCATGTAAAAGGAAGATATAAATTCATATGAGTAGATAATTAAACAAAAAGTTACTGACAAAATAAGAAAAACTCTTTGCTCATAACAGTAATCCTACTACACACAAAATAACAATACTGTATTTCTCTCCAGGCACCTATTTTCCTTTGATTTTTAAGTCTAAAATTGACTGCAAGTTATCATTACAGATATTCAGAAATCATAATGATCCACAATATAATGCTGCTAGTGTACAAAATTATAATGACCATAAAAAGAAAGTGACTAGCCGGGCATTTAGCTTAGTGGTTCTGCCACCTGCCTCGAAAGTGTAAGGTCCTGAGTTCAATCCTGGTACCAAAAAAAAAAAAGTGACTAGGGTTGAGGATGTGGCTCAGTGGGGCCTCGCCTGCCTGGCAAGCACAAGGTCCTGAGTTCGATTCCTGATAACGAGGGAAAAAAACTGACTATATTTCAGTGAGAAAACTAAGATAGCATTATTTGTTATTGCTTGAAAATTTGAGTAAGATATCCTTAAGTGTAAGAGGCATCCTTAAGGGTAAACATAAATTATTAAAGGCAGTTTTAATAAATTCTTTAATTCTCCTTGATGCATGCTAAAAGTCCCATGAACTATCCATTGCAATACAGAGCTTGCCCATCACTTTTAATAAATTCTTGATTTTTTAATCAGTGCTTTGAAAATGGAAGAGTGAATCAGATCAATCCTTTTGTCTCAATATTAATGTAGAAACAGATATAAAAGAAAGTTTTTGAGTGAGATGGAATTGTTCATTGTTCTCATAGTGTGTGAAAAATAATGCTGCCTCAAACCCAGCCACCTGGACAGCTGCAGAGGCTGAGTCCCACGGAAACGCTAGGTGGGGCAGTGCATCAGTAATTACTGCAGATGCTCCCGCCTGATGAGCACGAGCAATTGAAGGGCTGGGACTAGCACAGGAGCTGGTAACAGCATTCCTTTTCTAAGACATCAGAGAAACTGCTCAGAAATTCATTAGCTCTCATGTTTCAGTAGTACATGTAGAATACATTTTAAAACATTTTGATTGCATTGATATGCACCTTTATAGCTGCATGTCACTAAAGATATTTAGAAGTCAAAATGACCCTCAAGAAAATATTGATAGGGTGAACATAAAAATAATTATAAAGGTAGAGAATGTGATGATTGGCTAGGTATGTTAATTACAGAGGCATAAAATTTGCTTACTTTTGGAATTCTTAAACTTAATGAAATATTGAAGAGGGAGTACATCTTTAATGCACTTCATTGCCTGGCATGTATGTATATACATACATGTGAATATACACATAGACATATATGTCATTTATATCCACTATATGTAACTATATAATATTTTCCATATTAGTGAATAAGTTCCTTGACAATAGGTATCATGTCTTTGAATGTATTCTAAAAATAACCAACCCAATGCCTTGTATATAAATATCCATGGAGCCAGGTGTGGTGGTGCACGCCTATAATCTCAGCACTCTGGAGACTGAGTCAGGAGGATCGCTGAAAGTTTGAGGCCAGCCAGGGTTACATAGTGAGTTCAAGGCCAGTCTGAACTTCATAATGAGACCCTGTCACAAAAAACACTAAGTAAATAAATACTCATGGAATGAAGAAAGTAATACACATCTTTGTTCCTTCAGAATATCATAGGACTAGGGATGTAGCTCAGTGGTAGAGCATTTAACTACCAAGTGCAAGGTCATGGGTTCAATCCCACTACTGCAAAAAAGAAAACAAACCACGGGGTGGGTGGGTAATAATCCAAGCACTCTAGGAGGCTGAGGCAGTGAGATCAGAGGTTCCAGCCAGCCTGGTTAACTTAAACAATTTACTAACACCATCTCTTTTATTTTTCTTATTTATTTATTTTTTAGGGGGCCAGGGGATTTAGCTCAGTGGTTCTGCCTCCTGCCTCACAGGCTCAAGGTCCTGAGTTCCATCCCAGGTACCAAAAAAAGAGAATAATGTAATTTTTTTTTTTTTTTTTTGCGTTACGGGGGATGGAATTCAGGACCTTGCACTTGCAAGGCAGGCCCGGCACCACTGAGCTAAATCCCTGCCCCCAGTAACACACTCTCTTAAAATAAATTTTAAAAGGAGGTCCCCAGTCGCGCGGAACACACCGAATCACCCCGCTGCAGACCAGCAGGTCTGCCCACGCCCTACTGAGGTCCCGAGTGGCACGGAACATGCCGAATCAGCCCGCTGCAGACAGGAAGCCACCTGGTTCCACACTACAAAGACGCAGAGGACACCAGACCACCAGACCAAGGTACTGAGTCCCACTGCTCCCGGCCCAGAGGTAGGGGCTTCTGAGCCACCGTCCCACTGCTCCTGGTCCAGAGGAAGGGGCTTCCTGGCCACCATCCCTCCTGCTGCTCCCAGCCCACAGGAAAGGGCTTTTGGGCCACCATCCCTACCGCTGCTCCCAGCCCCTGTCCCACCTCTCCGAGCTCAGAGGAGGTAATCCCTACAGGCACTTACAGCCCCCCGCCCCAGTCGAAATGAGAAAACACATAAATAAGTCTCAAAACCAGACTTCCAGATCAAATACAGCAACCCCAAAGGGAAATGACATGGAACACTATGATACTCAATCACCTGGATGCACTGAACTGGCAACAAAAGGGGATCTGGAAAAAATGAAATCAGAAATAATTTCTCAGATAACAGGAGAGATTGTGCTCCTAGTGCAAGACATGATTAATAAATCTAGAGAGGAGCTGAGGAACATGATGGAATCCCAACATAGGAAACAAATGGAATCCATAAAACAGATGCAAATAGATTTCCAGGGCATGAAAAACTCCATTGAAAGTCTACCCACCAGAATGAGCCAGTGTGAGGACAGAATTTCAGATATAGAAGATAAGATTGCAATTAGTGACCAGGAAAAGAAAAATTGCTTCAAAATTATAAGGGAACATGAGAAATCAATCCAGCAGCTGCTAGATGATGCAAAAAAGAATAACATAAGACTGATTGGGCTCAATGAAGAAACAGGAGAGAGTGGAGATGACATAAAAACCTCTTCACAGAAATAATGGCAGAAAACTTCCCAAGCAGGGGAAAAGAGCTTGACATACAGATAAGTGAGGCATATAGGACTCCAAATAGCCTTGATCAAAAAAAACTGCACATAGGCATATAATTGTTAAGATTCCAGAAACACAACAGAAGAACAAAGTTCTCCAAGCAGTCAGAGAAAAGAAACAAATCACATACAAAGGAAAGCCCATCAGAATCACAGCAGATTTCTCAACACAAACCATCAAGGCAAGAAGAGCTTGGAGTGACATATTCCAAGCCCTAAAAGAAAACAGCTTCCAACCCAGATTGATGTACCCTGCAAAACTATCTTTCAAAATGGATGGAAAAATAAGATACTTTCATGACAAAGAGCACCTTAGGAACTTCGTGAATACCAAGCCAGCGCTCCAAAGAATTGTACACAATATCCTAGGAACAGACATTGAGGATCACAACCCCAGGAAGCAAAGCAGAATGAACCCATCTGGCATGACAAGAAATTAAAGGTAAAGGGGGAGAAC
This sequence comes from Heterocephalus glaber, assembly GCF_053883595.1. Lineage (NCBI taxonomy): Eukaryota > Metazoa > Chordata > Mammalia > Rodentia > Bathyergidae > Heterocephalus > Heterocephalus glaber. The sequence continues at coordinate 32,276,809 of NW_028258381.1, forward strand.
CCAACAAAAAGAAAAAGTCATGGCAATGACAAGTCAATACGTTTCAGTTATAACCATCAATGTTAATGGTCTCAATTCACCAATCAAAAGAAATAGACTGGCAGAATGGGTCAAGAAGCAAAATCCAACAATATGCTGCATACAAGAAGCACACTTCTTTCAAAAGGAAACTCATAGACTGAAAGTTAAAGGGTGGAAAACAATACTCCATGTGACAGGAACCCGAAAAAAAGCAGGAGTAGCTATCCTCTTTGCAGATCAAGTAGATTTCAAACCAACACTGATTAAGAGAGATGAAGAAGGACACTACATCCTTGTAAAGGGAACAATCCAAGAGGAAGAGATGACAATCATAAATATCTATGCACCAAATACTAGTGCACCCAACTATATAAAACAAATACTAACGGACATGAAAAGTCATATATGCACTAATACAATTGTAGTGGGGGACCTCAACACCCCACTGTCACAAATAGATAGATCAACTAGACTAAAAATAAGTAACGAAATACTAGAACTCAATCGAACTCTTGAGCAAATGAATTTAACAGATGTTTACAGAGTCTTCCACCCCACAAAATCAGAATACACATTCTTCTCAGCTGCACATGGGTCATTCTCCAAAATAGACCACATACTCACACATAGAACATGTTTAAGTAAGTGCAAAGGAAGTGAAGTTATCCCCTGTATATTATCAGACCATAGTGCGATGAAATTGGAGATCCACAGCAAAAGAAACTCAAAGAATTTCATAAACACATGAAAATTGAACAACACACTTCTAAATAACCAATGGGTCACAGAGGAAATTAAAGAAGAAATCAGACAGTTCCTTCAGTTAAATGACAATGACAATACAACATATCGGAATCTATGGGATACAATGAAAGCAGTCTTACGAGGGAAATTCATAGCAGTGAATATGAATATTAGGAAAACAGAACGAGCCCAATTAAACAACCTGATGCTGAACCTCAAGCTTCTAGAAAAAAAAGAGCAGGACAACCCCAAAGCTCATCCAAGGGAGGAAATTATAAAGATCAGAGGAGAAATCAATGCAATGGAGACTAAGAGAATGATACAAAAAATCAATGAAGCCAAGAGTTGGTTCTTCGAAAGAATCAACAAAATTGACAAACCTTTAGCCAACCTTGTCAGAAAAAGGAAAGAAAAGGCCCAAATCCATGCAATTAGGAATGAAAAGGGTGAAATGACAACAGACCCAGCAGAAATCCAGAGGATCATCAATACCTACTTCCAGAACCTATAAGCCAATAAGATGGACAACACAGAAGAAATGGACAGATTCCTAGATGCATATGAATTACCAAAGTTGAACGAAGAAGACCTACAAATTCTAAACAACCCAATATCAACCAATGAAATTGAAAATGTAATTAAAAACTTATCAACTAAGAAAAGCCCGGGCCCTGATGGCTTCACTGCTGAATTCTACAAGACATTTAGAGAGGAACTGCTGCCACTACTGTTTCAACTCTTCAATGAAATGGAAAGGGAAGCAATACTCCCAAATTCATTCCTGGAAGCAAGCATCACCTTGATCCCCAAAGCAGAGAAAGACCCAACTGAAAAAGAGAACTATAGGCCAATCTCACTAATGAACATAGATGCAAAAATCCTTAATAAGATAATGGCAAACAGAATGCAGAAGATCATCAAGAAGATCATACACCCTGATCAAGTGGGATTCATCCCAGGGATGCAGGGATGGTTCAATATATGAAAATCAATCAATGTAATACACTATATCAATAGAGCCAAGGACTAAAACCATATGATTATCTCCATAGATACAGAAAAAGCATTTGACAAAATCCAACATGCATTTATGATAAAAACCCTACAAAAAATTGGAATAGATGGTCTCTACCTCAAACTGATAGAAGCCATCTATGAAAAACCAACAGCCAATATCATACTAAATGGTCAAAAACTGAAATCCTTCACACTAAAATCAGGAACAAGACAAGGATGTCCACTATCACCACTCTTGTTCAATATAGTTCTGGAAACATTAGCCACAGCAATTAGACAAGAGAAAGAAATAAAAGGAATAAAGATAGGTAATGAAGAAGTCAAATTGTCATTATTTGCAGATGACATGATACTCTATATAGAAGACCCCAAGAACTCCATCAAAAGTCTTCTAGACTTAATAACCAAATTCAGTCAAGTAGCTGGTTACAAGGTCAACACACAAAAATGAATAGCTTTCCTCTACACCAATGACAGACTCACTGAGAGAGAAATAGGACAAATAATTCCTTTCACAATAGCATCTAAAAACCTGAAATACCTAGGAATCATCCTAACGAAAGAAATCAAAGACCTCTTCTCTGAAAACTATGGCACTCTGAAAAGAGAAATTGAAGATGATATCAGAAAATGGACAGACATCCCCTGCTCCTGGGTAGGAAGGATTAATATAGTGAAAATGGCCATACTTCCAAAACTGCTATATAGATTTAATGCAATTCCAATTGAGATCCCAGCAGCATACTTCACGGACCTTGAGAAAACAATCCACAAATTCATTTGGAACAAGAAGAGACCCAGAATAGCAAAAGCAATTCTAGGTAACAGAGACATGGCAGGGGGTATCGCAATCCCCAACCTGCAACTCTACTACAAAGCTACTGTGATAAAAACAGCATGGTACTGACAAAGAAACAGACTTGAGAACCAGTGGAACAGATTAGAAGATGCAGAAACAATGCCAGACACACTCAGCCATCTCATCTTCGATAAAGGAGCCAAACACCCTCACTGGAGGAAAGATAGCCTCTTTAATAAATGGTGCTGGAAAAATTGGGCTTCAACTTGCCAAAGATTAAAATTAGACCTGTATCTCTCACCATGCACTAAACTAAAATCAAAATGGATTAAAGATCTAAATATTAAAATAGAAACTCTGAACCAGTTGGAACAGAGGTTAGGTAGAACCCTTGAAGACATCGGTGTAGGAAAAGGTTTTATGAACAAAACCTCAGTTGCCCATGAACTAGCACAAACAATCAACAAGTGGGATCTCTTCTTATTAAAAGGCTTCTGCACAGCAGGAGAAACCACCAGCAGTGTGAAGAGACAACCCACAATGTGGGAAAAAATCTTCACTTGCTCTTCCTCAGACAAAGGTCTACTATCTCGAATCTATAAAGAACTGAAAAAGATGAGACCTCCCAAATTTAAAGACCCAATCCGAAAATGGGCATCTGAAATGAACAGACATTTCTCAGACAAGGAAGTAGAAATAGCAAATAAATACATGAAAAAATGTTCAACATCACTGGTCATTTGAGAGATGCAAATGAAAACAATGCTGAGATTCCACCTCACACCAGAAAGAATGGCTGCTATCATGAAATCAATAACAAATGCTGGCGGGGCTGTGGGGAAAGACAAACACTGATGCACTGCTGGTGGGAGTGTAGAGTGGTGCAACCACGGTGGAAATCAGCATGGAGATACCTCAAAGAACTAGGACTGGAAGTCCCATTTGACCCCACTATTCCACTGCTGGGGATCTTCCCCAAAGAATTAAAAGAATCATACCATAGTGATATATGTGCACCCATGTTCATAGCAGCACTGTCTGTGGTAGCTAAAACTTGAAAACAGCCCAAATGCCCATCAACTGGAGACTGTATAAAGAAAATGTGAGGTTTTTTATAAAATGGAGTACTACTCAGCCATAAACAATGAGAAATTAGAGACATTTATAGCTAAGTGGATGCACATTGAGGCGATACTCTTAAGTGAAATAAATAGGACACATGTGTAAATACCGAATAGTTTCTCTGGTGTGAGAAACTGAAAGTGTAAATAAGGACTAAATGTATAATAGGTAATAGGAAGAAAAGGGGCAAAGAGGAAGGAAGTGGGAGGGCTAGGGGAAAGGATAGAAGAGAATGGGATTAATATGAGAAAATGGAAAAATAGGAACAAAATCTTTGTAAATAGGGAGGAATGGAGGATTTGAAGGGAGGGCTGGGCAAGGGTGAAAAATAAGAGCCAAGAGAGATTATGTAAAGGTGCAAATTTTCAATGACGAATGTCATTATATTTTATACCTAAAATGTACCAATGATTAGAATGAATAATCGATAATGCAAAATAGGAAGAAAATGTCCAAAGGGGTAGGGGTAGTGGGAGGGGCAGGGGAAAGGAAAGAAGGGAAAGGAAAAATCCTGAGAAATGGAAAAAATGGAAATAAAGTCTTTGTAAATAGGGAAGAGTGGAGGGGGTGAAGGGAGGGCTAGGAATGGGGAAAAAATAAGAACCAAGATGCATTATATAAAGGTACAATTCCCAATGAGAAATGTAATTGTGTTGTATACCTACAATGTACCAATAAAAGAATTTAATAATAAATAAATAAATAGATAGATAAATTTTTAAAAAATTTATAAGGCCAGGGATGTAACTCAGTGTGAAGGCCCTGGGTTCAGTCTCCAGCACGTCAGCAAATAAAAATAAAAAATATAAATAAAATAAAATCAGTAAAATACCTAATAAACTAGACAATATGAAGTAAGTGCTAAACATAGAGCATAGAAAGGGGATATGAAATATGAGAAAAGAATGAAATTTTAAACAGAGTGGCCACTCTATTTTTAAGTGGAGTGGCATTTTCAATAGAGTAATATTAGCATTAAGTCCTTTGAAGGAAGTGAGAAGCTAGTCTGTGGATACCTGGGAAGGAGCCTCTCAGGCTGAGAGAATCCCAAATTGCAAAGACCTTGAGGTCAAACAGTTCCTGTCACATTTGAGAAACCTCCGGAAGCCATTGTGTACCTGGAGGGTGGGGAGGAGTACTGGAGATTCATCAAAGAAAGGACTGGAGGCTAGGTCATAAAGAACTTGGAGTCATTTAAGGGTTTTGAGGCCAGGACTGATAGGATCTGACTTTTTCACAGGGTCCCTTGCCACTGGATTTGGAGAATAGAATTAGAGGGTAAGGATGGGAATAGAGAAGTCATTTAGGGTATCCTCCCTGTAATCCAGACAAGAGAAGGGAGTGGTTTGAACCAAAAAAGTAGCAAGTGACTGAGTTCTGGATCTATTTTCAAGATAGTACTCACAGCTTCTTTGGACAGGATGTGAGGTTATCTACTAATATGTGATAGTTCAGTTTCCACTATTTTCAGCTGGGCTTGGTGACCCATGCTTGTGATCTTGCATTTAGGAGGCAGAAGCAGGAGGAACACAATTTTTGAGGCCAGCCTGAATCAATAGGGAGACCCTGCCTCAAAAACTTTTTCCCCCACTGTTATCTAAGTGATGAAAAAGAAACAATTTCTCACAAGTTCAAGGCTTTTCAGTGTATCATACTCCTGACATTGAACTTTCCTTTGTTCCCTAGTTTGAAAACATGCCCCAAGGAAAGGAGAAAAAAGGGGCTCTGAAGATGGACAGTGCCAGCATTGTCTTCTGACCGTGACAAAATGCTCTGCCAGGTTTATTGCGTTTCTCTCGATGTCCTCAAGACCTTCAGAACCTTGCATGCGTTGACCTTACAATGTGTTTACTGTATGTTATATTGTCTACATTTCTCATGGCTATTGTAAAAGATTGTTTTCACTTTCCTTAAAGTGAAAATGAATGCAAATAGGCATCCATTAATTTATTTTCCATGGTTTGAGTTTTCTGTAGTAATTGCAGTCTGAAAATATGAAACATAAAGTTTGAGAAATATACCACTGCCATTGGTAAGTGTTAAATAGCATGGAATCTTTTTATTTTTTTGGTACCGGGGATCGAACTCGGGTCCTTGCGCTTGCGCAGCAGGCGGCGAAACCACTGAGCTAAGTCCCCGGCCCCATGAAATCTTGACTATCACACGGTGTCCTGCCCTAGACACAAAACACTCCTTTGTGCATCATATCTAGGCTGTATATAATCGCTGCTCGGGTTATCTGAACAACTGTCTTTGTATCACAGTGCTATGTTCAAGTAGCCCTTATCTTACTCATGAATGGCCCCCAAGGGCAAAGGTAGCGATCTTGGCAATATTATTACAGTAAATTGTCATAATTATTAGCTTTTGCTGCCAATCTCTTACTGAGCTTAATTTATAAGTTAAACCTTATCATATCTGTGTATGTGTAGGAAAACACAGTACCATGGTTCAGGCAGCCCCTGTGGGTAAAAAAGGAACTCTAATAAACCGAGAAAGAACATTCAGCCCCTGTCAACTGCATAATCCCAAATTAATACCTATCTTTCAGTATTAAGAACAGTATGCTGGCATGCTGTCCACTAGTGAATGTTTGCAGTGTACAGCCGGGACTGAGTATCACGGTATCCGTATCTCGTGCAGCCATCGCGGAATCAAACCCCCTGAATCGCCAGCAAACGTCTTGGGGGACGCTCTCTCGGATCGCGGATACCAGGCTGTCCCACACAACCGCGCGGCGCAGTCCGCGCTTTGTACGCCGGAAGTTGTAGTTCCCGTCTCTCCCTGTGAGCCAGGCTTCTGACTCACGAGCGCCCCCAGCGGCGCGCAGGCTCGGTGACGCGCAGCGTGCGTGATGCGGCGGCGGCGGGGGGGGCGTTTCCTAGCAACGGGGGCAGCGTCTACGTCACGCCGGTAGGGGCTAAGCGCGGCCACCGCTGTTAAGCAAACGAGTGCATCTTCCAGCGCCTGCGGGTGGAGGGAGTGCCGCTCACAGCCGAGTGTCCGCACTTCTCCGTCTGCCCCTGCTGCCGAGAGCAGCCCCGCGCCCCACCACCAAGGCTCGGGCGGGTGGCGGTCCCGCTGGTCCTCCACCCCACGGAGTCCGCCTCCCGGCCCCGGCGGGACCATGCTGGAGTCCATCCGTGTGACAGGTGAGTGCGGGGAGGGCAGGCCGAGGTGGCCGGAGTGACCAGGGGTGATGGAGGTGGCCAGGGTGGCCGAATGACGGGGAGTGGCCGGGGTCCTGGCGCGGGAGGACCGCACGGGACGCCGCGCGGGGACAGGAGAACCGGCCCCTCCTGTCACTTGGGGCGCGCGAGCTCTGCACCGGGGTCTGGGGAACGGACGCCCCACAGGGTGTTGACGCTTGTTCCGGAGCAGAAGAGTGCCTGGGCGTTACGATTTTCTAGAATGTTCGGACAAAAGAAGAGGTAAGCAAGAGAACGCACCTTTCCCCTTGAGTGTCTACATCGCCTGCATCCGTGTATGCGCTCTTATTCGCAAACCCTGAGGACGTTTTGAGTTGATACTAAGAAGCATAAAGCATGGGTGGTTAGACCCCAGCTCTGAAAGTTTGCTTGCCTTTATGTCACTTTTAATTTTTATGTAACTAAGTGACTAGACATTTAAAAATCTTACATGCTGTTAAATTAATTTCCCACAATGTTTTCCCAACATCTGATTCCTCAGTAGAACCTTTGTGTAGATCAGGTTTCATGATGAAGAACAGGCTGAAGGGAGTTACCTAAAATAAGGCCAGACTTTTTAAAGCATCCCAGTGCCTAATAAACCATGCTTTCTGTGTGCTTTTTAAATTGAAAAGTGATAATATTTATGATCTTAAATGTATACTGTTATTTGATATTCAGTGTTATAATATACAGAGCTCATTCTGTGCAGCCATGACATTGCTGAGATCTATCTCATTTTGATGTTGACAGGAAGCAGAAACAGTAATAGGAGCTAAGATCTAAGAGAGGCAACTTGAGTTGCCATTAGATTTTTTAAAAATAGGCTTTGATATAGATGCTAGTCTTTCAACTTAAAACAAAATGAAAGTTACTTTGAAAGTGCCATTTCTTTTATATGTCATGACCACTATTAACATTAAGCAAGATAATTCATCCTAGTTTGTTGTTTGATAATTTGACTTCTCCCTCCCACCAATTTAATGACTAAAAATGTCTTCAGATATTGCTATAAATGACTCATAAGGGGCAAAATTGCCCTTTGTATTTTCATTGAGAGCTACTGTCTTGGAGTAAAATGTAGTGACATTCTGTCACAATACAAATTTATTTGGTTTAGAAATCATTGATTAAAATCATTTGCCCAAAGTATAACAGTTATTATAGAGAGAATACCATTAAAATAGTCTTAATATTAGAATGTAAATATTCTGATCTACTGGTCTGTAAGACAAAGTGGATTTCCTGATACTTGAGTTCATGGAATTGGAAGTTTGAGGAGAGATACAGTACTTTATAAAATAGCACACCCCCTCCTGTTGACTCAGTTGCCTTCTCTTAATTTAACGGCAGTGTACTTATCAATCAAACTCAGTGTTGTTTGTCCTGACTTAGATAATTTGGGAGTGGATTTCTATATTATAATAAAATTTTAAATTATCATTTTTTTTTGAGACAGGGTCTCAGTGTGTATTAAATTGCTATTGGAGACCATTTAAACCTCAAGTTTACAGTCCCTTTACAGCCACACCTGTAATCCCAGTTACTTGGGAGGCTAAGGCAGCAGGGTCACAAGTTTAAGGCCAGTCTGGGCAACTTAGCAAGACCCTGTCTCAAAAATTTAAAAAAAAAAATTAAAAGGGGTGTAGGAATATAGCTCAGTGGTAGAGAACTGGCCTAGCACGTTCAAGGGCCTGGGTTCAATCCCCAGCACCGGAAAAACAAACAAAAAGAAACCCGAATAGGTTATTTTTAAATAGTTTGTCCATTTCCTTTATATAGTACTTAACAGTTAAAATAGTGCTAGAGCCCTGTGCCTAGCTCTTCTCTCGCTATTCATGGTATCTCCAACACCCAGTTCTTCTGGTTAGCAGACCAGCTTGATGGATGGTAGTGAGAGTACTGCTCAAAAGTGTGCCTTTTTTCAGCTTTGATATAGCTATAAAAAGAGAAAAACTGGTGTTTTATATTTCAGGACTGAAGCACTTACTTAAGTGTCTCTGAAATCACTTACTTATTTATAATCTTACCCGCTTTGACTTAGTCATGTAATCTAAAACATCCCAGTGGAAGTGCTAATTAGAGGAGTAATTTTTTTTTAAGTTTTTTGGAGACAAGGTCTTGCCATGTAGTTCAGACTGGCCTCAGACTCACTGTGTAGATCCATCTGGCCTCTAACTCATAGCAATCCTCCTGCCTCAGCCTCCCAAGTGGTGAGATTATGGGCATGTACTACCGCACCCGGCTAGAGGAGTAATGAAATAAAGATATACATGCTTTGTGTGCTATTAAAAATGGAATCAAATCAGAAAATGTTTCTTTGCCCTCTTAGAATCTTCTAAGGAAGTTTATTATACCAAAGCCACTAAAATGTTGATTGTAAAATATACAGTTGATTACTTTAGAGTTAACATTAAATTTACCTTGGAAATACAAATGTAATGATTCTATTTACCCATTTACATTGTTTCATGGATGTGTCTATAGCAGCTGAATGTAATATTCAATATAATTATGATAATAATAATGATAGTTAACAAAGACTGTTTATTTTGGGCCAGCACCGTTCTCAGGATTACTATAAAAATCTTCATACAACACCAGGAGGCAGGAGGATCATAAGTTTGAGCTTAGCCTGGGCAATTTAATGATTTAGTAAGATCCTATCTCAAAAAAAAAAAAATCTGCATGGAGATTCCTCAAAAAACTAAAACTAGAAATTCCATTCAACCCAGCTGTACCCCTTCTATGAACCTTCCCAAAAAAGTTAAAGACATCATATTACAGTGTCCATGTTTATATAAATATGCCCATGTTTATAGCAGCACAACTCATAATAGCTAAGTTATAGAAGTGGCCCATATGTCTATCAACAGATGAATGGATAAAGAAAATATATTCATACATAATGGAATACTACTGTGCCATAAAGAAGAATACATTTGAGTCATTTGAAAGAAAATGGGTGCAGGGGCTGGGAATTTAGCTCAGTGGTTCCACTGCCTGCCTTGAAAGCGCAAGGTCCCAAGTTTGATCCCAGGTACCAAAAATAAATAAATAAATAAAATCCAGAAAATGGATGCTCCTTGAGACCATAATGCTTAGTGAAATAAATCAGACACAGAAGGTTGAATATTGCATATAGATTGTATATTTCTCTTATCTGAGAAATCCAAAATATAAATAATTTAAAGAGCAAAATAAACAGAGATGGTAGGCAACAGGGAGGTGGGCTTTGTGACAGTTAGGAAAGGGCTTTAGAGAAGGCAGGAGGGGGAAGAGTTGGAGAAAGAGGAGATAAAAATGATCAGGATAAGATATATATGTATGTATGTACCAATTCCCCAAGATTAATGTAATTAGTATGTCTCACAACCATATACTACTAATAAAGGTTTTTAAATTTAAAATAATTTTTAAAGAAGGACTGGGGATGTAGCTCAGTTCAGACCCTGGGTTCAATCCCCACTGTGTGGGGTGATAAAATAAAACAAAAATCCCTTTTCTTGAGCCTTATTAATTGTTTCATTTCCTTGTACCTTCCTGGGATGAGTTTTTCCCTCAACCCTCAGGAAACCAGATTCTGCGCCCCTTCCCTAAGTCTTCTGTCTCCTTGGCTGCCCTCTCACAAGCAAGGCAGAGCAGGCCAAAGCACACACAGCCGAGTGCTGTCCTGGAGTTTGTTACTACTCCATTTTGAGCAGGCCCTCCCAGAGCAAGTGTAAGAGAATGGTGTGTGACAGTCACTACTCGGGAGAGACGAGGAGGACTTGGCAGTGAGTGACCTCCTAGGCCGTGGTTAGGGGATCCATCCTCAACCCGTGGAAGGCCATGGGAAAGTTAAATCCTGCTACATTCACTATGACTTCACAGGGCTCACTGATCGCAGCCAACATCATCAGTCATTTCCAGAATACCCTCTAACTAAAAACCACGTGCAGCTACTTCTGACCCCAGAGCGGCTCATCACCTCCTAGGTTTGTTGCCTACGGATCCGCTGAAGCACAGCCTGATCCCCAGTTCCTGAGTGCCATTAGCAGTGCCTCTCCCTTTTCCTTCACCATTGAGAAAGTGCAGTGGGTGCTGCTGAATTAGCGGTATTAGAGCTAATAGATTACTCACGTAATGTGGACAAATTGTCCAAGAACTGTTTTTAAAGATACTGTTTCTTATTGCAATATTTTAAACGCAGCGTTGAAGATGTAGCTCAGTAGTAGAGCTCTGACCTAGCACATGCAAGGCCCTAGATTAGATCTATAACACTGGAAAAAAATTAAGGAGGTATTTATATAGAGTGAAGTGTACAGGTTTCACTGTAATGAATAACCATTGCCCAGAGCAGACATGGAAGGGTTTCTAGCACCCAGTATGCTCCTTGGTACTGCCGCCAGTTTATGACTCCTCTCAAAAGACCAGGGTGATGCTGTTTTGGCTTCTGCTATCATAAATAAGTTTTGTTATTTCTGAACTGCATCTGAATAGGATTATATGAATGGAATATATACTCCTTTGATCGGCTTCCTTTCCTGAACCTTGTCTGAGCAACCTCAGTGTTTTTCAGTAGAGTGTAGTATTTTGTTGTGTTACTGTGCCACAATTTATTCATTCTTTGTACTCTTGACAGGTACTTCAGTTGAGTTTTAACTGCTGAAATACTTGATAAAGTGTTATCTCATCCAGGGATTATTTTGTTTTACATTGTTTTTTCTTCTGTGTGTAACCAAGCAACTGATTGTTTTGTGCTGTAAATTTATCCCAGATTCTCAGGTTCCATAAGTATTAGTAAACCATATGTTACTGTAGGCTGGGCATGTAGCTCAGTGGTAGAGCCTGCCTGCCTATCTATCTATCTATCTATCTATCTATCTATCTATCTATCTATCTTATCTATCTATCTTATCTATCTATCTATCTATCTATCTATCTATCTATCTATGTTGGCTTTTTTTGAGACAAGGTCTCACCAAGTAGTTTAGGCTGGCCTTGAACTCACTATGTAGCCCAGGCTGGCCTTATACTCAAACTCATATAGATCCTCCTGCCTTAGCTTCCCGAGAGCTGGGATTACAGGAGTGTGGTACTATCCCCAGGGGTACAGAGCCTGTTCCCCAGGACCAAAAGAAAAAAATGACCAAATCTTAGTTGTTTTATAGGCCATGATTTGTTGAGCAGTGTTTTTCCACAGGGCTTCTGTTTCTGGTGATCCGCCATTTAGCCAGGGGCCTTGCAGTCATGTGAAACCTCGCCTGTTCCCAGGTGTGAAAGCCTGGGTCAAGTGAGCAGCATCCCCTTCTCCCCAGTGTTGCTCTGAGGAGTGAACAGCAGCGGCCCTGATGGGGTGGACGATTAGGCTGATGTTACAGAGAGGTCACTGAAGGAGCTGCCAGGGGACGCTGGCTCCTGTCTCCTTTCCTCCAGTTCTAGATGCTTGTGAAGCTCCCATTGTGCTGGCGAGCTGAGCACTCACCTGCTGAGGGGAAACTACTAGTTTTTATCTAGTAATATGGGTTACCCTTTTTTCCTCAGCATGGGAAACCAGGTCGAGGTGAACAGATTATTCATTCCGAGATTTTAACGAACAGATTGCTGATGGGTAACTTGTTAAATTACACGGTATCAACTTTTTATGTGAGAGATTATGAGATTTAATTAATGCTTCTTTGAGGAAAAATACTTCTTCCTAAGAGAAAAATTTTCAAGAAGGAGGAGTCAGGGAATGAAGTGTTCTTTAATAAATTATGTAGACAACTGGAAATCTCATCAGCCTTTTATTATGTTCTTATGTATGAAAGGTCATTTTTTAAAAGAATAAACAGTAGTACTTAAAATGATGAGGACAGTATTACAATTACTAAGTCTTTTTTTTTTTTTTTTGGTACCAGGGATCGAACTCGGGTCCTTGTGCTTGCACAGCAGGCGATGAAACCACTGAGCTAAATCCCTGGCCCGAGGACAGTATTATATACAACTGAAGTATGATTAGCATGACTGAGAAGTCAGTCTGTGTCCATCTTGAAGGACCATATGCCCCACCTTTCTGGGCTTCATGGAAGAGCCAATATTTGGCAAGATTGGTGTTGGGAATAAATTCACCTGGCACTTGGAAACTGTGGAGCAGCAGATGGGCCTCGAGCATGCTGCTGAGCTCTCAGTAGATGGTCAGCAGGTGAGCCGAATGCCATAGCCTGGGGAGAATGCTTTGTCACATGCCCCTCTGCCACCCTCTCTCCTGGGGGGCTTCTGTAAGAAGTTCAGGACTGGTTTTTTTCATATCCTAAAGTATATAGTTTGACCTCGGACAAAATTATGAATTTGGAAGTCACTGATGCCTTATGACAAAACAAAGGAACTCAGTGAAATCGGCTCTATGGTCATAAAGTTAAGTGTTCAGGATCAAAGAAACCATTTTACATTGAATTTTTTTTTTTAAATCAGACATGTTCTGGGCCAGGGATTTAGCTTAGTGGTTCGAGCACCTGCCTCACAAGCGCAAGGTCCAGAGTTCAATCCCCGGTACCAAAAAAAAAAAAAAAAATCAGACATGTAATGAACCGTCAGAGTTCTTCAGGGTGATTTTATTCATTGGTTTTAATTTCATGCAACTTTTTCCCTTGTCTTAAATGAAGCTCAAACTGAGAAAGAACCTGGTTACCTCCCTTTACCTTTCTGGCCGCTCTGGTCCTTACCCTCCTTCTCTAGGCTTACGATACTGCTGTGTTCTTATCTCATTCTCTTGCTCTTTCCCAATTAGTGTCCATTTCAGTGTTGCTTTCATTGTCATCTCTTGTTTCCTAAACCTGTGGTGTCTTTTCAAGGAAACTGGCATTGTTGTCGGGGATTTGGGCTGCAGCCTGTGTCCTGGTGTTCCTTAGCTTGCTTGCCTTGCCAGTTTTGACTCTCAGTTGGCCTCACGTCTGAAAATTCTGCGAAACTGGCACTTACCAGCCTGTGATGAAAATGGTGTCTGTCTTGTTTTTGGCTGATTGAATCTTTAACATGTTTTGAATGGCTTCTGTGTCCAACCCACCTTCGGCGTGAACCTTGCAAGCTGACTCCTACTTCTAAACTTGTACATACAGTAGATATTTTGTCCCTGCAAATACTTTTAGACACTGGAATTCAGATTTCATATGCTGTCCTAGAAAATGTAAGTAAAAGGAATTTTTTAAGTACCTTACGTAATTGGATGGGGTTAGGCCACTTGTGACCTGGTACTCTTTCTTCGCCCTAAACCCTGTGACTTCTAGGCTTTCAAAGCTAACGTTCAAAACAGAGTTTCTTTACCTCGCTACCATCGACATGTTGGGGTGAATGTTTCTTTGTGTACAGAACTCCTGTGAAGGATCTTTTGTGTCATCCCTGCCCTCTGTCCACAGATGCCCATAGCCCTTTCCTGCTGTGACAACCAAAACATCAGATGTTGCCAGATGTCCCCAAGGGCAGAGTCATCCTCAGCTCAGGGTCTTTGTGGGTTTCTATTTCTGCAGGGCTCTTCCTGTAGGAAAACTGAATGCTTCCAGAACTGTAGATCCCTCTTTACTTAGTGGCTGGAATGTGGTATGTGTAGGGTCACTGATTAATTACTTTATTCACTGCACATTTCTTGACAGGACTTTAGCTAGAGTCTTGTTCACATGGCTGCATTTAAGCTGCATTTCAGTTAGTGAGTCTGACAGCCCTTTGAGCCCCACCTGGGACCCCCTCACCTGGTCCTCTTCAGTTGCTCCCTCCCTAGATTACTGTTGGTGTCTTTTTTTACCTTTAATCATAGGCTAACTGGTATTATTAATCAAAACACCTTGTTTTTGGAGTCAGATTAGAAGCTGGCTGTAGGCAGGAATAGTGTACTTATACAGGTGTTTATTAGAGCCTTATACAAGTCAGTAGTATTCTATATATTTGTGAGTAAAACAAGACAGAACACAATTTTAAAGCAGTGTGTGAATATCAGTATATAGGTCTTATTTGTTTAAAGTGCTTTTGAGCCCTAAAGAGAAAGTTGCCCTCCCCTTAACTTGCCACTTAATATATATGTATCATGGTAATAGTAATTATAATTTGCTTTTCAGTCTTGTCAAGAAAAAACTGTAAGCTTAAAATATAACTTAGAATTAATAAAATCAACCAGTTATTGATACTGAGTGCTTAAACACATGCATGTCATCTGTTCAATCCTGAAAGTGGCTTTTGGGGTAAACAGGCTGCCTTTTTCTACATAGTTTCAGATTTCAAGATCATATTAATTTTGAAAATACCTTGGATTTTATTTGTTCATTAGTAATACTATTAGGAATATATTCTTTCTGAAATCGACATTCTTTAGTAGTGTCTTCAGATTATTTAGTGTCTTATCTCACATCTGTATTAGACTTTGATCATGTACATGGTTTGAAGCTGAGGAATTTTTACAGATAATTTAACATATATACACTATGGGGAAGAAAAGCGATAATGTCTAGCATTACCCAAG
This sequence comes from Heterocephalus glaber, assembly GCF_053883595.1. Taxonomy (NCBI): domain Eukaryota; kingdom Metazoa; phylum Chordata; class Mammalia; order Rodentia; family Bathyergidae; genus Heterocephalus; species Heterocephalus glaber. The sequence continues at coordinate 32,292,170 of NW_028258381.1, forward strand.
TAATACATCCTATTAATATTTAAATATCTTTTCTAAAGATTATTGCAAATTTATAAAGTTTACAAGCCATCAGAATATTCTTCATATAAAAGCAGTTTGCTTCATCCGGTATCTTTGTTATTTCTTTTGTTTTGATTTTGTTTATTTAACACAGAGAAGCTTCACTGGCCTGAGCAAGAACTTGCTAAGAAGTCTGTTCTAAATGCAGAAGACTCATTGATCCCTGACAACAAGAGAAGCCTTTCGCATTTATCCTCTGGAATACTAAAGGACATTTTCACAACTGGAACCAGTAGTTACAATGTCCTACTGCAGAGCAAGGAGGAAAGAAAGCATCATTCACAAAAACAGTCCTCCTCCACCTACTCCAAAAGATGTAGAAAGCCCAGCAAATGCCCTAGCTCTTCTCATAGCAGAGACCCTCACAGGACAAAAGGCCCGGTGCCCATGGCAAGCAGTGGTACTTGGTGTTGCCTGGAGAGGCAGCCTGCTGCTTTTGTCACTAGCTCAGTGTCAAGTCCTGTAAAGTTTACCCGTGATATCTCTGTTACAGGGACCAGCATAGTCTTGCCACCTAAACCTAAAAGCAAGATCAAACGATGCCATTTCTCTGCTCTGCCAAAGCCTAAGCAGCAGCCTCAGCTGTCTAGAAGCTTTGAAAAAGCAGATGACTTTTCTGGAAAGAGATTTTGCATATTGACTGCTATAAAGCCTACCAACTTAGAGAAAGAAAAACTGAGATTCTTTAAGTCTGACTATACCCACAACCCCCAGTTTGAATACGCCAACCCTGGCCTGCCAAGTGTGTTAGCTAAGCACAGCAATGCATCTGACCGATTTCTGAAGCAGGTAAGATGCCAATAGTGGCATTTCATTTTTGTGTACCAATTATCTACCATTTTGCAAGCAAAACAGAAATTGTTTTTAAATACTCCAGTAATGTATATGTTGTAATTAACTCCCACCCAGGACAGGTGGAAATGTGACAAGAGATCTCCAGATGAGTGATATTTCCTATACATGAACAACTACACACTCATCAAAATCTAGAATCTGTTGTGTAGACTCTTTGTGACAGGAAGCAACCCTATTTGGAAGCGAGCTTCAGATTCGGGTTCTAAACTTTCGTTCAGGAGTTACAAACTCTTGGCCTGTTATAAGCACACAGATGGTTGTTGGGAAGCTCACACTATGTTTTTGTTTTCTAGTTGAGTTTTTAATGTGTAGGTGGAGCATGCGATCTCTGGTTCTCCCAAGCTGGTTCATTCCCAATTTACCAATCTATAGCAAATTGGGGACCCAGACTTGCTTCTTGCTCATGAACTTGTTAATACTTTGCTAAAAGGATTAATCATCATCTAGTGCTCATTTAAAGAGGAAAATGGGCTGGGGCCGTAACCCTGTGGTAGATCACTTTCCAGGTGTGGACAAGGCCCTGGGTTCAAGCCTCAGCACCCTAATAATCAATAATTTCAAAAAAGAAGAAAATAATGGGATTTTAATGATTATCTCTGGGACTAACAAATCATCACATGAATAAAGAGAATATTTTCTAAGTTGTTCACTTTAGACTTAGCACATAGTTTTAGGACTACAACAAACCAAAATTTTACAGAAGCATTTGAGGCGAAATTGGCTGATGTTTGTCTTCAGGACATAGTGTTGAGATGATATTTGCAGACTGAACTTAGTTAAATTAACTTTGGACAGGTTTTTAGAATATATTAGCTTGGCTTTGCCAGTGATTGAAAAATCAGTTTGTAGGACAGATAAGCAAAATTGCATGGCTCTATTTTTCAAGAGGTATCTGTCCTCTTTCAGCATTTTTGCTGATAGTATAGTATAGTTCTTTGGTCTTATGGCCAGTAGATTTATTTGCTGTTTGGTTTGGAGTTTTTTGTTTGTTTGTTTGTTTGTTTTAAAATTCTTTTATTGGTACATTTTAGGCATACAACACAATTACATTTCTCATTGGGAACTTGTACCTTTACATAATGCATCTTGGTTCTTGTTTTTTCCGCATTCCTAGCCCTCCCTTCACGCCCTCCACCCTTCCCTGTTTACAAAGACTTTATTTCCATTTTTTCCGTTTCTCATCATTTTTCCTTTCCCTTCTTTCCTTTCCCCTGCCCCTCCCACTACCCCTACCCCTTTGGACATTTTCTTCCTATTTCGCATTATTGATTATTCATTCTAATCATTGGTACATTTTAGGTATACAATATAATGACATTCGTCATTGGAAATTTGCACCTTTACATAATCTCTCTTGGCTCTTATTTTTCACCCTTGCCCAGCCCTCCCTTCAAACCCTCCATTCCTCCCCATTTACAAAGATTTTGTTTCTATTTTTCCATTTTTTCATATTAATTCCATTCCCTTCTTTCCTTTCCCCTAGCCCTCCCACTTCCTTCCCTTTTGCCCCTTTTCTTCCTATTTCACATTACCTATTATACATTTAGTCCTTATTTACACTTTCAGTTTCTCACACCAGAGAAACTATATGGTATTTATACATGTGTGTCCTATTTATTTCACTTAAGAGTATGGCCTCAATGTGCATCCACTTAGCTATAAATGTCTCTAATTTCTCATTTTTTTATGGCTGAGTAGTACTCCATTTTATAAAAAAAAAACCCACATTTTCTTTATCCAGTCTCCAGTTGATGGGCATTTGGGCTGTTTCCAAGTTTTAGCTATCACAAACTGTGCTGCTATGAACATGGGTGCACATATACCACTGTGGTATGATTCTTTTAATTCTTTGGGGAAGATCCCCAGCAGTGGAATAGTGGGGTCAAATGGGACTTCCAGTCCTAGTTCTTTGAGGTATCTCCATACTGATTTCCACCGTGGTTGTACCAGTCTACACTCCCACCAGCAGTGGATCAGTGTTTGTCTTTCCCCACAGCCCCGCCAGCATTTGTTATTGATTTCATGATAGCAGCCATTCTTTCTGGTGTGAGGTGGAATCTCAGCATTGTTTTCATTTGCATCTCTCAAATGACCAGTGATGTTGAACATTTTTTCATGTATTTATTTGCTATTTCTACTTCCTTGTCTGAGAAATGTCTGTTCATTACAGATGCCCATTTTCGGATTGGGTCTTTAAATTTGGGAGGTCTCATCTTTTTCAGTTCTTTATAGATTCGAGATAGTAGACCTTTGTCTGAGGAAGAGCAAGTGAAGATTTTTTCCCACACTGTGGGTTGTCTCTTCACACTGCTGGTGATTTCTCTTGCTGTGCAGAAGCCTTTTAATAAGAAGAGATCCCACTTGTTGATTGTTTGTGCTAGTTCATGGGCAACTGAGGTTTTGTTCATAAAACCTTTTCCTACACCGATGTCTTCAAGGGTTCTACCTAACCTCTGTTCCAACTGGTTCAGAGTTTCTATTTTAATATTTAGATCTTTAATCCATTTTGATTTTAGTTTAGTGCATGGTGAGAGATACAGGTCTAATTTTAATCTTTGGCAAGTTGAAGCCCAATTTTTCCAGCACCATTTATTAAAGAGGCTATCTTTCCTCCAGTGAGGGTGTTTGGCTCCTTTATCGAAGATGAGATGGCTGAGTGTGTCTGGCATTGTTTCTGCATCTTCTAATCTGTTCCACTGGTCCTCAAGTCTGTTTCTTTGTCAGTACCATGCTGTTTTTATCACAGTAGCTTTGTAGTAGAGTTGCAGGTTGGGGATTGCGATACCCCCTGCCATGTCTCTTGTTACCTAGAATTGCTTTTGCTATTCTGGGTCTCTTCTTGTTCCAAATGAATTTGTGGATTGTTTTCTCAAGGTCCGTGAAGTATTCTTCTGGGATCTCAATTGGAATTGCATTGAATCTATATAGCAATTTTGGAAGTATGGCCATTTTCACTATGTTGATTCTTCTTATCCAGGAGCAGGGGATGTCTGTCCATTTTCTGATATCATCTTCAATTTCTCTTTTCAGAGTGCTATAGTTTTCAGAGAAGAGGTCTTTGATTTCTTTCATTAGGTTGATTCCTAGGTATTTCAGTTTTTTGGATGCTATTGTGAAAGGACTTGTTTGCCCTATTTCTCTCTCAGTGAGTCTGTCATTGGTGTAGAGGAAAGCTATTCATTTTTGTGTGTTGACCTTGTAACCAGCTACTTGACTGAATTTGGTTATTAAGTCTAGAAGACTTTTGATGGAGTTCTTGGGGTCTTCTATATAGAGTATCATGTCATCTGCAAATAATGACAATTTGACTTCTTCATTACCTATCTTTATTCCTTTTATTTCTTTCTCTTGTCTAATTGCCGTGGCTAATGTGTCCAGAACTATATTGAACAAGAGTGGTGATAGTGGACATCCTTGTCTTGTTCCTGATTTTAGTGTGAAGGATTTCAGTTTTTGACCATTTAGTATGATATTGGCTGTTGGTTTTTCATAGATGGCTTTTATCAGTTTGAGGTAGTGACCATCTATTCCAATTTTTTGTAGGGTTTTTATCATAAATGCATGTTGGATTTTGTCAAACGCTTTTTCTGTGTCTATGGAGATAATCATATGGTTTTAGTCCTTGGCTCTATTGATATAGTGTATTACATTGATTGATTTTCATATATTGAACCATCCCTGCATCCCTGGGATGCATCCCACTTGATCAGGGTGTATGATCTTCTTGATGATCTTCTACATTCTATTTGCTAGTATCTTATTAAGGATTTTTGCATCTATGTTCATTAGTGAGGTTGGCCTATAGTTCTCCTTTTCAGTTGGGTCTTTCTCTGCTTTGGGGATCAAGGTGATGCTTGCTTCCAGGAATGAATTTGGGAGTATTGCTTCCCTTTCAATTTCATTGAAGAGTTTAAACAATAGTGGCAGCAGTTCCTCTCTAAATGTCTTATAGAATTCAGCAATGAAGCCATCAGGGCCCAGGCTTTTCTTAGTTGTTAAGTTTTTAATTACATTTTCAATTTCATTGATTGATATTGGGTTGTTTAGAATTTTTAGGTCTTCTTCATTCAACTTTGGTAATTCATATGTATCTAAGAATCTATCCTTCCATCTTATTGGTGTATAGGTTCTGGAAGTAGGTATTAATAATCCTCTGGATTTCTACTGGGTCTGTTGTAATTTCACCCTTTTCATTCCTAATTGCTTGGATTTGGGCCTTTTCTTTCCTTTTTCTGATAAGGTTGGCTAAGGGTTTGTCAATTTTGTTGATTCTTTTGAAGAACCAACTCTTCTTTGTGATACATTGATTTTTTTGTATCATTCTCTTAGTCTCCATTGAATTGATTTCTCTTCTGATCTTTATAATTTCCTCCCTTGTATGAGCTTTGGGGTTGTCTTGCTCTTCTTTTTCTAGAAGCTTGAGGTTCAGCATCAGGTTGTTTAATTGGGCTCGTTCTGTTTTCCTAATATGCGTATTCATTGCTATGAATTTCCCTCGTAAGACTGCTTTCATTGTGTCCCATAGATTCCAATATGTTGTATTGTCATTGTTATTTAATTGAAGGAACTGTCTGATTTCTTCTTTAATTTCCTCTGTGACCCATTGGTTATTTAGAAGTGTGTTGTTCAATTTTCATGTGTTTATGAAATTTTTTGAGTTTCTTTTGCTATGGATCTCCAATTTCATCGCACTATGGTCTGATAATATACAGGGGATAACTTCACTTCCTTTGCACTTACTTAAACATGTTCTATGTGTGAGTATGTGGTCTATTTGGGGGAATGACCCTTGTGCTGCTGAAAAGAATGTGTATTCTGATTTTGTGGGGTGGAAGACTCGGTAAACATCTGTTAAGTTCATTTATTGTTTGTTTGGTCTTTGGTTTTTGAGACAGGGTCTCACTGTATAGTTGAGGCTGGCCTTGAACTCATTGCACAGCCCATATTGGCCTTGAACTCGCAGAGATCCTCCTGCCTTAGCCTGTTGAGTACTGGGATTACAGGTGTGTGCCACCATGCTTGGCTTCCTTCTTTTTTTTTGATAGAAAAATATTTAATTGGCAATAAAATACCTTCACTAGTAGAGTGTCTTAATCTAAAACTTCTCTAAGGCTGTTATAATTGTATAATCCTAGAATAGAAATAGTATTTTATCTTTGTAGACTCACATTGCCAAAACAATGAAGGGGAAGAAAAAGCAAGGCTTCTTTAAATAAATATATCACACCTCTCCTTAGATCACATGATTTTCTCTTTTGGCAAATCATAAACTTTTCATAGACACCCTGAAGTTAAAAGGATTTTAGTATGTTTCATCGTTGCTTTGTGTACTAGGTTGGAGAAGCGGGGCCATTTCTTCACCTAATATCTTGAGAGGTTTTCTTCCAGATCAGATGGAAGCACACCCATCAGATTGTCTGTCGTTGGAGGGAGGAATGACCTTGATGCCTCATTGGGAGGCTTTGTTGATTTGACTTGGAAAGCTCACCGGCCCCCTGACCTGCACATTCTCTGGTTATCTTAGCAAAGTCTTTCTTGGTTCCATGGTCAACAATGAAAAAACAGTCTGCAGTGCTCAGCTGCCTGTAAACATCTCTGCTGTTGTTTCCTTCCTGTCCTGCATCCACAACGCTGGCCGTGCCCTGCCCCTGTCTGAGCAGAGTGCAGAGGGGAGACCAGGGCCCAAAGGAATGGACTGCACAGAAGGGGGCCTTGTCATTCGTTGACGGCACACTCAACGTCTGGATCCTTTATTTCCTGGATTCTCCCTATCTAGAATATGACTTTTTGAAATATGTTAGTTTGTCTCTTCTTATTGCAGCCTGATCCTAGTTTGTAGTTCCTGTTAAAGAAAACTGGATTCCTGGCAAAAATATCTGTGCTGCCCCCAGTCTCTTCTTTGCTGTCCATTCTGCTGTCAGCGTCTTTCTAAGGTGACATCTGATCCTGTCGCTTCTCTTCCTGAGGAACTGCAGGGGTCCTCATCATTCCTGCTGAAGTCCAAAATCCTCAGCTTGGCCTTCAAGGCCTCTCGCAAAGGCAACTCTGTGCTCCCATGGTACCTTGTTGTTACATTTATCCTGTGACTGTTTTTAAGCTTCTTGTTTCTTCATCACTAGATTGGCCTCCTGTGTATCAGTGCGTTTTATTTATTTCAGCTACTCCACAATCTCTGGCACAGTTGCTGGCTCTGCATGACTTTCCCAAGCTGTATTTCCCTTTCTTTGGTTTCTGTGTCCTTCTGACAGTGTTACTCCCATTTGCCTGGAATGTCCCCTGTCTCCTCTAATTCCCATCTTCTAGTAAACTTTTTTAGATGATCTTACAATGGTTTATAGCTCCATTGAAGTATTACTACAATATGTCTAGATGTCACCTGCCAATCTAATAGCAGGACAGGAACTTCGTTTCTAAAATATAGAAGACTAACAGTGATTGGTAGAAGGTGACCATGAAAGGGAACCAGTGAGGAGCTAGGTAAATGAATGGTCCTTTTGGCTGCTATGCTAGAAATTTATTAAAGTACTTGATAAACCACAGATCCATGATTGATGGTCAGATTTCTAAATTTGTGGTCCAGGGTCAAGTTCAGCCAGCATGTATCTTTTGTCGAGCTGGTGTGGTGTTTTTTAAACACTGAAATAGAAAGATGGTGCTCTGATGCCCTCCCAGGTACCTTAGAGCTGGTAGCTTTACACTGTGGTTACTGCTCACACCTGAAGATGCAGCGTGTGTGCCACCGTGACAGTGTGCTATAGGTAGGTGGCTGCAGTACTTTACATGGAGGCTGTGATCTGATATTACCACAAATCTTTATAAGCCTGATGTGCTACCAAGGAGCAGAAGCCACCATTGGAAACCTCATTAGTATTTGGAATTTTACTCTATGTCCCAAGAATCTCACAGTACCAGAATGGGGGTCCCCATTGCTATCTGTAGTAACCAGTCTCCAGCTGTTCTCAAGAACACTAAGGAAAGGGGGCCGTGGGCTGTGAAAACTTGGCGTATTCTGTTCATCTCCAAGATTCACCACTCAGCATCATCAGAAAGGATGGCAGGAGTCTTTCGACTATTTAATCCAAGATTTTCCAAATTTAGTTGTCATGGAAACTATGAAAAATACACCATGTATTCACTTTCCCTCAAGGAATAGTTTGTAAAGCACTGGCTTAAAGAAAAGGACTATCTCATCTTCTGGGGGTGGTTCAGACTTTAGAATTTGCTGAAAAGAAAAGGAACGAGTATTGAGATTGTCTGTTAATTAGCAAGGTAGAAAAAACTAACCTTTAATAGAAAGTTAGAAGACAAACCAGTTACTTTAAATTCTAAAATTAAGCAGAGAGCGGTGGTACACGCCTATAATCCTAGCTACTTGAAAGTCTGAGCCAGGAGGACCGAAAGTTTAAAGCTGACCACACACACACACACACACACACACACACACACGCAAATTAAAACCTAGCATTATTCTGCCAGATATAAGTGCTGTTCAGTCCTATAGGAAATACATTGTAGAGCACATTCTCAGTGCCCCTTCCCGGCCCGTCTCATCCTCACCACAGTGCTGAGAGGTAGGCAGGGCCTGGATGTTCATCTCCATTTTACCAGGAAATATGCTACACCTGAGAAAATTAAACCAGCATCCTCACCATGGCACCGTCAGCACCTGGTGGCACCCTGATGTAAAACCAGGTCCTCTGGTGTCTCATCTTCTGCAGCACTACCCTTTGTCAGTGGCCCCATTAAGAAATGCTATTTTTCAATGAGAGAAAATTGCATTTGAGAAGGGAGATCATTTTTAGCACATGACTGTTAAAGTGGCTTGTGACTGATGGTCAGATTTCCAGATTTCTAAACACTAAATGAAATCAGCAAGTAAACCAAAAGCAGATTTAGCAAAATATTGAGACTTTTCAGATAGTTTGTTCTGTCATCCAAGAGAATGCTGAAAGTTCTATGTAAAGAAAATTTTTTTTTTTTTTTGGTACCAGGGATCGAACACGGGACCTTGTGCTTGCAAGGCAGGCAGCGGAACCACTGAGCTAAATCCCCGGCCCAATGTAAAGAAATTTTTTATTTTATGGGTTAATGGTTTAAATGTATGTTATTTGATTACTCTTCCTTTTTTTGCAGTAGGTTTTGTTTTGTTCTGTTCTGTTTTGTTTTGTTTGAGTCAGTGTTTCTATGTAGTTCAGGTTGGCCTTGAACTCATTATGTAGCCAGTGCTGGTCTCAAACTCATAGTGATCCTCCTGCCTCATCTTCCTCAGTCCTAGGATTACAGGCTGTACCACCACACCCTGCTCTACTAAGGTGTTACTCACATGCCATATAGTTTACCCATTTAAAGTGTAGAATTCAGGGGCCAGGGATTTAGCTCAGTGGTTTGGCCGCCTGCTGTGCAAGCCCAAAGACCCGAGTTCAATCCCCTTCAATCCCCGGTACCAAAAAAACCAAAAACAAAACAAAATGCCTCAAACACACTGAAGTGTAGAGTTCAATGGTTTTTAATATAGTTAGTTATGCAACCATCACTGCCAATTCCAAAATTTCATGACCCCCAGAATAAGTCCTGTACCTTTAGCATCACCCCATTTTCACCAACTTCCCTGCCATAGGCAAGCACAGACTGCTTTCTGTGGATTGGCCTAGTCTGGGTACTTGTTATGTATGCGATCGTATAATATGTAGACTTAGTGGTCCTTGTGAACGGTGTCTTCCATTTACCATGATGTTTTCAAAGATTCATCCAGGTTGTACGCATATCAGTACTTTTTATTGCTGAATAATATTCCACGTATGGATTTAATACATTCTCTTTATTCCTTGGCTGATAGACAGTTGGGTTATTTCCACTTTGGGGCTATAATAAATCATTCTGTGAATGTTTATGTATAGGTTTTGGGGGGGGGGGGTACCGGAGATCAAACACAGGACCTTGCACCTGAGAGGCAGGCGGTGGAACCACTGAGCTAAATCCCTGGCCCATGTACAGGTTTTGTGTGAACTTTGTTTGCTGTTACCTTGGGTCCACATCTAGTGGTGGATTTGCTGCCCCACATGGCAACTCCTTGTTTTAACCTCCTGAGGAACTCCTAGACTGTTTTCCTAAGTGACTGTACCACTTTATTTCCCTCCAGCAGTGTATCTCAACTCTGGGTTCTCCAAATCCTCATCAACTCTGCTTTTGTTTTTCTCATCATCCTGGTGGAGGAGAGGGGGGATCTCATTGGGTTTTGTGCATCTCCCTGGTGGCTAACGATGCAGAGCCTCTTTTTTCATGTGCTCATTGGCCATTTATACATCTTCTTTGGAGAACTGTCTATTCAGAGACTTTGCCCATTTTTTAATTGAGTTCTTTGTGTTTTTCTTATGGAGTTCCAAGATTTCTTCATCCATTCTAGGTACAATTCCCATATCAGACATGAGGTTTGCAAATGCTTTCTTCTATTCTGTGTATTAGTGTATTAGTGGGCTATGTATTAGTCAGCTTCCCTTGCTGTGACAAATCACCCAAGATAAACAACATAAGGGAGGCACCTGGTCTCACAGGTTTCTGTCCACAGTCAGCTGGCTCCATTGCAGTCTCAGGCCTGCGGTGAGACAATATCGTGCTGGAGGAGGGAGGGTGAGAGAGCCCCACAGAGTTGGAGGGACAAGATAGATCCTTCAGAGGACACCCCCGCTGACTTCCATCCTCCAACCAGGTCCCCTCCCAGCAGCCCCTGCAGCTAATGAACTGACAAGTGGATGGATCTGCTGGATGACCTTAGAGACCCTGTGACCCATCACCTCCCAAACCCCCATGAGGTGGTGCCAAGCCTTCTGCACATTCTGGATCCCACCCCTGAGAGCTGTCCTCAGTTTCTTGGTGGTATCCTTTGAAGTACAAAAGGCTCTAATCTTGGTAAAGTCCATCTTATCTTCTGTTGTTTGTGTTGGATGTGAATGAGCCCAGGGCCTATCCCAAGGTCATGAGAATGCTACCTATGGCTACCTATGCCTTCTCGAAGAGTTCTGTAGCTCCACTCTCGTTGGCTTCCATTGCTTGGAATGTCCTCTATCTCCGATAATGTCCACTTCTGTAGTTTATTTATAGCTCCATCAAGATATTACTGTATTATGTCTGATTATGTCATCTGCCAATCTAATGGTAGGACAAGGACTTCATTTCTTTTTCTTTTTTTTTTTTTTTTGGTACTGGGGATCAAACTTAGGACCTTGTGCTTGCGAGGCAGGTGCAGTGCCACTGAGCTAAATCCCTGGCCCAGGACTTCATTTCTAAAATATAGAAAAGTTAACAGTGATTGGTAGAGGGTGACCATGAAGATGAATGAATGAGGGGCTGGATGAGTGAACGGTCCTCTTTGCTGGTATGCTAGAAATTTATTAAAGCCTTTATCCATCTTTTTTTCTCTACTGCATATTCTCTAGGGCCATATACTATACTATGAAGTGTACTTTTCTGATTAACATAGATGATGATATAATGGCGTAAAGTTTGACCTGAAATTTATTACCTCTAAAAGTGTCGTTGATGTGCAGGTGTGAAAAAGCTTGATTCTCTTAAGTAGTGCAGACATTGGTTGTCTGAGCTGTCACCCTTTTAAAAATAACTGTTTCCTTCTGATCATGGCACAAATATATGCGTATTATAAAGAATTTTAAAATGTGTGAAAAATGCAAATAACACACATTGGTGCAACTCGTTACGCCCTCCCCAAATGTGAACATCAGCCTTGGGATATCCTTCCTGATTTTAAGAGTACCTTTTAAAGTTACTTTATCCAAAATTGGGATCATAGTAAAGAAGAAGAAAACAATCAGTAAAGGTGATGACAGGGAAAGCACCTCAAAGAGGAAGAATATAGACGGTGATGTGGTGCTCAGTATTTAACATGGAGAAGTGCAGTACACTTTGTGGCTCTCATATCCCACGGGATGTCACCTTCACGATGTCACTGTGGCGCTCATGAGGAAACGAGGGAAGTGACATGCAGGTGCAGAGCATTTTGATAGGAAAATCACATTCCCTCACTGCAGAAATCTCCATTCCTTTTATCCTTTCCTTACTTATTCATCCATGATAACAACACCTATAATTTTTCTTAATTCTCTAGACTGTTTAATATTTGCCACATTAAATAGTAAACAGATAACTACATTTTCCTACTGAGTAAGCATATGCTGAGAAAAGCTCATTTTCCCTGGAATTATTTTGTATAGAAAAACTTGGAAGCAGAAATTAGAGTGAAAAACATAGCCTTTTTCAGGTCTGTCAGTCCAGTACTGAAGCTGTCCCTCCACCTTCTTCAGTGGCAATTAAGGCTAAATTGCCCACATTCTTTTCAGTTTGATAGCTGGGTGACTGCTGACCGGTGCCCTGTAGTCCCGCGCGTGCGCCTGTGTGTGTGTGTGAGACATACCTTTACCACGCTGCTAAAATGGGCTTTTAATTATTGCTTGTCATTTCCCTAGCTGTCGTATGAATGAATCGGCCTCCAGGGCACTCGTGCCACATTTACCATTCTCTGGGGTCCTCCTCACATTTCCCTGTGTGTGACTCAGCTGGGATCTAGTGGAAGAGAAGATTCTGACCTCATGGCTTGAGGATAGGACAGGGCCAAAATCCTGCCTCTGGGACCAGCTCCCACTGTGCCAGCGCTGCTGGCCCTCAGGCCATACTACATAGCAAGGCTTTCAGTAATAGTTTGGAAACAGAAATCACAAAATCTGTTAAAGTCACTGCTTGTTCTGGTAACTTTATGATACATGCCTAGTTTATTAGTAATTATATTTTTCCACTGAGAATATATGTTGAACGATGATGACTTGTACTTGTTAGCTTTTCAATAATTTCTATGTCAGGCTTGTTATTTACAGTGGTAGTATCTATAAAGAATGGTAGTATACCATTGATGTGATAATCAATAGGTACTGGCTTCGTTTTATGTCCCAAGAGCTGTGCTTGACAAAGGTGGACAAAATGTTCTCAACAAAACCACGAAGTAGACATTGTTATTGTTATCCTCCTTCACAAGCGAGGAGGCCGAGTGGCCAGTGTAGAGACTGGCCAGCGGGTAAAGAGCCAGGGTGTAAGCTCAGGAGGTCCCGTTCTAGAGCTTGTACCTTCTTCTCCTCACGAGTCGGATGGCAGTTCAGAAGCTACAGACTCACATAACGTGTGTGAGTTTCCCAGTTCTTTCACCGTTCACATGAGATATATTTGAATTTTCCAGTTTCTGTTCCAAAGAGCCTTTGCAGGTAATTTTCTTCCTTCTTTGGTTTTTCACTCTTGAGGCTTTTCCACAGTTCCTGATGATTTGTAGTTTGTTACCAGATTCCTTTAGTTTTCTATTTTGCCTGTGCATGTGTGGAGAAAACAATTTTAGCTTTTGTATTCCTTGAAAATTTATGAAGCATGAGAAGTAGACAGTTCTCTGGTCTGAAAGAAAGATAAAAGTGTTCTCAGTAATCTAGAAACTGTGTTGTCTGCCAAGGATTAGCTCAGGAAAACAGTGATTTTAGAGATTGTCACAGAAGACTCATTGATTCTTTTATGTTCTTAAATTTTTGAAGTTTTTTTTTTTAAATTGTAGCCCTGTGATCAGTGTAGACGTGGGCCTTCCGCTTGGCGCGTCCTCCTGCCCACTGTGTGAGCATAGGGAAGCCAGCTCCTCACCCGTTGCACGGCAGCACTGTGGGCAGCACGGAGCCCCTCGCTTGGCAACCGAGTACACACCTGTGAGAAAACCTAGTTCCCTCACTTGCTGCTTACTCTGCTAGTCAATAAAACTGGAACAAGTCAGAGCTGGCTTGTTACTCATCTCAAAGCCATATGAGGCCCTCTGCTGTCATCCTCTCTCCTGCTTTTACAGTCCATCCGTATCATGGAACTGACTCTACAGAAGTATGGAAGCTATGAGAAGTTTGAGCAGGCCACAGGTGGCAGCCTGCTGTCAAGGCCACGCATCTGGAGCCACGTGCGGAAGTACATGACGAAGGAGGGCTGCCTGGGAGAGGTGGGCTTCCGGCACTGCTCCGAGTGCTTAAGCTCCCCTTGCCTTGAATTGTGGTGTTCAGTTTCTCTCTGCTTTTCTCATTTTCTTACAGCCATTCAAGTATAGCCTTAGGGTTATACGAATTCCTGTCTGAATCTTGCTAATGAAACATGTTGCTCAGTGGCCTCTCCTGTTAGCAGTCCCATATTAGTGGTCAGTCTCAGGGACTTGGTACTGGCCACCAACAGGACTCTTCCCCTGCGCCTTCCTCTGCCTGCTGTAGCCAGGGACTGCTTAAGAGACCCTAGGGGTTCAGTTTTAGGTTCTCCAAGTCTCCTCAGCACAGCTGTCTTCCTTCTTGTCAAGCCAGTGAAGGTTCTTGAGTCCTTGAAAGTTAAAGGTGGCTGGCTGCACATTCTACCACCCTGGTTTCTGAGAGAGTCAAGGCAGCCATAGACAAAAGCCAGAGTTCATCCCTGGGCTCATTGCTTTCTGTGACATCGTTTCCCTGCCTTTACTTTGTTTAATACACATGTACTTTCCTCTTGCCCCTTAGATTGTGGTGCATCTCACTGAGGACCTGCTGTCCCGAGCCTCGATGACGGTTGTCAACGGGTGTCCTACTCTGACCATCAATGTGGCCACTGCTCGTGAGCACTGGCTGGAGGGGATGTTACGGCATGAGATAGGTGGGCAGCCCACCCCAGCCACTTGGATGGCAGGAGTTAGCCCCAGGGCGGTGCTCTTAGCAGTGTTTAGCAGGAAGCATGCAGTTGTTAAGCAGTACTGGGACTAAAGATAATGTACTTATTTCAGATTCGGATTTGTTAGGGCACCATCTAGCTGTAGCTGTACTGAGCTTGGAAAGGCATTTGACTCCTCTGAATTTCAGCTCCCCCACCTTAAACTGAGGGGGTTGAAATAAGTGTCTCTAAGATTCTTTTCAAATATCAAGGCTGATTCTCCTCACTAACAATATGGTTATAAAAGTTTGAGCTCCTCTAATGAGCCATGAAGGGACTATACTCCTTCAGCTTTTCAAAGGCTTTAGATCAGGTCATTTTCTACTTTGTTTTGATTTGTAGGCAAACATCAATGTAGAATTGTTGATGGAATCTTTTCTGTGTCAGTTTTCTGTTACTATAACAAATAACTGGAATAGTTAGCTTAAAATAAGAAAAGGTTTATTTTGGCTCACAATTTGGGAGGTTTCAGTCCAGGAGGAGTTAGCCTTGCTGCTTCTGGGCCTGTGGCAGGGCAGCACATTATAAAAGGAATAAACTCAAGGCCAAAAAAGCCAAAGAGAGTGGAAGAGGGAGGGGCTAGAGTCCCGTTATCTCGTTGGAGGGCACAGCCAAGTGGACCCAGTAACCTAGAGATGTCCCCTAGGCCTCACCTCCCAGGGTATTGAGCTGGGGACCAGCTTCTGCTTGGGGTGTGGAGCAGTTTTCTTCACCCATGTCCCTCCTCCTCTCTGCAGGCACACATTACTTCCGAGGTATCAACAACCTGCAGCAGCCGTGGAACAGTTGGATGGGCCGCAGAAAACATGAGCTGAAGCCCAACAACCCCACAGAGGAGGGCCTGGCGAGCATCCACAGTGTCCTGTTCAGGAAGGACCCTTTCCTATGGAGGGCCGCCCTCCTCTACTACACCGTGTACCAGGCCAGCCACATGTCGTTCTGTGAACTCTTCAGAGACATTGGCAAGTTTGTCAAGGACCCCAATACCCGATGGGATTACTGTGTACGAGCCAAGAGGGGCTGGACCAACACCTCCCAGCCAGGTGAGCATCCCTGACCGAGGGCTCCTGAGTCACTGGCTGGTTAGCGTGGGATGCAGGTCAGAGTCTAATTATGAAATCTGAGGACTCATTTGTCTGTGACAAAGTAAACCTTTGTTTTCCAAACCACTCTTTCTCAGCATTGTTTTTGTGCAGCTCTTTTTGAAAACTAATAGACTAATAGAAATATACCTATCCTTCATCTAGATTCACCAGTTGTTAACTTTTGCCATTTTTACTTTCTCTCCAGCTTTTAAAAAACAGCTTCATTGACATGTAATTCACATGCCATGCGGTTCACCCATTTAAAATGTAAAGTACGGTGATTTTTAAAATATGACAGAGTTGTACAAACATCGCCACTAATTTCAGGATATTCCTACCATGCCATTAGCAGTCACTCTTCATTTCTTCCCCTCTCCTCAGCTGTGAGCAACCACTTTGAGTGGTTTTCACTTTTAATTTCTGTAGATGTACCTGTTTAGGTAATAGAAAGTTTAAAAATTTTTGTCAGTAGCCTAAAGATGTTAGAAGCCCACAGGATTTTTTTATGTTTGTTTGTTTTTTTTCACAAGATACACAAAAGAAGTCTATGGCAATTGCCTTAGTTACTTCGCTCATCACTGAGACACAGTACCCAACACCCACAGCTCTAAGGAGGAAAGGTTTACTATGGCTCCCAGTTGGAAGAGGTTTCAGTCCATAGTTGGCTGGTTCCAAGGTGGGGCAACATGGCAGACAGGTGCGGCAGAGGAGAAACAGTCCATGAGGTGACATGTAGGAAGCAGAGTGGAGCTCAAGAGAAGAGGAGGGATGTACATAACTTCCAGGCCACCCACAATTACCCAGTTCTTCCCACCAGGCTTCATTTCCTAATGTCACACCCAGCTATAAACCAATCAGTGGACTAATCCAGTATCACATGGTCTGGTCACCTCCCAGAAGCCCCACCTAATAGCTCATGAGGTTTTGGGAGGGCATCTAGATAGAAGCCACAACACCCCCAGTGACCCACCTCCTCCAACCCAGCTTCACCTCTTGGTATCACATTCGGGTATATACTCATCAGTGGCCTAATCCACTGGGGGACATCTAGATACAAACCATAATTCCAGTATGAGAATGTTTTGGAAAAAAAGAGTAAAAATTAGGAAATGTTTGTTTAAAAGTCATTTTGACTTTGAGATTAATTCAGTATATCAAAAAATTCCATCTAAAAGTATTTTTAAACTACCTATTCAGAGCATAAAAACACTCAGGCCATGATGGCTATGTCACCAGTGTGGCCCATGTTAACTTAAGTTATAGTTTGTGTCTAGACGGCCCCCCAGAGCCTCTTGTGGTCTTGGGTGGGGCTTTTTCAGAGGTGGCCGGATCTAGAGTGTGTGATGCTGGGATTAATTCATGCTGCAATGCCAGGCTCAATGGCACTAGGATTAAGGATGTGAGTGCTACCCGACCTAAGTTGCCTGGATAAGATACAAGGGATACAAAGAGCTGTGATCCTCCTTTGCTTGTTTTTGCTACCTTATACCTGCAATGAAGTGTTTCTCTTCTGTGATGCCCCTCTGCCATGCTGTTGTGGCAAAGCAGAACAGCTTGGTGCTGTAGCCAAGTGTTACAGCTCTAGGTCTGGGCTATTGCAATTTGAAGACTTGAGAATCTGATGGTCACTGGAAGAGGTGGAGAAAAACCTTTATTATGCTGACAGGCGCAAAGGAGTTCATACTCAAAGTCTGAGCCCTATACCAGAAATGAGAACCTTCTTGTATAGGGATCTACAGGGTAGGTGAGCATGCTCACTGAGGCAGGGGTGCAGAGTTACAGAACATTCCTGAAACACATCCTGTGTGAGCATGCTTACTGAAGCAGAGGGGTGAGTTACAGAACATTCTTGCAAGGGGGCAGAGCCTAACAACTTTCTTGTAAGGGGGCGGAGCTTAACATTCTTATAAGGGGGTGGAGCTTAATAGAACATTCCTGAAAGGTCACACAGTTCAGTCACAAAACATTTTGATACACTGGGCAATAATACAGCAGCACAAATTTACATTTCTGGAATAAAACATTCTGTGGAAAAAATACAAGGAGGCAAGGCAAGGGCGTGTGTTATTATATGGTATTACTTGTAATGTGCCACTCTGCCTTGGAGCCTGCCAACTGTGGACTGAACCTCTATGAACTATAAGCCAAATAAAATTTTCCTCCTTTAACTTTGAGTGTCAGATATTTTGTCTCAGCAATGAGAGAAGTAAGACAGAAGTTGGTACCAGAGAAGTGCAGTCATTGCTGTGACTATACCTGCCAATATGGTTCAGGAGACTTTGGGACTGGTTTGTGAGAAGAGTTTGGAAAGGTTCAGAGATGCCGGCTGAAAAAGTAGAGCTGGAACGCCTCAGGCAGTACTTGATGGAAGATTCTAATCAGAGCTCAGAAGACCGGAAGGCTAATAGAAATCCTGCTGGTAAAGACCAGGCTCGGGAGGTTTCTGCTGGGAAAATGGACTACATTGGCTGTTGGACTCCAGACGGTGCATATTATGCCTTGGCAGAAAGTTTGACTACGTTTTGCTCATGTCCAGAGACTTTGCCTGAGACTAAGATTAAGAGCAGCAGGCTAATTAATCTTGGAGAAGAAATTTCAAGGCAGTGTAATGTTGAGGTGGTAGCATAGATACTGTTGGAGGCTTTTAGCCAAATTTATGTTGAGAATCAAGAGCAAAGAGCCCAGCAGAATGATTCAAAACATTGTGAGTTTGGCTAGAAAGGAAGCTCCAATAAAGTTTTGGCCTGCAAGAATGAAACAGAGGAGAAATTGGTCGCTGAGGAGACTAACAAGAAAAAGCCAAGTATTTCAGAAGATAACAGACAAGATGGCCTGAGGGCATCACAAGAAGCAGCAGGACTCCAGGCTTTGCAGCTTCAAAATGCAGAAGTGAAAGACTTTACTCTGAGAAGAGAGTCTCAGAGCACCATGTTGCAGAATGGTGGTGCCCTAGGGAAGTTTTTCCTCGGGATTTGGTTCATAGGCCCTGGACCCCTAACCCAAGAAAGAAGGAAGCCTGGCTACTGCTCTAGCTGGCAGCAGACCTTGTATCACCCATGTGGCGCTGGTTTTAGGCGCATGCAGAATGCAAGAGTTGGAGGGTCAGGAAGGCTTCCACCCAGATTTCAGAAGAAGGCCTGGGAGGCCAGGCAGTGTGCCCTGAGAGGGTAGTGTGTGAAGCTGTGAGTGTGAAGCCCAAGGTGCAGTGGAAACCCCAGAAGGCTGGAGAAGCCAGGAACATGGATCATCTGAGGAAAGCTGCAAGGAGGAAGCAGAACTGGCTCCAGAGAAGCCACGGGAGCTACAACCACCAGAAGCGCCATAGGGGCAGAACCCTTTAGAGTTTACAACTTACCTCAGATTGCCAGGAATGCTAGAAGTGGAACTGTGGGATTTTATTTTTGCCCTGCTGGATTTTGGTTTTGCTTTGTTCCCTTCCTTGCTGTCCTATTTGTACCTTTTGGAATGGAAATGTCTATCTTGTGCCATTGTCTGTTGGAAGTGTTTAACTTTCCATTTGTACAGAGGTGCACAGCTCAGAGTTTGCCTTAAATCTCAGAGGAGACTTTGAACTGGACTTTTCAGCAGTGCTGAAACTGTTAGGACTTTGGCACCTCTTAGAGACGGACTAAGTGCCTTTTGCATACAGGGATGTGTCTTTGCGGGGAGGTAGGGCAGAATGTTACCGTTTGTGTCTAGATGTCCCCGCAAAGCCTCGGGTGGTCATAGGTGGGGATTTTTCAGAGGTGGCTGGATCTAGAGTGTGTGACACTGGCATTGATTCGTGGTGCAGTGCTAGGATCAAGGGCACTAGGATTGAGGGTGTGAGTGCTACCCTTCCGAAGTATCCTGGATAAGATACAAGGGATAGAAAGAGCAGTGGTCATCCCTTGGTTGCTTTTGCTGTCTCCTGCCCACCATGAACATTTTCTCCTCTGCGATGCCCCTCTGCCATGTGCCACTCTGCCTTGGAGCCCGCCAGTTGTGGACTGAACCTCTATGAACTATAAGCCAAATAAACTTTTCCTCCTTTAACTTTGGGTGTCAGGTATTTTGTCTCAGCAACGAGAAAAGTAACTAAGACATTATACCAGGAACGCAGTTGTATGGCAGGGTGGCTGTCTGAATGCTGAGATCAGGCAAGACAGGAATCAGAAGGGAGGTCATCTGTCCCCTGGTTTCATGTGTGCACAGCTGCCTCCAAAGTGGGTTCCTGATAAAGTGTCTGTCATTTTCCTTCTCCTTTGTAGATCTCTTTATCTTTTTTTTTTTTTTTCAGTACTGAGGCCTGAATCCAGAGCCTTCACACTGAGTTATATCCCCATCCTTTTTTGAGACAGATTCTCACTAAGGCACTAAATCACCCAGGTAGGGCTTGAGCTTGCAGTCCTCCTGCCTGAGCTTCCCAGGGTGCTGGGATTATAGGTGTGTACCTCCATGCCTAGCTCTAGTCTGAGTTTTAGTGCACAGAGCTTGCCTGCTGCCCTTGATACCCCCTGAAGGCATGTGATTTTTAGACTAGTCTTTTTGCTTCACACACATTTTTTTAGCTTTCTGTTATGGAAAATTTCAAATGTATGTAAAACAAGAACAATTAATGTGCTGAGCCCTCACTAGTACATTACCTGATCTTAGTAATCATCACCATTACCAACTGGTTCATCTGTTCTTCTGTGTTCCTATTTCCCTATAGTATTGTAAGAACAGTTTTAGCCTCATGACCATGAATACTTCAGTGTATATCTCTTGCTGATTGGACCAGAATTTTTCATAATCCCCATGGTAGCTTATCATGGTAGCTTACCTAACAAAATTAATGATACTTTCCTCCATGTATGACTGTATGGTACGACTTTAGTCCATTTAGTAAATGCAGACCAAAAAATTTTAAAAGCTGAAGTTATATCAGGATGAAAAAAAGGTTTTCATCATTTTTTTTGAATAGGCTCAGATCTCTTGAGCTATTCCTATTTTTCATGCATTCATATTTTTTTCTATTCCTAACCCTATATATTCTTTAAAAGTTAGTTCTAATTCTTACTTTCATACAGAAGAATAGTATCAAAATAACCTAGATTGTTCCTAAACCATAGCCTCTTTTTTGAGGGCAGAGGTCTGTTATTATTTAACAATAACAGCAAAAACCTAAAAATCCAAAAAAGGAGAACTTTCTAAAATCTTCTGTCTGTACAGGACCTTTGTTGAGACCTTAACTGCTCCCAAACTTCCCCACGCTCCCCACCCAGTGCCTTCGAGCAGCCTGGGAGTTACAGTGAGATTGAGCAGCAGGGGTGGTATAATCGTGAGTCAGGCATTTTAAACTGCCAGCCTTTCTTTATAATTATGGGGAGATGTTAAGAAGAAGGAGTATGGGGAACGGAAACTACTAGTCTGTATATTGTTCTGGTTTTCCAGAGTCTTCACTTTTTTTGTTTATTACAAATAAACATTGGCAAGTTAGATTTTTTTCCCTTGCAGTATTGAGGATGGAACCCAGGGGCCTGTGCGTGCTAGACAAGTGCTGTACCCCCAGCCCCACATTAGAATTTTTATACTACAGGTCTTATCCTACAGTGAGGGGCATTGGATTAGCATCTGATTTCTTAGTAAGTTTTTAGACATCAGAAAGTAAACACTTGTGCTTCTTCCAGGGTGTTTCAGTAAAGACCAAGTCTACTTGGATGGCATCCTTCAAATCCTCCGGTACCGGGAGTCCATAGACTTTCACCTCCTGACGGCCCTGGGGAAGGTGAGGAAGCCCAAGGTGTGGTCTCCACACTGCCGTTCAGCGTTCAGCATCGCCAGGCCTCAAGCTCGACTGACTGCGACTGCACTGCGTGCTGAGACTCATGTTCACACCCTTTACTTTAGGGTTGGAATGAGATTCCTTTATGTGACAACAGAAGGGGAAAATATGGTTCTGTCATAACATTTCTTTGTGAATAACAGAAAGGGGTAGGAAATTTGGGAAGATGCATAGTTTTATATTTATATCTACTTTTTCTAAGAAGCGTCTCTTTCTAAAAGCATTTTAAAATAACCTAACACTATAAATATCTCCAAGAATAGGGATATTCTCAGACATGACCATACAGTTTTTAAAAGAAATTTACCATTGGTTCAGTCTAACATTTAAAGTATAATCCACTTCAGATTTCTCAAATTGTCTCCAAAATATCCTTTGTAGCACTGTTTGTGATTCCAGATCCAGACAAAATGTATGCATTGCCTTTGGTTATAATCTTTCATTTCTTTTAATGTGTAACAGTTCCCCCTGCCCATACTTTTTATTTTTCATGACATTTTTTTCTTTTTTTTTTAATTGGAAATTTGCTCCTTTACATAATCTCTCTTGGTTTTTCATGACATTTTTAAGAGTTCTGGACAGTTTCCTTCAAAATTCCAGCAGTCTGGATTATCATATTGTTTCCTTATGGTGTGATTCGGGTTAAACCTTTTTCCCAGACGATGCTGTGTCACATAGAAAGTCACACAGCATTTTGCACTATTGTTGGTGATGCTCTGTTGGATCCTTGGGCAAATTGGTGGCCCCAGATCTCCAGGCCTACCCCCCTTGTATTGGTGAGTCGTCCATGGGTGAGTCCTACAAATGCCGTTCCCTAGCAGTCGGTGTTAATCCACAGATGATCTCTGCCCAGTCAGTTACTGCAGTCCTGGTAACAAAGTAGGGATCTCCTGGTTTCGTTGTGTGTTTTTTTCACTCCCCTCTTTTTTGCAGTACTATTATGGGCTTACTCTTTTCCCTTTAACTCTTTCATGGCGGTGCCTATTTTTTTTTTTAAAGTCCCCATTTTTCCTGGCAAAGTAAAATGTTCTGGGCTCATGTTGATACTTCTTGTCCGAATCTGAGATGATCCACTTCCTCAATGAAGCCTTGGAGACCTTCGGCAGGTGGTGGTGTCTGGGAAGCAGGAGAGGAGCCAAGCAGGCGCTGTTGCAGTGAGCGTGTCAGTGGGCGGGCAGCACATGCGTTAGGTAGCAGCGAGAGCAGCAACACAGGTCACCAGAACACGTGCAGTAGTGATGAAAGGGCGGGCAGTATTGTGGGAGTGGCTGGAATGCAGCACAGAGACAGGAAGTGAGCAGTGCTGTTGGCAGAACAGCATTAATAAACTCGCTCGGCACAGGGCTGCCACAGACCTTCAATTTGTAAAAAGGCCGTGGTCTGGGAAGCACAGTAGGCCAAGGTGTGCCTGTTCCCATCCCTTCTCATAAACTCAGGGTGGGCTAGGGCTACTAAGCCAGCCACACTAGTGTGCACAAACCTGTTTTCATTACATTTAGGGGTGTAAATAGTAACTACATAATTAATAATAATAATAATAATAAAACACTTAAAAATGAATAAGATACAGATATGCCACATTTCCCCAGAAACAAGACTGAATCTTACAGTAATTTTTGCTCCAAAAGACACAGGACAGCTTATTTTCAGCGGATGTCTTATTTTTCATAAACAATCTATATTCATTTATTCATGTATAGAAATCTGCATTTATTCAAATACAGTCATGTCTTCTTCTGGAACATCATCCTAACTCTCCAGACCCCGAATTCTGGCCTGGATTTCTTGTGACTCTATTTCCTGAAGAACCAGCAACAGAGCTCTCCTAAATGAGAGCTTCCTGTTCGTGTGGCCTGCTCAGAGTGCACAGGCAACACAGTTGTCAGTGATTTTATCCTGTGAGTTCTTCACCCAAGTCACAACCTCCTGCAGGGTGGCTTTGCAGCGTCTCCGTTAAATCGAGTGTTAATTGAAGACTTAGGAGGTAGGAGCAGCAATGAAAACGATGACAGTTAAGATTGACGGTCCACACAAAAGCGATGAAAAATTGCTGGCACCAAAACTCAGAAAACATTTCTTATTTCACACGAGTGCATTAAGTGAATCTGTTGCAACACATGATATATTGAATTACGAAGATTCATATTAGACAGTTCGTTACCAAGTGTGCGTGTTACTGGTGCATTGTCTGTACTCTGGTCAATTGGTCATAAGTCTGGAGTTTGTCTACACAGGTGTTTACTTCTCATACAAAGGCATCCTCTTCGGTGTTAACAAATATTTATAGTTTATATTTTTTATTTTAAGTATTAATGTCAATATTTATTTACATTAAATTATATATTAATATTATTTTATAAGCCTCAGTACACCCAACGTGTGTTGCAACAGATGTCCTAAATGCATCTGGCTAATGAGCTTAACTGGAACTTATTTTCAGGAAAATAGGGTATGAACATGATTTCTTTTCAGAAAACCTTCCCACCGAACCTGGCAGAATGTTGATCAGGAGACGGTAGTATTTGAAATCAACCATGTTATAGTCTGGTTTTTCTCCAGATCATATAAATCTCCTTTTACTGAAATCAGCCATGTTTTGGAATTTAAAGATGAAAAAGATAATTTATAGAACTGAAAAGCTTTACTACTAAACCTGAAAGAAATACCTGTGAAAAATTGACTTTTTACATAGGAGAATGAAATGTGAAATTTTAAAAAAATGCTTAGAAAAACTCAAAATTAAGAATATAATACAAATCACAAATCACAAATCTTTGTTTCTCAAGTGAAATAGAAATAGGAATCTAATATAAAATGGTGCTAATTTAACAATTATTCCATTATCTTTATTCTTTATTTGATTTAGAAGGAGTTTTATTTGGATTTGAAGTCTCACAGCACACATAAAGTTAGTTGCATACTATTTAGACAAATTGATTTAGGCCCAAGATAGTGTTAAATAGTGAACTTGCAGTAGTCTTTTCATATGGTCCTAGCAGAAGGAGACAAATGTGTTTTTATTTAACATAATAAAGAAAAAAGAAAGCCACTGATTTTTGGTATTTTGCAGTTATTAAAGTAATTTGAGGCCAATCATGCTGGTGCACATTTATAATCCCAGCACGAGGGCGGCTGAGGCAAGAGGATTGCCATGAATTTAAGGCCAACCTGGCCTACGTAGTAAGTTCAAGGCCAGCCTGAACTACATGGTGAGATCCTGTCTCAAAAAAACCCAGAAAAACAATAATTTCAAAGTGATCCATATGCTCCCTTTTAAGACCCAGGGCAGAAATCCATCTTAAATGTAAATTCTAGTTGCTTTTTAAATTGTGCCCTTTTCCAGGTGTCTTATGAAGACGTGGATCGCCTGAAAGGCCTGGCGGTCACTGAGAATATGCGGGTCCCGCACTTCCTGCAGGACCATGAGCGGTACAGGGAGCACCTGGAGAAGATCATGGAGGTGAACAAGCTCACGGACAGGGAGCTGCGGGCCCTCATCTAGGACCGGCACAGACCAGCTGGCCCGAGGGAGTCCCAGCTAGGTGCAGCAGCGCCAGTGGATCCACAAGAAGAGAGAGGGACTTTTGACTTGACTTTTCTGAAGCATGGTCCTCAGTGTTCAGCTGAATTTTTAGGTTAAATGCACACGGACTGTTTCCCTAAAATGTTTCTGTGGGCTACAGAGCGAGGTTGTCCTGTTTGCATCTCAGTCTTGGCAGAGTTGACTGAAATTGCGCCTGCTAAGTGTTTCTGAAGACTCCTGGTTGCATCAAGCGGTAAACTTCTGCCCCAGCACTGAGGCAACTCTATGATGGAGCCTGCCCTGCCCTGCCCTGCCCTGCCCTGCCCTGCACACTGCAAGTGGGATTGTGCACTCTCCTTTGAACACTCAGTCTTGGGACGCTCCAGAAAGCCAGCTACAGCTCAGATTTCTTATTTCTCTTATAAGTTAAAGTTAAGTAATGTTAAAGGAAGGGGAAAAGCTATTTGAAAAGTTGTCCTTAAGTCCTTTATTTTATACAGTATTATTTCACCTTCTCAGCTTCTAGAAACTCAATTAGAAAATTGTGTGTGCTCCACCACCCAGCTACATCCCCAGCCTCTTTTTGCCTGGTTTTCTCTTAACTAAACCCTTTTCACTTCCTGAAACCTATTATGCCCCTCTAAAACTTAAAAACTTTAAAAGTTTTAAGGTTCTTCCCTCTGCATTATTTTATAGAAATGATAAGAATATGTTCTGCACAAATCAAAACGGCTGGGGAAGGGGAAAGCTGCTCACTTCTTTGGGAATATGTCCCAAGGAGGGGACAGAGAGCCTGACCTAGAACCTAAGGTCAACTTGACCATGCTCAGCAATCAAATCTGCAGGCATTTCCACCTCATCGCCTGGCCTTGTGACACACACTCGGTGTCCCTTGTCCCAGTCTGTGACCTCATCCCCCAGTGCCGATGTGAAGTAAGCTCCACAGTGAGAGTTGTTTGTGTACTTCTGCTGTCAGCATCCACACCTCACTTTGCAGGTGGTTTAGTTTATACTTGGCTGTGCATACTGGGAATCAGATAGCTCTTGAACAACTTACTCTAAAGATCAGAAAGGATCCATGTTCTGAGTTGCTACTGCGATCTCTACCCAAAGCCCCCTGAGAGTGCTCTATACCTTGTTCAGGCCAAACCCTGGTGCTCACCCAGGTAGCTTCATACTGCAAAGCCTGGTCCCTTTCGTGCTAGAAGTGATCATAGGAAACCTTGTGCAGCTGGGGTGAGAGCTTTTTGAAAGGCTTGCCTCAGAGCAGGATGTTACACACCCAGGAGAGACGAGCTGGTGCCTGCCAGGTCCTCTGGAGCGCAGAAAGCACCACCTTGCACCTTCCTGACTTCGGGTCTAGCACCTCTGTTCCGGGAGGCAGCAGGGCCACGATGCCTGCCATCACCTTGAGCACCTGTCCTTGCGGCAGAGTCAGGTACTTCCAGCTCAGTGTAGTGTTTTCTGACTTTGTCTTAAAACTCTTTGAAGGTGATTGTGGAAGCCATGTCTTATAAGTATAGACAGAAATGGCAATACCGTACCTGTGTCCTGTGACTTAAGCCCAGATGCTTGTAAATCCAACATATGCAGGCAGGAACACTGCTAATCTTACTGTATAGTTTAAAGAAAAATCACAGCAGCCTTAATTTCCTACTGGGATATTTTGCAGTGGTCCTAGCCCCTAAAATTTTTTTTTTTTTCTGGTATTGGGGATCAAGCTCAGGTCCTTGAGCTTGCAAGGCAGGTGGCGAAACCACTGAGCTAAATCCCTGGCCCAAGCCCCTAAATTTTAAAGTGGGTAGATACTGTCTTTGATTTGGAAAAGGAACTGCTTTCTTGCCTTACTGTTTTGGTAGAGAGATACAAAAACATTCAGTAGACAAAAAATGACCTTGAATCACAT
Organism: Heterocephalus glaber; assembly: GCF_053883595.1. Lineage (NCBI taxonomy): Eukaryota > Metazoa > Chordata > Mammalia > Rodentia > Bathyergidae > Heterocephalus > Heterocephalus glaber. Next base: position 32,319,148 of record NW_028258381.1, read on the forward strand.
TGATTGTCGTTAAAATGTTTTATAATTTAGCGGTGAACCAAAAGTAGCTTCAGATAGCAGAAATACTTTAAAAGTGCTTTCAGCTTTTAAATTGAGCTTGAAGCTGAAATAGAAGTCAGATCTGTTTTGTTCCCCAAAATAAAAATTTTAATGAACAGAACATTTTAGCGACAGTACCTACCTACTTGAAGACCTACTGACTTTAACTGTAATAGTGGATAATTAGGATTTCATCAGTTTTGTCCACTATAATTCTTACAGTTGGACCAAGTAAATATTTTGATAAACTGGTAAGTTTTAGCATCAGATGAATTTAAAGTAAAATTGTTTGCAAACATAAATCCATAGTTTTCATTTCTTTATATTTTCACTTTTGTAAAAGTGCTTAACATTTCTATTGTATATCTCTGGGCATTTTGTGTTGAGTTATAATAAAAACAAGTAGCACTGAGGTTCCCAAATGAAGTATGTGGACATATACTGTATGCATGTCAACTTCCGTTCTCTGAAAGCCAAATTATATTTTTATTGTGACCTTTCTTGTGTTTCATTGTGTGGTAATTACCGAGAAGGCACTAGTGGATTTTGTCTCCCGGCGGCCTTCCTGGGGGAGAAGAACTGCATCTGAGCCCCTCCCTAACTGGTTCAGCTCACAGCCCATGGGGTCTGGGGAAGGAAGAGGGGAGAGGGCCGGGAGTGACTGTCCATTCAGTAAAGCCTCACACAGGACCTGCTGAGGGGTAGGAGCTGTGCTGAGTGCCAGAGATCTCCGAGGAAGAAGAGCAGACCCAGTCGGGAAGGCAGCGGCGCGACATGAGTAAACGCGTGCTGCAGCCCGTGTGTTTGCATCCGCGCGAGAGCCACGTGCCCAGTGGTGACTCCTCACAGGTCTCACCACAGCTTTTTGCAGGGCTTGCGTTTGGAGCCTGAGCAGCTCAGCCCAGGGAGGGGCAGGCCATGAAAGCAGCCTCTGGGGTCCTCAAGCCAGGTGGGGCCAGGGTGCAGCTCAGTGGTGAGCGCTGGCCTCACATGGGCAAGGCCCTGGGTTCCATCCCCAGCACCGAAGGGCAAGAAGCCTGGGTACCAAAAGAAGCCAACATGAAGAGAGTTGGCGCTGAGGAGAGGGCCAGAGCCCCCACTCCAGCCGGGTAAGCGGTCTTTGAATTCAGAAAGCCTGTCAGCTATGGGTCTCACCTGCCTGTGTTCATGGTCACTCCCACAGCCAAAGGAAGTATTGCCTTGAAACAAGTGCCAGGAGGTGACATATCAGTTATTTGTCAGCTGGTCGTGGAGCAGAAGCCCTAAGAATAAGTGGGGTTTTACTGGACAGTAGTTCCCAGGCATTGTGGAGCTCTGTAGAAATCTCCACCCTCCATGGGGATGAAATAAGGCAAAATAACCTGCATTCATATAGACCAATGGTGGTGAACCTTTTAGAGCTTTCAGTGATAAGTAGCCGGCTGCAGCATACGTGATGTATACCAAAGTTCCTAGTAGCAAAGAGGAAATAACATAAGAGTAAACGTCTCAGATCTAAATAAACTAGATATTTGGTTCCCTGGCTGTATTAAAACACCTCTATCAGAACTGAGGGTGTAGCTCATTGCTAGAGCACTTGCCTAGCATCTGCAAGTCCCAAGGTTCACTCACTCCCCAGCACCTCAAAACACATAGAATACCCCTATCGAGTTTGGAGCACTTTCCTAATTAACTACTGTTAAATCTCAAAGAAAATTAAGTAGCTTGGATCCTATGGGGAAGCTGACTGGGATTTAGGAAGACAGTATTGTCACTGGCTTCTGGTGGAAGATCCAGTTCCATGTGACTTGTTTGGGTCTCATGTCTGTGATTAGATATTGACAGCCAGAGCTGCCGGTCTTGGAGGCCAGAGTGGCATCCTTAGTGAATTTCCGGAGGTCTCCACCAGAGGGACCCCTAGCTCTACTCTTTCCCCTCTTCTTCCCACTCTTCTGGCGATTTATCAGACCCTTGCAGCTAGATCCTAACCTGTACTTTGGATTTCAAGCGAGAAAGACTGTAGCAAGAGAAGTTTGTATAGCACTGTGAAGACCTGGAGGAGTTACTGAAGTTTCCTGCCACCTTACTCCACAAAATCCAGTTCCCCCTCTGTCTACTGTAAAACTCGCACTGCTAAGTTTGTCATAAAATTCCCAAGCTGGTAATCTCACCTGCTGGAAAGGCTGAAACGGGATCGTAATTCAAGGACACCCTGGGCAACTTGGTGCGTGGGACCCTATCTCAAACTTTTTTTTTAAATAGCAAGGGTTTGTAGGGACAGTAAGCCCGTTAGACTTGCTCTTCAGTAATGCACAGGTGTGTGCATTTGAAGCAATACACAAGACGCTGGCAGTTTGGAATTCACAGCCTGCTTTATCTTACCAACACCGTAACTTCAGACACTTCTCAGAAAAACCATTTTTCTTTTTTTTTTTTTGAGTAATAAAAATTAGCTTTAAATATGGAACAACCAGGGTCCTGTAATCCCATTCTACCCTAACACGGGGGACCAAGATGGCTGGCACAGTCTGGGAGGACCAGGGCTGGGGCTGGGGCAGGGTCATAGGCACAGCCTTACCCTAGCCCCTTCACACATACACAGACACATACCCACACCCACACATTCCCCACGGGCACACACAGGGAGGGCCAGGTTATTGCTGGGCATATGTGAATTTTTTTTTTTTAGGGGGAGGGAAACCCAATGTTTTTTTTTTGGGGGGGGTACCAGGGATCTAACTCTGGACCTTGTGCTTTTGAGGCAGGCGGTGGAACCACTGAGCTACATCCCCAGCCTTTCATGTGAATATTTTTGAGGGGATTCTAGAATGTTGGCCAGAGTTGGTCAAGGACACCCCTACTTCTCCTATGGCCTGGGCTGGAGCGTTTTTGAAAGAGGTGTCTTCAGGGCCCAGCATAAGAGACAAGGTGAGCTGGGAGCTGGAAAGCAGAGGGAGACCAAGGTGGATCACCTTGGGCAGTGAACTAATGGGTCTCACGGTCAGTCCAACCTCTGTTCACAGCTTGGCACAGGCCTACAGGATACAGAACCCCCAGATTTTTTTTTTGGTACCGGAGATCGAACTCGGGTCCTTGTGCTTGCGCAGCAGGCGGTGGAACCACTGAGCTAAGTCCCCGGCCCCTTCCTCCCAGATTTAATTCTGACATTTGCTATAAAGGGATACTACCGGGCCCTAGTCAGTGCAGCCTGAGCCTAGGACAGCAAGGGCAGGCATGAGTCTCACCCCGAGGCTGGTGGTGGCCAGTACAATGCCGGGGCTTCAGGGATCTGGCCTTGCCCCTTCTGAGTGGGGCCTGAGAAGCCTCAACTTCGGCAGTGGCCCCTCTGGTGTCTCTTAACTCTCCCAGCCAGGGCTTGCTGCCTTGGAGGCTGAGGCGGGCCGCCAGGTCTAGGGTAGGAATTAAGAACGCTCTGGTTGCTATACACATTCATACAAATACATAAATACAGAAATCCCAGAGCTCCGCAGAGGAGCTAAAGGGATGCACCTTTGTCCCAGGGATGGCCCAGGCTTTTCCAAACTCAGCCAGGCCAAGGGCTAAGGGCCAGAGGACACTGGGGACAACTCTGGCTATGTTCCCTAGGCCACGACTTGAGTGGACAATGGGGAAGACCACTGTGCAAAACTGTAAACAGCACTTGGAGGAGCTGCTACTGCCAATCGCCGGTGGGGGCCGAAGGCTGGGGACTAGAGATGGGTGGGGAGCTCTTCCTCAGTGTCGCTGCAGTCCCCACAGCAATCCTCTGGCGGCTGAAGAATCTTTGCAGTAATCCCTTCTTGGGTGGTGCAGGTGGCTGGCCCTTCCAGTCCAGGTCTGGGGGAACTGAGCCATCCAGCCCAAAGACATTCAGCTCCTGGAAGCACTCAGTCTCCACCATCTTGTTCTGCCAGGGGATGGGCACACTGCCTGTGGCAAACTTCTGGTAGAAGTTCTGGTCCTTTGGCTCTAGCTCCACGCCCTTAACAGTGGAGAACTGTTCAATGTCCAGAACATCTTTGCAATAAATGGCCCGAGGATCAGGTTTAAAGGGTAGTTCTAGCATGCCTGCTCCCAGCCGCTTGAAGTTCAGTTTTTTGAAAAGAGGGTGCTCCTTCCCCTCCTGGGCGCTGCCCCCATGACACCTCAGGTGCTCCGTCGGGTCCTTGCAGAGGAGCTGGGAACAGAGCGAGCAGGCCTGCCGGGAAAAGCACTCAGAGTATTCTTTGGGCACCTCCTTCACCAACCGTTCTACCTCCTCCCGCTTGATCTTCTTCCTCTGCTGGAAGGGTGACTGGCCTGTGATCATCTCATACAGGAGGCAGCCTAACGCCCACCAGTCAGGGCTGAATGTGTGCCTCTCGTTCTTCACCACCTCTGGAGCCACGTAGCCCACAGTGCCCACACGGCCTTGGATGGTCTGGCCCTCAGGCACATGCACAGCCAGGCCCAGGTCAGAGATGCGGATGTGGCCGTGGTCATCCAGAAGGATGTTCTCTGGCTTCAGGTCCTGTACACGATGCGCTCGCAATGCAGGTCCTCCAGCCCGCAGCAGATCTCAGCAGCATAGAAAACAGCACGTGCTTCAGGGAAGCCAGCCTGGCCCATGTGGTAGATGTGGAACTTGAGGTCACCTCCATTCATCAGCGTCAGCACTAAGCACAGTGCATCCTTGGTCTCATTGGCATAGGCTAAGCTCACTACAAACCTACTGTTCACTTTCTCCAGGATCTGCTTCTCATTAAGAGCCATGGCCTCCCCTTTCCGCTTCTTGATCCGTTTCTTCTCCAGCTTCTTGCAGGCATACATTTTTCCCATTGCCTGCACCTGGCAGGCACACACCTCCCCAAAGCCACCTTTGCCAAGGACTCGATGCTGCCTGAAGGTGTTTTTCGTCACTGGCTGCCTTGCCGGCCACTTCCACTGCAGGAAATGGTCGAAGTAGGTGCTGTCGAGGTAGTCAGCAAAAGGGGCCATGCTCAGGTACTCATGGGTCAGCCAGGACAGCTCCTGGAAGAGGTCTTTGCAGGGCCCCTGGTCCAGCCGCTGGGCACAGTTAGTCACCAGGTGCAGGGGGACCTCAGGGATGAGGTCAGGACCCGTGTGGCTCAGAAAATTCTGCATTAGCCGCCGCCCACATGCCTTCCGCTTTTCATCTGGGGTCACCTCGTACTCGACCACCCCGTCCAGGAAGGCAATGCAGCGAGTCAGCTCAGGCTTCGTGGTGCAGAACTCCCGGAACAGCAGGCGCCCAATGGGCTGCCGCTCACACAGACTGTGGTAGTCACGCTCAAGACTGAGCCGCAGCTCTTCACACTGGCTGATGTGGGGGAACTGAAGCATCTGCCGCCATTTCTTGCTCTTGCCTTTGCGATTTCCACCTCCACCTTCCCGGGCCTTGAGTAGCACCGTGTTCGCTACGATGTTCTCGAGCTCCGTGGGCTGCAGCGGCGCCCGCTAACCGGACAGCTCCGCCAGCCGGGATCACGCGAGAGCCGGGGCCGGATGCCGATCAGCACGGCTCGGGTCGGCTCGGCTTGCAGAGACTGCGCCGCGGCCTCCCGGGCGCAGTTTTTCTTTTATAGAGAAATTGAAGAGAAGAAGATCATGTGAAAAGTTACCAGATCCTCTGGCCAAAGATACTTCTCTGCTCAGCAAGTCACAATGTCCCACGCACGGAGGCCACTGTTTCCGGGTTGCGGGCAAAGCTGGGAACCCACGTACTGAACTAGAACTCCACATGCTGAGCCCAGCAGCAATTTGCTGCCTCTCAGAAATACTCAGTACTATGCAGCCAGGACCCCCCAGGCCTCTGGATGGCCTCCAGGTAAACGCTGGGGGTTGAGGACCCCATCCCCAGGGAAGCAGACTTTCTATAACCAGGCTGGGGGGAAACCTTGGAGGAGCCCTGGGCTAGCTGGGCTTCCACATCCTGCAGCACATCTTCCCCCAAGAGCCTCAGGACCCAGACGTCTCTGCAGCAGCCCCTGAGACCCGGAGGGGAGGCAAGGGTGGAAATTTCAGACTTCTATATTGTCCAGTGACTTTGCCTTCTTGGATAAGTTAATGGTGATAAACAGAATTCAGAAAAAGAAATGTTCTGGGACGGGGATTTAGCTCAGTTGTTCTGTTGCCTGCCTCAAAAGCGCAAGGTCCTGAGTTCAATCCCTGGTATTTAAAAAAAAAAAAAAGAGAGAGAGAGAGAGAAATGTTCTAAAGCATTCCTACAGCTGCCGGGCTATAATTCCAGCATTTAGGAGGCTGAGGCAGCAGGATTGCTGTGAGCTGAGGCTAGCCTGGCCTACATAGGAGACACTGTCTCAAAAGACAAACAAACAGGGCCGGGGATTTAGTTCAGTGGCACCACACCTGTCTCAAAAGCACAAGGTCTTGAGTTTGATCCCTGGTACCGCAAAAAACAAACAAACAAGGCACTACATGTCCAAGGCTATAATCCCAGTTACTCAAGAGGCCAAAGCAGAAGGATTGCAAATTCAAGTCCAGCCTCGATTCAAACTAAACGAGATCCTTTCTCAAAAAAAGGTAGGGGGGAGCTGAGGATATAGCTCAGAGTTCCCTAGATTCAAAGCTCTGAACTGAAAAACATCTGCATGCCAGGCAGGTTTCCACAGTGTGCTTCCTTGGCCAGTGGGAGGACCACTGCCCCAGGGGGATCCTCAGTGCAGGTCACCAGTTGCCCCAGGTTACCCTGCTGGGTGACCTGGGATTCCTTTATTTTATTTTTAGTTTTTTGAGACAGGGTCTCATTATGTAATCTAGGCTGGTCTTGAACTCACTGCATAGCCCAGGGTGGCCTCAAACTTTTAGTGATCCTCCTGCCTCAGGCTTCAGAGTGCTGTGATTACAGGCGACCACTCCTGCTAATCCCGGGATTCCTGGCTCCCTATCCTTGACCTTTGACAGCCAGCAAATATCCAACCCAGGACATTCACAGGGTTCCTCTACACAGAGACCTGGGACGCCGCCTGTTTGCCAAGAGCTAAGGTGCTTTGGGGTTTTCTATTTTAAATATCACTTCCAAGTGTCAGAACTCAAAGCAAAGCACAGCTCACAGCAAGTCTGGGCGGGCAGCTCCCCTCTGTCTGTAGTGGTGAACTCAGGCTCTGTCCAGAGGAGCCAGTTCCTGTGCAGTCACCGCCTGGCCAACTGTACTCCCTTACACAGTGACACCCCAGGGCCTCGAGTTCCCCTCCCAGAATCCTTCATTAAATCACAGGAGCCACTGGGTGCTCCACAGGTGCCTGCACCCCTCGCTGACTGCTGACTGAACTACGGCCTGCTCACCAGATACCATTAGGCACCCAGCACCCTGAAAGCACCAGGAGAGGAAGCCTGCAGGGGATGGGGTGGCCCCTAAACTCAGAGAACCCGAAGCAGAGCAAAGTCACCAAAGTCACTACAGCCTTTCTCTGCCTCCTTGCCCTGCCTGGCCTCACAGCAGGAGGCTCTGCCCCTCCTCCAAGAGCAGAGCCCACAGGGGCAGAGTAGGGCCTTCCTTGCCTTTGAGCTTGGGTCGCCTGAGACTCCATGTTTTCAGGCCCCGCCTGGCCACCTCAGGCCCAGACCAGGGAAGCAGAGGGACAGAGGGAGTTGGGAGGCCTCACCTTTGCTGTCCCCGATGGCCCCATGCCCGGCCTCCCCTGGCTGGCTGTCCCCTGTGCTCTGCAGCCCATGTCACTAGGTAAGACCCAACCCCAAGTCCACCTTAGACTCCCGCACAGCGTCCGGGATGGAAGGAAGTAGGAAGCCTCCCTGGCCTGTGCCTGCCTTGATCAAGGGCACTCGTGTCCCCAGCCCTTCTCCCTGCAGCCACTGAACACTTCATGGCAGCACAACTGGATCCTTCACGTCCCCTGCCCACACGATCATGTGATAAACAACTCGTCGTGTTGGGGTCAGCAGTGCAGGCAGGCACCCGGATGGTCGTCACCGACTGGCAGAACGCAGTTCAATAAACAGATGCCAGAACCAACAGCCCACGTGTCGTGGGCCATGAAAATCAGCATCATCCCAACCTCACAGGCAACTGCTCTCGTGCCCGCCACCCCCAACCCCAGGGTCCTCCTGCTGGTCTTCAGCTGAGGTCCCCACCCCCTGCACCTCCACTTTGGGTTGGGCCTGGATCTGCAGGGTGCTGGCTCATGCTGGGACATGAGCGCCTTCTCAGTCTTTGTCCCCCCAACCAGACTTTGCTTCGTTCTGCCTAACAGCCAGCATTTAAAGAAGAAAGAAAAATAGCCATGATTTAGCAGTGTCATCCAGGCTAGAAAATAACTGCCATTTTAGTTGGGTGGATGGCACATGCATGTAACCCCAACACTCTGGGAGGCTGAGGCAGGAGGATTGAAAGTTTGTGCCCAGCCTTGGCAACTTAGTGATGTAGTGAGAACTTGTCTCAGAAATATTTTTAAAAGGGTGGGGGACTTTAAATCAGAGAAAAGACCCTGGCTTCAACCCCCATTTTTGGGGTATGTGTCTTGGGGTTGTGTCTCACTTTGTAGTCCAAGCTGGTCTTGACTCAAAGCAATCCTTCTGCCTCAGACTCACTAGTGCTGAGATTACAGATGTGCGCTACCACACTCAGCCATAGAAAACAGTTTTTGTGTAGTCTCAGAGAGCCCAGGTTAACTACTCTTCCTCCCTGGGCCAGTTAGGTGAGGGTGCCACTCACGCTGAGTCTGAACCTTGAGGACATGGAACCTGGCTACCAGGTGCACTGCAGGGCACTGAGCTCTCAGCCCTCCTGGGGCAGAGGGCAGGACAGGGTGGGGTGGGGTGGAGTAAGCTCTGCCACCTGCTGAGTCCCTGGGATGGGGGCCACTAGGAATGCAGGAGGCTCGACCTGGGGCCTGGGGCTTGAGAACTTCCAGCCCTTATCATGTCCAGAAAAACCAAGCTCCTCTAAGGAGGGCCCAATGGCTTCTCCCACCAAGTCCTCCCCAGCTGGGCCCAGCACTGACAGGCAGAAGTGAGAAAAGGAAGAACTGGGAGGCAGTGGAGTGGGGAAAGCCACATTCACAGGTACACAGAGCTGGTGCTGGGGTGCAAGGACTTGAGAAGCTCTGGGTTTGGAGCCACCCACAAGAGGGCAGATCCACTGCAGGAAGTGAAGTATGGTTCAGAGAGAGGAAGCCAGAGAAAACCCGAATGCCCTAACCCTAACCCTAACCCCGAATCTAAACCTAACCCCTAAGCCTAACCCTAACCCTACTCCAAACCTAACCCCCGACCCTTAAATCTGACCCCTAACCCTAACCCTAACCCTTAACCCTAATCCCTAACCCTAACCCCTAACCCTTAACCCTAATCCCTAACCCCTAAGCCTTAAATCTGACCCCTACCCCCAACCCCTAACCCTTAACCCCAATCCCTAACCCTAAACCCTAACCCTTAAATCTGACCCCTAACCCTAACCCCTATCCCTTAAACCTAACTCCTAACCCTAACCCCTAACCCTTAACCCTAATCCCTAACCCTAACCCTTAACCCTTAAATCTGACCCCTAACCCTAACCCCTAACCCCTAACCCTAGCCCCTGATCCTAACCCTAACCCATCACCTCGAATAAAAGCCACTCCACAGAGAGCCTCACTGTGTGATTTCAACTCCGAGATGCTCTGGGAAGGGCAAAACCAGGAGGCAGGAGAGCAGCCGTGGTTGCTAGGGGTGATGGGGAGGCAGAGCTAGTTGACTGATTGCCTTGCTTTGCTTTATGCCACTGGATCCCAAATCTGCTTTACTTTGCAAAGTTGTCCCTCATAAAGTCATTCTTCTTTTCTTTGCCCAGCATTGTAACTTCTAAAAGATCCCCTCACCCTACCCCTTTTGTGAACCCAGGGATACATCCTCAGCTCCTTTTTGAGACAGGACCTCTCTAAATCACCCAGGATGGGCTTGAACTTGAGATCTTCCTGCCTCAGCCTTTGATGGCTGAGATACTCTGATTCAGAGCATGGGGATAACTGGTGGTTTTCATATAGCATCAAAGTGTGAGCTGAAAACTTGATAGTCTTGTTCTCTAGTCAGAAGAATGATGTTCAACATGGACAATGTGTTCGTTCAAAAGATTACACAAGAAGGCTGTGCCACAGGCTATCCCTGAAAGCAAAAGCCATTTGTGAAGGTCATTTGTCATCGCAAGAATGTTTCAGCTCAAGAGCAAACACCCCCTGAATGAAGATGGCTATCATGTCCTCATAAAAACATGTTATGTAACAAAATCTTCAAGGCCATTAGGATGCAGCATCCCATGATTTTCCAGGGAAACCTGGTGCATCCTAATAAAACCCCACCTCCCCCAGCGACGTGCACCGTGGATAGGCAGAAGCTAATCTGAAAGGTCACACACCCAGGATGCCTGGGGCAGTGGGATGCTCTGTGTGATACTGTGCTGGGATATATGCCATCCTGCAGACGGTCCCAGCTTCTGATGGTTGCCTTATGACAGGCAGTATCGCTAATACAGGTATTCAATAGCTTATAGGACACAGTCCACACTTTATTATCAAATAGATTTTGGAGTAGATGATTTTGCCCAACTGTAGGCAAAGTGTCCGTGTCCTGAACTCATTTAAGGTGGGTAGAGCAAAGCAATGATGTTCCATATGTGAGCTGTATTAAAGGCACTCCTTTTTTTTTCCCGGTCCTGGGGATTGAACACAACCTTTGCACTGAGCCACCTCCTTTGCCCTATTTTTTATTTTGAGATAGGGTCTATGTTTCTAAATTGCCCAGGCTGGGCTTGAACTTGCCGTCCTTGGCATGCACCACCACGCCTGGCTTAAATGCATTTTTTGACTTGACGACCTTTTCAATTCACTGTGGGCTTATTGGGATGGCCCATCTGTCCATTTGGCAAAACCCAGAGGACACCGCGCAGAGGGAACCTTTCTGTAAACCAGGACATGACAGCAGTTGTGACAAATGAACCACAGAAAAACAACGTTAATGCTGGGGCAGCGGGGGTGGGGAGGACCTGCAGGCTCTGTCCTCTGTGCCTACTCTCTTGTAAACCTAAAAGTGCTCTTAACAATAAAGTGTATTAATTCACAGCAACAAAAATAACAAACGTCAAAACTGAAAGTAAAAGCCAAGTGGGCCGGCTAGAGTAAGGTCAGCCATCTGTCCACGCACACCCTGATGGCCCGGACAGGTCACAGGCAGTGCCCACGAGCTGTGGCTGCTGCTCAGCTCCCAGCCTCTGCACAAAGCCTCCAAAGCTCCTTTAGATGGATTTCCTCCCCTGCTCACCCCAGGAAGAAGCCTTTTCTGTCCACAGCTTTGGTGGAAAAAGACATCCTGCTAAAACAGTGTGGGGCGCCTGCCTGGAAAATGCAGGCGAGGCTATTACTTTTAGATGAGGCACCAAAAACACATGCGCTGCTGAGCAGCACCTCTCTGGCCCCAAGGACTCCAGGTGCTGACCTGGGGTTTCCTGCCCAGGTTGGCTGGAGAGACAGGAACTACCTTCCTCTCCCTCAACCCCAGAAGGGCAGAAGGGGCACAGCTGCTCCCCAAGTGTCCCCAGGCACATCCTGAGGGAGCTTCCTCTGTGTGTGCAAGGTGAGTAACAGTCTCCAGGGCCAGGACTCTATTACAGTCCGTCAGCCACAGGCCCCAGAAACTACTGAGGTCACATGGCCTGGGGGCAGGAGGATTCTCAGTGCTGGTGCACAGTGAGTGGAAGAGGCCTCTGTGGGAAACTCCATGGGAAACTGGGGTGACCTAGGGAATTGAAGCTCATGACTTTCTCACTATTCATCTTTACACTTTCACATTAATGTGAGCATGAAGTTGATCTGTGAGCATGGGGTTGGAATCCTGGATCAGTCAGCTTTTCCATTGCTGGGACACAATGCCCAACACCCACAATGTAAAGGAGAGGTTTTATTTGGCTTATAGTTCAGGGGATTCAGTCCATGGTTGGCTGGCTCCCAGGCAGGAACATCATGGCAGAAGGGCATGGAAGAGGGAAGCTTCCTAGTTCATGGCTGCCGGGAAGCAGAGCAAGGGAGTAGCAACAGAGAGGAAGGGGCCAGGGACCAGACATAGACCCCAAGGTCATGCCTCCATGTCCCACCCAGACACACACAGAAGTGTGCTCCACCAATCCCCCCACTGGGTCCCATGCCAATCAAGCTGACCCTCCACCCTGACTGCCAGAGTTCCCATCCATTTCCTTACTGGCTGGGTGTCCTTCAGGAGGTGTGAAGAGGACATTATCATCCTGGTCTCACGGGACAGTGTCACGATGAGCCTAAAGATGAGGCCAACCCCAACCACGAAGAAGGACCCTCCCTCCTTGGACACTCAGCCTGACCTTCCTGTGTATTGAGTCAGCACACAGCTATCCTTCATTATCAACAAAAAGAAGGTTGCAGGGATCCCCCAGGGGACATGAAAATCCATGCATGGTCATGTCCCCTACATTAAATGGCATGGCATTGGCCTGTAACATATATACATCCCACCGTATACTTTATTATTTGGGACAGGGCTCACTATGTTGCCCAGGCTGGTCTTGAACTCCTGGACTCATGTAATCCTCCTGCCTCAGCCTCCTGAGTAGCTGGGACTATGGGTATCCACCACCAGGCCCAGCATCCCATAAATTTAAATCATCTCTAGATGACTTATGACACCTAATGCAGCATAAATGATACATAAATAATGGTTATACTATATTGTTTAGGGGATAACAACAAGGGGAAAAAAGCCTGTATGTTTAGCACATATGCAATTTTTAAAGATATTTTTGATCTAAGGCTGGCCGAGTCCACGGATGTGGAAGCCAGCTGTAAATTCCTATGGCTATGGACAGCTGTGCACCACTCAGAGCAACACAGGGAGCCTCTGGGCTAGGAATCTGATGGCAAGCGGGAAGACGGGGTGTCTCTGTGATAGAACCCTTGTGCTCCAGGAAGTGGTTGGAAGCAGAAATGTTGCTGCAAAGAGAGTCTGGCAAGGGAGTCAGGGGAGAAGGAGCGGCAGGAGGGTCTGCAGAGATGCCGGGCACTGCAGGGCTGCGGCTGGGATGTGAGGGGCAGGCGGAGCAAGGGCCCAGGCGCATGCGCAGCCTCGAGGAAAGCGTCTCAGGCGCATCACAGCAGGGCAGGTTCATCTGTTTATTTTTTTCAAAACAAAACTAAAAATCACCACTCAAAATCCTTGAGATGAGTCAGTTAAAAGCTTTCTGCTATTTGCAGCCGGGTCGGAACAGCGCTGCACACTGGTGAGCTGGGAATGTCGGGAGCTGGTGGCTGGGAGGCGTCTCTCCTCCCTCCCCTCTGCCTCAGCTGCCCCCCATCCTTCTCCTGCTGCCACCAGCCTGGTGGTGGCCAGACTCCTTCCGCTGAGCCTGGTGCGGCACATTCTCCTGGGCTTCCGATGTGACTGCCATGCCTTGCTCTGGAGAGGTCCTCGAGCGCCACCGTCCCCCAGGGGTGGCGTGCTGATGTCCCTGGAGCAGGTGAGAAGGGCCCGCTCCCTGCTGTGCCCTTCCGGGTCCCAGGGAGAAATCCACTCGGCTGTCATCACCGCTCCTGCTTGGTGTTGGCTTCACTGTGCTCCAGGGTGACCCTGCCGCTATCTTGAGGCCCGTCCTTCTTGCCCCAGTCCTTCTCTATGTAAAACTCGGCCAGCACAGGGCAGTGCTCGGAAGCCACTCCGCCCCAGGACCAGTTATCTGGGATCCACGGGTTCGTGAGTCCTTCTCTCACCACGGCCCAGTGACCTGGAGGGGAGGGAGACACCCAGAAGTCAGGACAGGAACGGTGGGCTTGCAGGTGGTGCGGCAGGTCAGCCTAAGGAAACTGCTGGGGCCAGGCAATTGGCCAACACAACTTTCCACACAAACAAGGCTCACACATGTAGGCACTGAAGCTACCCAGAGGCCAGGTCTCCTGCCCATCCAAAGGCAGCAGGGAGCCAACATCATTTGTGGACGGCTATTAGTTTGACCAGCAAAATATGTATTTCAACCAGGTGTGGGGGTGCAGCCTGTCATCCTAGCATTCTGGGAGGCTGAGGCAGGAGGATCGCAAGTTCAAGCTCAGCCTGGGCAACTTAATGAGACCCTGTATCAAATTTTAAAAAGAGGAGGGCAGGGATGTAGCTTAGTGCAAAGGCCCTGGGTTCAATCCCCAGCCCTGCAAAGACAAAAACAAAAAGTACTTGACTTGGGGTCAGATGCCTCATGAGGATGTCCCCAGCTAAGGTCTTACTTTGCAAAGCAAAAGACACTAAGGTGGGAGGTGGGTGGAGGTGGGTGATGAATTCTACAGAAGGGGTTAGAAAGAGAAACTTAGGCTTTTGAGAAAGGAAAGGCATTTTTAAAAAGGGAAAGACTTAGAAACAAACTAAGTTGGAGGTCTACCCAACAACAATTAAACGAGTTACAGAAGCGATCACGGGCTGTTTCAGGCACCCCTGCAAGGCTCAGTCCTAGGCTGTCAAGGTCAGGGGCTGGAGACAGAAGGGTCTCTCCCTCCTCCTGCCACACACGCTCAGCCGCAGTCTCTCTTGGGCTCTGGGGGGCTGGGGGTCCCTGCCAGGTCCCCCGAGAGTCCAGCAGGAAGCCAGTGCCCAGAGGAAGGGGTTGGTGACACAGTGCAGACTAAGGATGACGGCCTGGCTGCGCATGCTAAGACTCTCATGTTGGGAAACAGCCATCGCTCTTTTCTTAGTTTTACGATTTTTGTTGAGGTACAGTGTGGACCTGTTGGGACTCTGTAAAGCACTGTTCTTGTCTTTCGTCAAGGACCCTGCTGGTGGGCTGGGGGTGAAGTACTTGTCTAGCACGTGTGGGCCTCGGGCTCCAACCCCAGTACTCCCTCCACATCTCTGACGAGGGACAAATGACCTGAACAGCAAGCCCGTAAATGCTCACAGAGGAGCTGACACTTTCAGACAGGACTGGGGTTCCCAACTCTCCTCCAGAATGGGAGGAAGTGGGGCTGCGTTCTGTCTCCCTTACCTGTGAACACCTTCTTCAGGCTTTTGCTGATCCAGATGTTGTCCAGGGATTTGGAGCCTTGGGGGTTTTTGGTGCTGATGTTGGTGAAGATGTGCGCAGGGATGAGGTGGTGGAATTTCTCTCTTCTCAGGATATCATAGTCACTGCTATCTGGCCCTTGGCCAAAATCCCCCAATATGATGACATCTTTTTCTCCTAGAAGTAAAAGGAAGAAAATCAGGTGGAGGATGTGATATCGCAGCAGAAGTGAATACAGGTTCGGCTGAAGCTGAACCTTAAGAACTGCGATCCCGACTTCTGGAAAGGGACTTCTGGGGAAGTGCGAGGATGGAAACTCTACAGGTTCATGAATTATGCTTCAGCTACTTCATGAATTCGATTCTCCAGAAAGACTGTCAGCTCCTCAAAGAAGAAACTGCTCACATTGCATTGCTGAGTGCACAGTAAGTGCTGAATAAATACCCTCTGAGTGAATGAATTCTGCCACAAGCCTGTGCCTGGTCTGGCTGGAACCCTTCTAGGCTCAGCTGTTTTAGCTGAAGCAGAACTGAGGTGCCTCCTATTAACAGGAATAGCGGACTAGCCCCTGGCTGAGAAAGCAAGATCACCTTAACAAATACACTAAGTCCCTGGTTTGAACATTCGAGTTGCAAAATTGAACAGATACAAACTGGACCTTGCATCACACACATTTGTAGATGGAACCCACCGTGGAAGTAGCTCCCGAGTCTCCCAGACACTGTCACAGCCGTGCTGCCGGGCGCTCACTGTGCAGTGCCATAGTGTGCAGTAGCGCAGTGCTCAGTCAGAGCCCAGGATGTCCGGAAGCGAGAGGAAAAGCAGTGGTGATGTGGGGTGGGGTGTGGGGGGGGGACTGCTAGGAAGTGCAAAGCAGTGACCATGGAAACTGAAGCAAAAATAATTGAGAGACTGGATTGAGGTGAAAAGATAGTACACGTGACTGGTTCTGAAAACATGAAGCACTCAGCCATTGGCACAATTCCAAAGAACGAGGACCAGATCATGGAACATATGGAGTCCGCTGCGCCAATGAAGTCAACAATAATATCCATGCCTGCCTCGCAAGCGCAAGGTCCTGAGTTTGATCCCTGGTACCAAAAAAATACTAATCATAATCATAATATCCAAAAAGTGTGGTTCAGTGATAGAGGAGATGGAGAAACTTCTCAAGTACGTGAATGCAGGATCAGCGTCAGCATCTGGACCCACTCAGCTCACTGCTTGTTCAGAAAAAGCAAAAAGCCTGTTTGAAGACTTGAAGAAAAAAGAGTGAACGAGGTGCCTCTTTTACTGCCAGCCATGGACGGTTTAGGAGTCAAGGCTGGAGCCAACCTTTGCAACGGGAAAGTGTGAGGGTCTGAGAGCAGAGACCTTAGCTGCCCAAGAACCTCCAGCAGCACTTATTGGTGGTGATGAGAAAGAGCTGCTACTCAGACTGTCACTGGATCGGTTTCCAAGAGGGTAGACAGAATCGAGTCCATCAAAACACCTGTGTCACCAGAGTCGGGTGGGAGCGAAACTCCATCTTGCCCTCCGTGTCCTGCTGCTGCTGGCCCTTCAGCTCTGTCACCTCTCACCTCCCTCCTCCAGCCAGTAACTCTCCTTGTCCACTCAGCCCATGCATCCCCAGTGTGCCGCCGTTGCACTGCACTGTACTACCCTTTGAAGGTAACTGTAGAAGTAAAGTTTATTTACAGTAAAAGAAAATCAGGTGGAGAGCGAAACTCAACACGGACCCTGGCACCTTGAGATGGGAAGGGGATTCCCTGATTCCACTCCCCAGCCTGAGGACGGAGGTATGGTCTCATCTGGCATCTCCAGGTTCCCCAGTCTGCAAGAGCAGGGCTGATGCAATACAGAAACCACCTGGGTTCGAACTCCTGGGGTCTGGTCTCACTGTGGAAAAAAGCCAAAGCATCCTGCTGGATAGGTAACATTAATGTTCAACACGTATTTCCGGAGCACCCAGGTGGGCCAGAAATTCAGAGAGGGGTACAGTGGGCGGGGGAAAGATGGGGACAGAGCACAGGGGCAGAACCAGAATGCATCCATAGGGCCGGGGATTTAGCTCAGTAGTTCCGCCGCCTGCCTCACAAGCAGAAGGTCCTGAGTTCGATCCCCAGTACCAAAAAAAAAAATGCATCCATAGCACAGGGAAGGGTGGCCGAGGTGGAGAAGGTGGCTGCCTTGGGTCTCAGAGGATACACAGGCCACTCAGGGCAATAAGATGAGCGGGAACCTGTGCTCAGGCAGGAAGTTCCCAAACACCCTGGTTTCCGGGGTAACACCTGGAGCAGCTGATGCTGGAGGTGTAAGAAGCGGCTACTTGTGCCTGACTCGCAGGTGGTCTATCTGCTGAAGGTCAACTTGAACCCTGGACCAGGAAAAGGCTGGTCTCCCGGCATCCGTGGGCAACCACGGTGTCCACTCCCCACAGCGATGACTGGTTCTCCATTCTCTGGCTGCGGCTCATTTCTCAGGCTGCTGCTAAAACTCACCGCTGTAACAAGGCTGAAGTGAGAATCTCACTCCGAAATCTGTGTCCTGGCTTTCTGGGTTTAGTAGAGAATTCCAGTCTAAAAGCAAGGCCATCATTGATTCTGGATAGATTTACCTGCTTGCTTTGCTCATATCCCACCGGGGATATGAGGTGCCTCTCCCCGCACCCCACCAATGCTGGGTATTCTCACCAAAATGGGCACAGCTTCTTTCTGTTGTAAGAAAACAAGTTGTCTTCAAGTTATGTGGAGTCCTGGGCTGGGGTAGCTCAGTGGTGAGTGTCCGCTTTGCATGTGAGGGCCTGGGTTCCGTGGCCAGCCCCTCGCTATGTGCTAGTGTACATGTTTGTAATTCTGCTGCACAGAAGATTTCTCTCGTCTTCCTCGCTTATTACTTTACTTGATCATTTATTTATACCAGTATGGGCTCATATGCTTCAAATTATAATGTGCAACCTATTAATGAGTTTGTTAAAGCTCAGATTTTTCCGCCTTGATCTTTGGGGCTCTTTCTGTCGGCTCCTGGCTCCTTCTCACACACACCTGCTGTGTTTTTTGTTGAGCGCTTTCTTTCTTACTCTCTAAGATGCTCCAGGACTGTCCTGTATCTTTTCTTCCTCCATCCTAGAATTGGTCACTTCTCGGAGGGCCCCGGATCTTTGATCAGAGAGACGCCAGAAACAGAGGGCGGGGCTGGAGTCTTCGCTGTATCTCTACGCTGCACAGGGATCTAGTGGTTTATTGACATTAGTACATGAAGTCTTCAGAGACTAAGAACAGCACCTTGTCATCCTATATAGGAACTGGTCTTTCCCCAGCTCATCATTTGCCTTTTTATTTGCTCTATGGCCAAACTGCAGCAGAGATATTTAATTTTTCTTTTAATGCACTACCATTAATAAAATGTCCCTACATGGACTCCAAAATCAAACCAATATTCACAAGCTCCTTTTATGTTTTCACTTTTTCAAATTTCATTCTTTTTCTTTTTTTTTTTTTGTCAGAGTCTTGTTATGCAGTTCAGAACTTGCTATGTAGCCCAGGCTGGGCTTGAACTCACACCCACCCTCCTGTGTCAGCCTCCCGAGTGCCGGGATCACAGGCGTGTACCACCATGCCCAGCCAACTGTTTTGATTTTAAAATTAAAATTTGATGGAAATATTAGCCACAGCAATTAGACAAGAGAAAGAAATAAAAGGAATAAAGATAGGAATTGAAGAAGTCAAATTGTCATTATTTGCAGATGACATGATACTCTATATAGAAGACCCCAAGAACTCCACCAAAACTCTTCTAGATGTAATAACCAAATTCAGTAAGTAGCTGGATACAAGGTCAACACACAAGAATCAATAGCTTTCCTCTACATGAACAACAGACTCACTGAGATAGAAACAGGGCAAACAATTCCTTTCACAATAGCATCCAAAAAACCAAAATACCTAGGAATCAACCTAACAAAAGAAATCAAAGACCTCTTCTCTGAAAACTATATACTCTGAAAAGAGAGACTGAAGATGGTATCAGAAAATGGAAAGCCATCCCTTGCTCCTGGATAAGAAGAATCAACATAGTGAAAATGGCCTTACTTCCAAAACTGCTATATAGATTCAATCCAATCCTAATTGAAATCTCAGCAGCATACTTCATGGACCTTTAGAAACCAATCCAAAAATTCATTTGGAACAAGAAGAGACCCAGAATAGCAAAAGCAACAGAGACATGGCAACAGAGACATGGCAGGGGGTATCATAATCCCCAACTTGAAACTATACTACAAAGTTATTGTGATAAAAACAGCATGG
Organism: Heterocephalus glaber; assembly: GCF_053883595.1. Classification (NCBI taxonomy): domain Eukaryota; kingdom Metazoa; phylum Chordata; class Mammalia; order Rodentia; family Bathyergidae; genus Heterocephalus; species Heterocephalus glaber. The sequence continues at coordinate 32,338,486 of NW_028258381.1, forward strand.
TACTGGCAAAGAAACAGACCTGAGGACCAGTGGAACAGATTAGAAGATGCAGAAACAACTCCAGCACACTCAGCCACCTCATCTTCAACAAAGGAGCCAAACACTCTCACTAGAGGAAAGACAACCTCTTTAATAAATGGTGCTGGAAAAATTGGCTTTCCACTTGCCAAAGATTAAAACTAGACCTATATCTCTCACCATGCATTAAACTAAAATCAAAATGGATTAAAGATCTAAATATTAAAATAGAAACGCTGAACCGGCTGGAACAGAGGTTAGGTAGAACTCTTGAAGACACTGGTGTAGGAAAAGATTTTATGAACAAAATTCTCAGCTGCCCGTGAACCAGCACAAACAATCAACAAGTGGGATCTCTTCATATTAAAAAGCTTCTGCATAGCAAGAGAAACCACCAACAGTGTGAAGAGACAACCCACAATGTGGGAAAAAATCTTCACCTGCTCTTCCTCAGACAAAGGTCTACTATCTCGAATCTATAAGGAACTTAAAAAAATCAGATCTCCCAAATTTAAAGACCCAAACCAAAAATGGGCATCTGAAATGAACAGACATTTCTCAGACAAAGAAGTAGAAATAGCAAATAAATACATGAAAAAATGTTCAACATCACTGGTCATTTGAGAGACGCAAATGAAAACAACACTGAGATTCCACTTCACTCTGGAAATGGCTGCTATCATGAAATCAACCAATAACAAATGCTGGTGGGGCTGTGGGGAAAGAGGAACACTGCTCCACTGCTGGTGGGAGTGCAGACTGGTGCAACCACTGTGGAAATCAGTGTAGAGATACCTCAAAGAACTAGGACTGGAAGTCCCATTTGACCCAGCTAGTCCCCTGCTGGGGATCTTCCCCAAAGAATTAAAAGAATCATACCACAGTGATACATGTGCGCCCATGTTCATAGCAGCACAGTTTGTGATAGCTAAAACTTGGAAGCAGCCCAAATGCCCATCAACCGGAGACTGGATAAAGAAAATGTGTTTTGTTTTTTTTAATAAAATGGAGTATTACTCAGCCACAAAAAATGAGGAATTGGAGACATTTATAGCTAAATGGATGCACATTGAGGTGATACTCTTAAGTGAAATTAACAGGACACAGATGTATAAATACCAAATAGTTTCTCTAGTGTGAGAAACTGAAAGTGTAAATAAGGACTAAAAGGTATAATAGATAATGTGAAATAGGAAGAAAAGGGGCAAAGGGGAAGTGGGAGGGGTAGGGGAAAGGAAAGAAGGGAATGGGATTAATATGAGAAAATGAAAAAATAGAAACAAAGTCTTTATAAATAGGGAGGGCAGGAGAAGGGGGAAAAAATAAGAACCAAGAGAGATTATGTAAAGGTGCAAATTTCCAATGATGAATGTCATTACATTGTGTACCTAAAATGTACCGATAAAACTTAAAAAGAAAAAAAATTAAAATTTGAATGTTTAGTAAGCAAACTAATAGTGTGCTTAACAATTCCCATCCGGAGCTGGCCAGAGGAAGCCAGCCCCTGTGTCTCCTGTGACTTGGCCCATGCATGAGCAGGCTTGTGTGTTGATTCACAATAGCACCTTTACCTATGAGTTCCTACGCTGTTTTTCTACTCATCAATACATCCTAGAGATGGATCTCCTTCAAATTAGCAGTCTTTAAACAGTTTTTTCTTTCACTGTTTCAGAGCACTTGGGATACAACCCAGGGCCCAGTGCATGCCAGGCAAGTGCTCACCACCGAGCTACGTCCCGAACCCCACGTTTTCTTTTCTACACAGAGAATTCCTTTTCTCAAATGCAGTCATGCAGGGGCCCCAGAAAGGGGCAGATGTGGTTGAGGTGGGAGGGTTCTGAGGAGGCTCCTGACACTGACGCTGAACCTCACTCCTGAGACTGGGGTTCCACTGCAGAGACCCCTCTGGGCATCCTCAGCGTTTCCTAAAGCTCTCAGGGCTTCTGTGTGCAGCCAGCGTGGAAGCCACCTCCAGCAGCCAGACGGTCAGGTCTCCCTGGTGCAGTGGACACACACAGATGGGGGGGTGTCTTCCGCTGTCATTTCTCCACCTGACAACAGGCCACGGTGCGTACTGACTCAAGCCTCTTCCTTTATGTTCTGTAATAATGTTTTATAGGCTTCCTTTCTTTTCCTCTTCCTTCTTCTTGCTTTTTTGAGACAATCACTCACTTTGTAGCTCAGGCTGGCCTTGAACTCACAATCCTCCTGCTTCAGCCTTCCAAGTGCTGGGATTACAGGTATGTGCCACCATGCCTGTCCACTTTTGTCATTTTATCACCATATTTCTAAGTATTTTTATGATGAATAGGATCTTTACTTTCATTATATCCCCCCTTCCCCACTTCAAACAAGAAGTTTATTTAAACAAGACACTTAACTTACAGGAGAAAAAATCTGGATTCTTTTGCTAAAGAGTAATTTACTCCTACTGAAAGACAGATTTTCTTACATGTAACAGCTACATACAAAAAAGTCATAAAATTGTCCTTGGTTTTACAATGATAAATGAAAAACATTAAATAAAGTATACAAGGATTGTTGAGGTCTTTTGTGTGAAACAGTGAGAGCAAAATAACTTACTGGAATATAAAGATCAGAGCTGAATGAGCATGTCACTAACGCAGAAAGGGGATTATCATCACAGAACCAGTATTGTCCCTGTCCCATTTCCATGTGATGTCAATCAAAACATGTTGGCCACAGTTAAAAAAATGCGATGTGCTAATATGCTTGTGTGCATACACCAGATACTTCATGTACAATAAAGGAATGGAGAAGGGAAAATGAGAGAAGAGAGAAAACCATGCTCTAGTGCTCAGGCTGTGGTAGAACCAAACTGCCATTTTCTAGTGGAGAATGTATCATTGGTCTGTAAGATCAGAGTTCTGGAGCGAAGCTGTCATAGGTTCCCTTTTCAGCAGATAGATACCTTTGTCTGCAGCTGGGACATATCCATTGTATCTTGGTCTTTCATTTCCAACTCTGTGGACACCTGTCTCATTGCCTGGCTGCCCATCGGATTGGAATCTGGTCTTCCTCATGGACAAGCCCGGTGCTCACCAGGGCTCTCTGGTTTACGAAGCACTGTGCACCTCAGTCCTAAACGGCACCACGGAACCTTCCTGCCCCACCATGGTCAAATTCACATGGTCACTGCTCTGGGTCTGGGCTCCCTCCTTGGGCCTTTCTTCAGCCACGGCAAGCATCCAAGGCTCCCCAGCTTCCGCGTCTCAGAAAGGGGACCGGGTCCGCACAGAGCCAGCACATGGGCAGCACCAGAACGGCGCAAGGAGGAGGTGCCAGTGGAGGATGAGGGACAGGGCGCCTTTGCCTGTGCTCCCTCCCCAACCTGTGTGCCCTTCCAGCTTTTTCCTCAATTCACCAGTTCTCATCATTCATTTACTGGGGCCATTTCCTTTTTTTAAACTTGAAGCGTAACAAAAAGGGTGATCATGTTCTCTGACAGCAGTGCTATTTCCATCTCCTTTCCCCGGATTGCTCATCTCACTGTATTAATCCACAGGAACTTGGAGAAAGACAGGCCACAGAGTTCTGAGACCAGAGCTGCAGATCTGGAAAGCGGCTCTTGGCCCAGGTCTAAGAGGAAACAATGGGGTGACCTTGAGATGCGATCTAGGCTCTGTTCCCTCAGCTCAGTGGCCTCAGGCAACCCCTGGGGTCCAGAAAACAAGACGCACAACCCTTTTCCTGGGGTTCTGTCCAGATGAGACACGGGCCGATGTGACAAAGTGGGATCAGGCCAGAGTGGAAAGGTTTTCTCTTTGAAGTATTCTAAGCATTTCCCCCACAGCCAGTTATTTGTACAGGAAGCAGAGCAGTTAGAAAGTATTTTCCAAGAAAGGGAATAGGAATTCTGAAAGAACAATGCAGCCCAGCCAGGCTCTGAGGGATTCCCACGGCTCTGCCTGACCCTTCTCCTAGGGAGGTCATGCAAGGAAGACCATGACCCAGGGGGTGACCCTTCCTCATGTGCACCTTGCGAAGGAAGCTTTTAGGAAAGCAGTTCCTAAATGAAATCATCAGTGTTATCTGCGACAGTCACGTATGGTGGTGCATGCCTGTAATCCCAGAAATCTTCCAGTGACCCTCCAGCCTCAGCCTCCTGAGTGCTGGGATTACAGATGTGCACCACCATGCCTGGCCCCTTTTTATCCTGAAACAGGGTCTTGCTGAGTTGTCCAAACAGTGAGTTTGAGGTCAGCCTGGATTATATAACAAAGCCCTGTCTCAAAAATACCAAACCAAACCAAACCAAAAATAAAGGGGTCGGGATATAGCTCATTGCCAAGGCCCTGAGTTCAATCCCCAGTACCACAAACAAACAAACAAATGAGCAAACACCAACTGAGACCCTCAGCCAGTCTTTTTTCTTGGCCTGATTGCTTCAGTAAGGGCGAGAGGGAAATTGAAGCAAAGTGCAATGACAGTAGCGACCAGCAGAGGGCAGGCGCGCGCTGCAGATGGCCCCTCCTAAGCTTGGGACAGGGTCTGGATGAGGCCCCTGAAGCTTCCGTGTGGCCTGCATGCTGGGTCCCATGCTGTCCGAGGCCAGGTCACCGGAGGACCCAGTGGTAGCGTCCAGCAGGAAGGCCGTCTGGGAGCCATGTTGGTGACCATACACGTGGTCACTGTATGCCGGGCCCTGGGCTGACCACTTCCGGACAGCGCATCCGGTGACTGCGTACCTGAGCAAGGTGGCTCTGAGAAGCGGGAGACAGGCAGGTGTCTGGGCAGCCAGCCCCGAGGGACTGCAGGACAACACACATTTCTTGTCTGGGATGGGTTTGTTCAGGTATCTCAAAAGCATATTCTGCCCATTAGATATCTGTGTCACCGATGGTACAAAGGAAGCTTTCTGTTTCTTCAGTACTGACTACTGAAGTTGAGACCCTGACATTGAACTGCATCCCTAGTCCCGTTTTATCATTGTTTTTGAGCCAGGGTCTTGCCAATTTGCTAGGCTGGGACTTGCAGTCCTCCTGCCTCAGCCTCTTGAGTGCTGGGATGACAGTCGTGTCACTGTTAGGCCCGCCTATGTGAGTGGTCTTTGCTCTGAGCAGCTGCAGGTGCCTAGAAGCCCGGATTCTCCTCCGGGACTCCACCTGCAGGGGGTGTGTGGGGTGGGCTCTCGGTCACTTGTTCCCTTAGATCCCAGAAGGGAAGGGAGAGACTGAGGCCCATCTCCTCAGAGACCCCTTGGCCCTCTCCAGTGCCAGTGCTGCCTCCGGGGCGAGACCCCGCTGAAGGACCACCCCCCAGGTGCCAGGCACGGCTCCGGGCCCTGCTTCCCGAGTTCACAGAGGGGCGCCCTGTCCTCCAGCCCTGCTCAGATCTGAAAGCAGAAAATCCCACTGAGGATGTAAGAACCCACGGCCACACAGTCCAGGGGAAGGGAGCGAGGCCTGGAGCTGTGAAGGACTTGGCTGCTGTTGGCACCGTGGGAAGAAGGTGTTGTCTCCTCTGCTGATCGACTGAGCCAGGCTGTGCCCAGGCAGGTCCTGGCACTTCCTGCATCCCTGGCCTGAGGGTTACGGTTAACAATTAATTGGCTGTGAGTTACAGGAAGGGCACACAGAACGTGGGTCACTGTCCCCATCCAGATGCATCAAGGCCGAGCGAGCCAGGTCAACAGTCTCTTGGCAGTTTATCAAAGTACCTGCTGAGGCTTCTGAAGAAAACCTGACCACTCCCTGAGTACCAGGGGAAGAAGGGTGATGGCCGGCTTAAGGCCCTGGAGGAGCTGTGGGTTTTCCTTTCTGCGTCCATGGGAAAAGGAGTTCAGATTGTGCATAGCAAACTGTCACCCATGTGAAAACCTATCAAATCATTGTTTTTCTGTTTTTGTTTTTGTTTTTTGTGATGCTGGGGATGGAACCCAGGGGTGCTCTACCACTGGGCTACACGCCCAGCCCTTTTCCTGTTTTATTTTGAGACAGGGTCTCTGGGGGCAAACTTGTGATCCTCCTGTCTCAGGCTCCCAGAGTAGCTGGGACTAAAGGTGTGCGCCACCCCATCTGGCTCAAGTCGTCTGTTGTAACAGGTGACAGAGTGGCTGTGGGGGAACACAGCTGCTTCCTGGATGGGGCATCTTAGCACCGTTTTTTTACTGTGAAGACTAAAATTTCCTTATAGAACATTGTGCTTCCAGCAGCCCTCTTCTCAACAGCCCCAAGGGGGCGCGACCCAGGTGCCCCCAACAGCTGAGCTGGTGAACAGGGAGATGGGGTCCCTATGGACAGCGGGACACTATTCACCCTCAGAGAGGACAGGAGTTCTAATACACACTGCACTGTGGGTGAACCCTAAAGACCCAAGGACTGGTCAAAACATACAGTATGTGTTTGAATTTAAAATTTTATTATACTAAAAGACACATTGCTATTCATCTCATCAAGGTACCCTCGCCCAACACACTTATCCCTTGGTTCTTGCCACTTTCTGAAGGAGTTCTGGAAGTTCTCTTTCATGAGTGTCTTTATGAGGTGTGATCAAAACTACAGTGAATGTTGCTCCCAAGTGCCTCCCAAGGAAAGGCAGGCTCCTAAAAACATTACAGTGTATCCTCGTCTACCTTATTCAATGCATCTGGCATTGTGTAATTTCTGGCTCTTCCCCAAAGCCAAAGTGACCATGAAAGGGAAACATTCTCAATCAGTTCAGGACACCAAGACAGCCAAGAGTGTAATTAACTACAGACACTCATGAAAGAGGACTTCCAGAACTGCTTCAGAAAGTGGCAAGAGTGGTGGGATAAGTGTGTTCAAAGTGAGGGGGATTTGTGACAATGTGTTTTTTACTGTAATAAAAAGTCTTAAACCTTCACTGTTTTTTAATCACACCTCATATTATCGTAAATGAAATAAGCCAGACCCAAAAAGACAAGTCCTGTACAATTCCCCTTATGTGAACGATGCGGTCGCCTCCACGGAGACAGGGAGCAGGATGGTGGTTGCCAGGAGCAACAGGAGGTGGGAGAGGCTGGGAGTTAGTGTTTCAGGGGCTCAGAGTTCCAGCTGGGACAGCAGGAAGGTTCTGGAGATGGATTTACACAGCAGTGTAAATGGACTTAATGCCACCACACCACACACTTAAAAATGATTACACAGGTACCTTCCAGATCATGTGTCTATTTCTACAACAAAAAACTTTTACAATATAAGCTCATAGTTTAACCAGAATACTTTCGTAGCCAAATCTGTTCTTAATCTCCCAGTGTGAGGGGGCAGCGTAGCAAGGAGACGTCTTAGGAGGCTAAAAAGTACAGTAGAGACTCGGGTACAGAAGAGAATTCCAGGGCTCACCTGTAAAGCCTCAACTAGAGAAGGCAGTGGCTCTGGCAGACCACACCCCACCACAACCCCTCTGTCTTTATGGTCCTGCCAGCTCTCCTTCTGATACCAAGCACGGAAAACTGGGTGAGTGGGGTGAACCTAGGAAGATTCCACCTTTCTCCCCAAGGTCCTGCTCTTTCCAATTTTTTTTTTTTTGGTCGTACTGGGGATTGAGCCCAGGATCTTTGCACTAAGCCTCATCCTCAGCTCTTTATTTTTATTTTTGTTTGTTTGTTTTGAGACAGGGCCTTGAACTATGTAGCCCAAGCTGGCCTCAAACTTGCAGTGATGCCCTGTCTCAGCCTCCCAAGTGCTGGAAATACAGGCGTACACCACCACGCCCAGCCCAGCTTTTTATTCTAAAATTTTTATTTTGAGAAAGGGTTTTGCTAAGTTGCTATACTGCCCAGGCTGGGCTTGAATTTACAGTCCTCCTGCAGCAGCTTCCCAGGGTGCTGGGACCACATGCATGCACCTCCACACCCAGCTCCTGTTTTATTTTGTATTCTTGCTGATAGCCTTTCCATCTTGGGTGACATGGAATCTCTATGTAGTTGTGATTTGCATTTCTCTAATAGCTAAAAATATTGAACACTTTGAAAATATACTGATTGGCCATTTGTACTTCTTCCTTTGAGAAATGTCTATTCCATTCATTTGCCCGTTTTTTGGATTGGGTTATCTGTTTTGTTTTGTTTGCTGGACTGGAGCTTGAATCCAGGCCCTTCACACTAAACTCCATCCTTAGCCTTTCTTTATTTTGAGATAGGGTCTTGATTGGTTGCTAAGTTGCCCAGGCTGGACTGGAACTTGTGATCCTCCTGCCTCAGCCTCCAACTAGTGTTCTAATTCTCCTGGTGTTTTAAAGTCAGCTTGGGTACCCTGATCCCCCAAATGCTTGGTGCTTCTCTCTATGTCCTCCTGATCACCCAGCAGAGGGCAAGTGGGTTGGGGCTTGAGCTCAACAGCCACCCAAGGGGCTGAGATTAAGACCGCATCCCACCGGGGAAAACTCAGTGGCTAATAGGAACACACCTTCGAGTCACCTCCTGTCTTTCACAAGAGAATGTGAGCATCTAAAGGTGGCACCATGGAGTGGGACCAGGACGAGTCATCAACGAGAAGGGCTCATCACTTATATTTGCCCTCTAATTCTTTGCATTCACAAGAGGCAGACAAGGCACGAAGCCACCACCATGGAATCCACACGTGATGTCCACAGAGGAGACAAAGATTACCATGCAGGGGCCAGCTAGGCCCTGTGAGGGGCAGGTGTGTGACCGTCCCAGTCCCCACGGCTTGCTCTGCTGACAGATACCTGGCCTCGGTGGCCCGAGGTGGCATGGAGGACCCTGAGCTGCCCACCCTGCAGAAGCAAGGCCGGGCCGAGGAGAAGGACCCCATCCTACCTTTCAGGGTGCCCTGCAGGGTCTGTGCCAAGCTTGCCAGACGGTGGCTGTCACTGGGATTCTTGCTGGGGTTCTCTGTCGCCGGGAGGCTCAGGGCAGCCAGGTGAAGGTTCACAAGGGTCACTTCGTTACTTCCCACCTGGGCAGCGGGAGACAGAGAGACAGGGAGGGGTTCGCACGCTGCCACTTCCCGATGCACCACGCGCACCTCAGTCCACACACGTCCCACCACTGGGGGCTCCTGTCCCCCTGAAGCCCACCCTGTGCTGATTAACCTTGATCACAGCTGGGCAGCAGGGGGTGCTCTGCAGGCCTCACCCAGGGAGACACTTTATCTGCTGGGCCGTCAGGCCCCACTTGACTGCTTGGAGTTTGGCTAGTAGGCCTTTGGTTGTCATGGAAACAAAAATAAACACTGCTAAGAAAGGAAAGATGGGGGCTCCAGGAAGCAGAGGTGTCAAGCTTGTCTGGCAGACAGGGCCCCAGTTTGACACCCCCAGGCCCACAGCTCTGTCGCTGCAGCCCTGCCTATCAGGGAAGCCACCTTGTGGCTAGGCAGGGGTAAGGGCAGGATGCACTGCACTTCTTCTCATCTCTTTTTCTCTCTCTTTTTTCTTTTTGCAGCATTGCGGATGAAATGCAGAGTCTCACACGTACTAGGCAAGCACTGTGCCTCTGAGCTAAGTTCTCCAACCAAGCCCCACCCCTGTACGGGACCATCCACCTGCACAGCTCTGCATGTGACCCGCGGCACAGGAGGCCACGTGCCTGGCTAGGGGGCTTCTTGAGAGGAGCTGGGCCACCACGGGGGACACCACAGCACTTTTTCATCCAAAAGAGCTTGCACAGTTTTGTCAGTCCAGGGGATTCCGTCCAGGGACTGAATGCCCTGAGCTGCATCCCCAGCACTTCTCTCACTTTTTATCTTGAGACAAGGCCTTGTGAAGTTGCCAAGTTGCCCAGGGCTGGACTCAAACTTGTAATCTTCTTGTCTCAGCCTCCCACAGTGCCAGGATTACAGGTGTGCGCCACCACGCTCACCTTTAAAAGCCAGCTTGCTGGGCCGGGGATTTAGCTCAGTGGTTTCGCTACCCACTGCACAAGCGCAAGGAGTTTGATCCCCGGTACCAAAAAAAAAGGTAAAAGCCAGCTTGCGTTGCAGTGACACTAGCTAGTCTGGCTGTTGCTGTAGCTTTACTCGGCCAAAGTCGCTTGACATAAAAAGGGGCCCGGCACGGTGGTGAGAGGTTTTAAAGATGACCTGAGCTGACTCCCCCAGCAGGTCCCTGAGTGTGAGTGTGCAGACAGGGCCCACAGGTGAAGACTGTAGGCTGGGGCACAGAAGTGTCAGCGGGTACCACAGTGGACACCCCAGGGCGCACACACCCACCCTTTGGCCTTGCAGCCCTGGGGTGAGGGGGAGCTGCAGCTCGTGGCCCCAAACATACGTGACCTATGGCACAGGTACCTTGAACCTGGCAAGGTGCGAGCTGGGTGCCGGGGGCCTCCCGTGCCCATTGCTGGGGCTCTCCTGCCAGGCAGCATCTCGCACCTCCACACCGGCTGCCGTGTCCCACAGGAATCCCGAGTACCCAGCACTCTGCAGCGAAAAGGAGACATAGTGAGTGCTGGGTGCGAGTTCCACAAGGGAAATGGAGCAAGGGGATAGGCGGTGGGGGCTCCTGCTCCCCAAGAGCATTCCCCAAAGTGCCCCACACAGCCAGGCTCTTCCCGCTGATTGGGCACAGGTATCCCAGGGGTCATCCCGTGCCACAAGGTAGCAGCTTGTGCCCCCTTTGCTAGGGGAGGACACAGGTGCTCAGAGAGGCTGAGTAACTTTCTGAAAACCCTGCAGCTGTGAAGGCCATGCTGGGAATCATTCAGGAGACTGTGTGGGGTGGGGGTGACTTGCAGATGAGCGGCTGGTCACAGCATGTGGGGCCGAGCACTTAGAGGTGGCTCAGTCTGCAGCTGCTGGATAAAGGAGTCTGGGTAGGCCTCAATGCCCGGAGCTCAGGAATGGGTGGAGGGCTCTGCAGGTGGACGCCTGAAGCCTGGGTCATGGCCCTGAGGGCCATGGGGGCACAGACTCTGGGCTGCTGAGGGCAGTTTTGAGGGGTCCCATCATCCCTGCAATCTGAGAGGCTGCTCTCAAGCCGCCCACTTCTGCCACTGCCTGGAGGCTCAGGACAGAGCGGCTTCTTCTCCACACCCACAGCACCAGCACGGGCAAGTTGCACACATCTGCAGGGAGGGCCCACACCATCACAGAGGCCGGCGGTGCTGCTCAGGGCTCCACCAAGCCATAGGGGCGGAAGTGGCCCTGCACAAGCATCCTCCTGGGCAGCTGCCCCCAAGTCTTTGGCTCAGCTCGGGCCGAAGCTTCTGTGCTCCCTGCTGGCAGCAGCACTGGGTGGATTCACAGACCCTGGTCTCAGTGTCCCCTGTGTCAGGGAGCCAAGAGCCACCCTGCCTATCTATGCCTCAGCGTCCTGGGCACGGTGAGGTCGGCAGCGCTCTGTCAGCTCTGTCTGCTCCTCTCCTTTGTGTGTGTCCCATGCAGCGGTGCCAGGGCCACCTTCCCTGCCCAGGGCTCCGGTCATCTTCTGCCTGAAAACAGTCTCAGCTCCCTGATGCCACCTTCCTCCTCACAGCCACCTGTCAGGCCTGCTTGTGTGTTCCCAGTGGCCCCAGGGCCTTTCCTGTCCCCCACCCTTCTGTGCACACTGCTCCATCACTGGTTTGTGACACATCTGGGTGCCTTCAGCAACTCAGACTGACTGTCAAGGTCAAGAGCTGCTGGCCCAGCCGATAGCTCCAGGCTCAGCTCTGAGCACCACCTCCAGGCAGGGGACACTGTGGGGCAAATCACTTCTTCCAAGGTCTCTCAGGTCTCAGCTTTCTTATTTGCAAACTGCCTCAGGCTGCGATGTAGGGGCTAGAGAAGGGACCAGGGGGCTTAGGGACCGGAGACCAGGGTTGGGGAGCAGGGCTTGTGCTTTCTACTTTTTTTTTTTTTTTTTTGGTACTGGGGATCAAACTCGGGTCCTTGCGCTTGCGCAGCAGGTGGTGAAACCACTGAGCTGAATTCCCAGCTCACTTGTGCTTTCTTGTGCAGTACACATACTAAATATTCCTGACCTGCAGGTGGATTGTTTGATTCAGTGTTGTAACACATCTTTTTGATTATCGGTTGTGACCATTCATCCTGATATGTCAACTTCATTGGATTAAGAAATGCCCAGCAGATTAATAGAGCATACTTCTGGGTATGTCTTGGGGAGGCTCATGGAGGTGTGACCTTGGTACTCTGTAGAGTCCCCGGCCCTTCCTCTCTGCCACTGTTTGTCTGTTCTGCTCCTGGCCACCATGAGCTAAGCAGCTTTGGTCCACCATGCCCTTCTACCATGATGTTCCTGCTTGGAGCCAGCTGACCATGGACTGAATCTCCTGAAACCGTGAGCCAGAGCCAGACTAAACCTCTCCTCTTTTAGGTTGTGGGTGTTGGATGTTGTGTCCCAAGGACAGAAAAGCTGAGTAGCACATCCTCCTGAATATTTAAAATTCAGACATAGCCAGACTGGCCCACAGTACTTTATGGTGATGACTGGCTGGGCCTGGACATAGCTGCAGCTGATGGGGACCGGGTGCTCAGTCCCACACCTGCACATCCTACTTGGCCTTCATTGTGCTGATGCACACCAGGGCTGCTTGATTAAATCCTGAAGCTAAGAAAAGGGTTATCCTCTATCATACAGAGGAAGAAACTGAGGCACAGAGGTTTAAGTGGCTGGAATTTGGCTCGTGGTGACTTCATGCTGTTCTCCAATGGCCTTGACCCCCTCGTGGAGCAGGGTGACCTGCCCTGTCCCAACAGTCTGTGAGTGTCTTGGAAGAGGGGCCGGTCGGTGGGGAGGGTTTTCTCACTGATGTGCACCTGGGACAACACAGGGCCTGGTGCGAGTCACCATGCATGAGCAGTTTGCTGGATGGATGAAGAATGCGTGCTGAACAGATGACTCTGAAAGCCCCTCAAAGCTTCACACACCCACACACGTCAAGCGCTATTTATGGACCAGCAAGGTGGTGCTGGCACCTCTGTGAGATCGAGCGGGGATGGCCCTGGGCTCAGTTGTGAGGCCCGGAAGCATTGCCCTCAGCTTTGCTCTGCCCTGTCCTGAATAGGCCTGATTCACTGCCCCTTAAGGGGCCAAGTCCATGCCAAAGTGTGGCCCAGAGCAGGGGGATTTAAGTGCACATTTTTTTTTTTTTTAGTACCGGGATTGAACTCAGGACCTTATACTTTCAAGGCAGGCAGCGGGACCACTGAGCTAAATCCCCAGCTTAAGTGCACATTTTTCAGGAAGAGCTCAAAAAAGTAGGGCCAGACTGTCAATAACAATCAATATGGGTTTATTATTGTTCATAATAATAAATGGCTGGGGGCCCGGGCTTTAGCTCAGTGGTTCTGCCGCCTGCCTCGAAAGTGCAAGGTCCCGAGTTCGATCCCTGGTACCAAAAAAATAAAATAAAATAAAATAATAAATAAATGGCTGGTATACATTTATGGTATACATTTAATCTGGTATACATTTATGATTTATGGCTTAAGAGCCCAAGTTATACATATTAATTATGTAAGTATAATTCACGTTCTAAGCACATTAGGCCCACTACAGGTGAAAAACAACATCTGCATTTATAGGAAAATTATGTAACTATCCTTTTTTGTTTTGCTTTTTTAAAACAGGGTAGTTTAGGCTGCTCTTGAATTCATTATGTAACCCAGGATGACCTCGAACTTGAGGCAATTGTGCTGCCTCAGCCTCCCAAGGGCTGGGATTACAGGTGTATGCCACCACTTTCAGTTTTATTTTGTCTGTGGTGCTGCCACTGAGCTATATCTCCAGCCCAAAAGTCTTTTTCAAAAAAAAAAGTCTTAGCCAGGGATTTAGCTTAGTGGTTTCGCCACCTGCTGTGCAAGCGCAAGGAGCCGAGTTCGATCCCCAGTGCCACAAAAAAAAGTCTCAAAGCCCTCTAAACCTGGCCTTGAATACAGTATGCAAGAACGAAAATGTTTGTACGCAGAGATCCACCCATATCACAGGGCAACACTGCTGACAAAAATCCAGGATCAGGATCTGGTGGAAATGTCAACAGAGCACCTCTATGTGCACAGTTTCAGGTATGAAAGCAAATACATCAGGGATGAACCCAGGTGGCTCTCAAGTTTCCAGTCAGCGTGCAGTGGACGGAATGTGGCAAAGGGACTTCAAGGACAAAGGACAGAATCCCCACTTTGCTGTCCTGGCCCTGGACAGATTCCTCCTCCCAGGACCCCAAGCTTGAATTTCCGCCTGGGCAGCCGTCCACTCCTGAGCTAATATGAAGCAAGCACCAGGGCACTGGAAAGGAAGGGCAGAGACTGAGAACTGGAAGAGAACACAGACTTGCCCAAGGGCACAGCACAGGAAAACGTAAAACGCCCTCGACTGGGCTGGGGGAAAGCCTGCTGGAATAAAATAAAAGCAAAGGTGAGGCTGTGTAGCAAGAGTACCTTCTGGAAAAAAATAAAAAAATAAAAAGTACCTTCTGGAACTGACTCGAGGGCTTCTCGGTGACCAGGGACCGCCAGCATCCCCGAGGACCCCTCCACTTGCGGATGTTGGGCAGGACCGGCTGGTTCAGCTCCGCACAGAACTGCAAAAACAGAGGCCAGTCAGTGCGTGTCCCCGACACTGTGGCTCCGAGCCACCACCTGCAGGCTGGAGGCTGCAGGGCTTCGTGCCTGTGCTCTTGAAGAGCAGGCTTCCCGCTGCTGTCCGTCAATCAAAAGAGAAATACATAAAGAGTGAACAAAGCAAAATAAACATGGGGGTTCCAAAGATCCAGATGACAAGGCAAGCAGCACAAATTAAAACACACACTGTCCACCTGCAAAACACCAAGTAATCATCGGGACTGAGGTTTTCGGTCCCAAATGGTTCAGAAAGAGCAGTCAAAGCCCTGTCCGTACGGGGAAGCCAGTGGCTTCCGATCGGTGTCAAATCCAAAAGGAAAGAAGAGGTCCACATGGAATCTTTCCTCTTCGGGGCTCAGCTTATCGCACAGGGACAGAAAATGACCCCAGCTCAAACCTCAACCACATACTGTTGCAGATGGCTACGTGCCCATCTGTGTCGTGCACGACTTTGTGCTCCTATGTGTTCCACAATGTGGCCTGGGGTCCAAAAAGAGTCTTTATCACCGAAGTAAAACAAAATAGCACAAGGTAGGAAGAAAAGGAAAAACCCTGCCAACTCCAAGCTGGGTGTGGTGGTGCCCGCCTGTAATCCCTGCACTCTGGGAGGCTGAAGCAGGAGGATTGCAAGTTGCAGACAGGCCTGGGCAACTCAGCGACTTAGTGAGGCTCTGTCTCTAAATAAAATTAAAAAATTTAAAAAGGCCTGGGATGTAGCTTAGTGCAAAAGTACTGAATTCAATCCTCAGGACCACAAAATAAAAAATCCCAGACTATTAACTTTACAGTACATAGGCCAGTTTCTCGAATTCATTCTGAGGCAGCTTCTTTTTTGGTACCAGGGATTGAACTCAGGACCTTGAGCTTCCAAGGCAGATAGCGGAACCACTGCGCTAAATCCCCAGCCCTGAGTCAGCTTTCTGGAGGAGTCTCCAGACTTCATTAGATTTGGGCCTAGCATTTTTTTTTTTTCTTTCAGTCCTGGAGATTGAACTCAAGGCCTTCACACTGAGCTACATCCCAATCCTTCTTTATTTTCAGATAGGATCTCTCTAAGTCACTAAGTAGCCCAGGTTGTCTTGAACTCAAGATCCTCCTGCCTTAGGCTCCCACAGTGCTAGGATCACAGACATGAGCCACCATGCTTGGCTTGGGCCCAGGTTTTGAGATGCTCTGACACCTGCCGCTGCCCTCCCCAGTTACACCCTCGTGTCCCTCCATACACCTTTGAGCACCCACTTGCCGGTTCCTTTGTGAGGGTTTCTCGCTTTAACCAGCTGCCTTTACTCCTGCTTGCCAGTTCCTCAGAGTCAGCTTGGACCTCTATCAGACCCCAAATCTGTAGCCGTGGCCCATATCTCTTGCCTGAGCGTCGAATCGTGTTTATGATGGCCTCTTTAACAGTTTCACCTGAAGGTGTCCTCAGAACCTCAAACCCAGATAGACAGAAGAAACAAATCAACAGACCCAGCCCCCACCAGGGAAGCTCAGTGTTTAAAAAGCCCTGCCAGGCGACCAGCCCAGCCCACCATGTATCCGGGAGCCCCAGCCTGAGGGCACTGGCTGGCAGGGACTCCAGTCTACAGGCACCTGGCCCATAGGGGTGCATCTCTGATAGCCACAAAGCCACCCAGCTCAGCTACTTCCTTCCTGGTGACACAGCTCTGCAGAGGGAAAGGTGGACCAGACCAAAGGCAAGTTGCCCATGCTGGTCACTTTGAGAGACCATGTTTTTGACTTAGGTAGAGATGATCGGTGTCACTGGGTACTTGTTAAAATGCAGATTCCCAGGCCTGGCCCCAGACATGCTTAGTTAGAGACTGGGCTGGGCTGGGCAATCTGCATTTGATGGAAGGCAGAGCTAGTTTCATGGATGGAGGGAAGGCATTACGTTTTATTTTATACTTAAAATCTGTTTACTCCTCAGTAAACTCCAGGAGCCCTAGCCCAGTGGGCATCTGAATCCTGCACATCTGAAGCCTTGCTGTGACTCCC
Organism: Heterocephalus glaber; assembly: GCF_053883595.1. Taxonomy (NCBI): domain Eukaryota; kingdom Metazoa; phylum Chordata; class Mammalia; order Rodentia; family Bathyergidae; genus Heterocephalus; species Heterocephalus glaber. Next base: position 32,355,003 of record NW_028258381.1, read on the forward strand.
TCTCAAAGCCACAGTGCAGATTACCTGTATCCAACCTCTCCCCAGTGCTTTTTACGTCACTGGGAAGAGCTAACAACTCAGGAGACCAGGGACATAAGTGTGGTTACCAAGAGCTGCCTTGGCCCCAATTTTCATAATCAGAGTTAAGGAAGGGCTAGGGATTTTCTTCTGTTTCTAGGACCAGAGAAGGAATTGTCTTTTAACCAAAGTGACACTTACACTGAAGGGTCACGGCCAAGCTAAGAAGGGGAACGTTTTAGGTCCTTGCTACTCCACATGTGGTCTGTGGACCGCAGCACGGGCCTCCTGGGTCCCTGATCTCCTGCACAGTCTGCATTGCTACAGGTCTCAGGGTCGTTTCTGAGCCCCTGAAGCTTTGAGAAGTCGGCCTGAGGGACTTCCTGCCAGTTGTACCCGGGCACAGCGGTGGTGCCCCCGCCTCTGCAGGCCCTGCGGAGCCCCAGGAGGCAGATGTTCTTCTAGCTGTTCCGGGGCCATTTGCTGCTCAGGATGGTGGGGCCCTTCCTGGTGTAAGGTCAGGGTCACCTGGCTGGGAAGTGTGACGGGAGGGTGGGGTCAGGTCTGCCCAGCCTGCTGCTGGGCCTCCGCCTGGACAGCTGTTCAGGGCTGGGCCAGTTCCCCTCTATATCCTCTTCCCATCCTTTCCCCAGAAGCCTCTGTCCATCCTCTGACAGCCCTCAAGGTGGGCACTGCCTTAAATGTCACATTTAGGCCAGCAGGTCCTCAAATCTGTTTCACTCACATCCATCTGCAGAAAGAAGGAATGATACAGTCACAGGTACAAGGGGGCCGTCAAAGCAGAAAGGTAGGGACAGCAGGGAGGAGCAGCAGGGATGCTTTGTGTCACTCAAAAGCCTCCCGGGGAATTCTGACCCACACGGCCCAAATAGGGCGGCTCACCTCACTCTCTGTTCTCAAACCCTGGTGGCTCACTTACAGCCGGCCTCCCTCAGAATGAAGTTGGTTCCTCTGTGTACATTGGTGGGCTGCTGGGCATGGTGACACACACTTGTGATCCAAGCTACTTGGGAGGCTGAGGCAGGAGGATCACGAGTTCATTGGCACGTGTGTGATGGCTGAATGGAGCCATAGGGTCACTGGAGGAGATCCTGAGGGGGACACTAGGACCTTGGTCCCTTCCTGCTCTCTGCTCCCGGGGCACCATGAGCAAGCAGCTTCCTCTGCAAAGCTCCTCTGCTGTGATGCTCCACCCCGACACAGGCCCAGCGACAGCAGGGTCACCAACCACACACGGGGACCTCTGAAGCCATGAGCTCGAATGAGCCTTTCCTCCTCCAAAGGTATCACTGGTGCCTCGTCACTGTAATGCAAAGATGACAAACACAGCCAGCAACCAAGAAGTGACAAAGGTCTCTTGGACACTAAACTACCCTTGGGCTCAGCAACCAGGGGCTTCAAAGTCCAGACCTCTTAAAAGCAACTGAAGAGATGCCCACGGCGCTGGCATTTACAGCTCCTCAGTCCTGGAGGACAAGAGGACTTGGCTGAGACTCCAGATTGCGGGACTTCCGGCGTCTTGGGTCTGCCCGGAGTAGCTGACTGCTTATCTCTACTGTGACAAAACGGCTGGAAAGCTTGAAAACAACTGCTTTTGCTCATGGACCTTTGGACTTTCTTCTTTACTTTGACCTCTCCCATGTTCTGAAAAGAATATTCTTCCATCTGGACCTGACTGAGAAAGAAACAGAAAAGTGCTTCTGCTTCACGAAGCAGCAGGTCCAGCCTCCAGCAGGATCAGAGCCCCTCACAACCCCTTTCCAGTCAAGTTAAATCCAAACCCGGGCTCTGGGGGCGATGTGTGTCTTGGCAGTGAGCACACAGCTAACCAGAGACAGGCTATCGAGAGGATCTAACAGCAAACACCAAGTGGCCACCTTGTCCTGCTTCTGGGAAGGGTGGGGCCAGTCTGTTTTCACTTTGAAGGCTTGGGCTCAAATTCCCAGATGAAACTGCTTCCTTGGGGTGGTGTTTCTCTTGCTTTCCTGACCCTGGACGTGACTTCCCTTTGACAATAAGTTTCCCACATGGTCACCACCAATTCCTTCTCTGTGCTCAGTGGTGGCTCCTAAAAACACAATCTATTTGGGTGGATGACAAAGCCCATGTGGGTTTTCCTTATAAAGACATGTTGCCATAATCGTGTGTGGGCTACAGGACAACAGGGCCAAAGGCAGAGAGAATTGTTTTTAAGAAACATTAATGGGGGCAAGTGTGGTGGCACAGGCCTGAAATCCTAGCACTCTGGGTGGCTGAGGCAGGAGGATCTCAAGTTTGAGTCCATCCTGGGCAATTCAGCAACTTAGTGAGACCTTGTCACAAAAATAAAAATTAACAAAGGACTAGGGACGTAGCTCAGTGCAAAAACCCTGATTTCAGTCCCCAGTTCTGAAAAAAACAAACAGAAAAGATATGCTAATGGTAAGCAAGAGTTTACCCTTGACTGGATCTTCAAGCACTAAATGTTACAGCCACTGTGAGAAACCAGTGTCCTTCACATGGTGGACAAAGCCAAGGCACAAGTAAGGTCATTAGAAGATGCCAATGCACTCTGCAAGAAAACCCAGCCGTGCTGGAGCCTAAGCACTTCTAAGTGTAAATCAATGAGTACCCATGCTTGGCCTTCTAGATATACAAATGTGTGCATCACACGCTTTTCTAGGATAGTTAAAATACATTTGAAAAGCTGTATCCCTGAGGGGGAGAAATACACTTGCTTCCCTCTTCCAGGTTCTGCTGGGAGCCAAGTGCCCAGTGGCCCTAAACCTCATGCATACCACCTTGAGGCCCAGTGAGCCTCTTGGGGCTCCCAGGCCAGCAGAGCAGACTGGGGTTGTTTCCTGCAGCTTTGAACGTCGCCACCATCCAGGCAGGCACAGAAGGGGAGGGAGCAACTCTGGGCCCTGGGTTCACTGCTAACCCTTGGGTCCTGGTCTCCCCATCTGTAAAATGAGGGGAGGGCCTTGTCCAAGGCCATCTCCTATTCCCAAACTGCAACTCTCGACCCCTGAGAAGAGAGGGTGGTGAAAGAGGGATAGGCAGGAGGGAGTGTGGAAGTGGGAGAGGAAGTATAGAATTTGCATCGCATCGATACTCTGTGCCCCCTCCATCCAATGATAATCACGGCTGGAACCCTGGGAAGAAGCTGATAACAGCTACAGGACAATGGGTAGCCTTTCCAAAGGCTTAGTGCCCCTGCCAGAAGGGACCCTTAGAATCCACGCTAGCTTTCCTCAGTGTTCCCCAAGCCCAGTTCAGGTCCCCTCGCTACAGTGCCCATCTGAAGAGCTTCCTTTGAATCGGTGGTGATCCCGGAGGGTTTACCCAGTAAACCCTGCAACACGAAGGAGACTTGGGTAGCAAACAGTCCTCGGCCAGGTTAGCTCTGAACTCCGAGAAAGAGCTGAGGGAGGAGGGATGGGAGGGAAGGGAGCCAGTGGTTATTAGGCGACAACCAGACGGCAGGCACTGTCACACAGGACCACATTCATCCTGGTGGCACCCCTGAGAGGCAGGCAGCACCACTCCCACTTGGCACATGCAGAGAGACCAAGACCCGAATTAGCTGCTTTCACAGAGCTCAGGGCAATGGCACCCATGGGTCCTCTGTCACCAGTAGCTGTGTCCACTTCCCCACGCTCCCAAAAGGTACAGATCACACAGTGGCCGAGCAAGATGGTGGCAAAAGCAAAAGGAGGGCCTTCCCAAGAGCCTTCCCAGGCAGTTGCAACAGGGGAGCCAGAGGGAGGTGGGGATTCCGAGGAGGCTGAAGTATAGTCGGGAACGGAGGGCACAAACACACTCACTGGGGACTTGCCACTTCCACGCTGCCACCTAAGGCACCTCCCCCCGGTGCTTCTGCTCTTTGGCTGTGTGCCCAAGGGTCTTTTCTTCTGCCCTGACCTTTGGATAGCAAGACTCTTAATCCTATGGGAGTTAAGATTTTGATAGTAATTTTGTGGTTGGTTGTTTATTTTCTTTTTCTTTAAATCGAGGCTTCTGTCCTGCTATGAATAAATACACACCTGAACAATTGATAAGGTCGAGAAACAGAATAGTAAGTGTAACCTCAATGTGCAGAGACCACCAGGGCTGACATTTCCTGGAGTTCCTTCCAGATCAATGTTTTATTGATCTATTTGTTACAGTTTGGATCTTGGGTGGAACCTCCCAAACTTCACATGTGTGTAGAAGGTGATCAGATCACAGGGGCCCTGCACTCATGAGTTCACGGCTGACTTGCTGCTAGGAGGTGGATCTGGTCCGAACAGGAGGGTGGCTGGGGACAGGACCAGGAAGGGTGCATCTCCCTCTGGCTCCTCCCTTCTCTCTGCTTCCTGGCTGCCAGGGGGTGAGCAGCTGTCCCCTGCCAGGCCCTTCCACTAGGACACTTCTACCTTGAAGGCAGCTGACCAGGGACTACACCTGTAAGACACATAAGCCTCTCTCCTTTAAGTTGGGCATCGTGTTCCAGCAATGAAAAAGTAACCAAGACACTATTCCTCCAGAAGCACACACACTTGCATTCTGCTTTTCCTACTTACATTGTGCCATATGACTATAAACTCTTCTAAAGTCACTTCATAACTGTCACATACCACATGCCCAGCAGGCTGTCACACAGCACAGCACGGCATTGGTTGACAGGATTTTTCCCTCTGTGAGGCTCATTCAATTCCATATAAACATGCTAAGATCACCTAACAAGGTAGCAATACAACCTCACACACTACATCTTTGCATGCTTAAAATGAATTCCATCCACATATTTAAAAAACCGTCCTAAATTGGAGCTTAAAATGATAATCTCTTTGTTTCTGAAAGTAAATCAGTGGCCTTTCATTGTGTTGTGTTGTGTTTTGACACAAGTACCATGATGAACAGTGGTGACATGGGCACTGGGAGAATGAGTGACCCTAAAACCTACCATCAAAGGACAAACCATATTCTTTTGAGTTTTTGTTTTTATATCTCTGACTGGCACAAGAGGAGAGAGCCTTCATAAATAGCTTCTTTTCTCTCACTTGAAAACAAACAATTCTCACCTTTATTTTTCCCTCTAGCTTTGTTCAGAATAAAGTGGCCCTTTGGAGAATTTGTCCTGATGGGCACCTGTGCTTGCCAGGACTCGGGTGTGTATGGGGCCCCGAGCTAGGGGAGGAGTTGGTCCTGGGGTGGATAGGAAGGTCGGGAGTCCCCAGTCAGGACTCAGTGGGGACGGCCACCGCCAGCTCTGCTACTGTCCACACCTGAGCAGTAAATGCCTCTGTGGTGACTCAGTTTCTCTTCTGGGAAGATCCTGCCACCCTGCGTGTGCCAGTAGGGTCACGTCCATTATTAACAGAAGGGTGCAGAGCACAGACTGGAGACTCATGGTGTGGAATCAAACTTTGGATCTGCTTCCTACTAAAAGGTGTTTTTTGGTTTTGTTTTCTTTTTGTTGTGCTGAAGATGGAGCCCAGGGCCTCTTGCATGCTCAGTAAGTGCTCCCCTCTGAAGCTACACTCCAGCCAGAAGCAGAACACTGCGTGCTAGGAGAAATTTCTGTTTGCTCCTCAGAAGACCTGAATTAAACTTCTGCAACAATCAGGGACCATCTGTTTGAACCCTAAAATGAACTGCTGCAGGCCAGGACAGGAAGATGGGGACTGCAGGTGCTGAGAGTCTTGTGTGAGGAGTATGGATCCATCCCACACTTATGAGAACCCAAAAGCATCAGCTGCATGGCCATCTCAGCAGACCTGGAGGATTCCGAGTGCAAGAGTTGCTCTTGTGGGCCACAGTCCCTAGGTCACCTGTCCTTCCAGGATCCCCCAGTCAGGAAGGAACAGGAGGCTGGAGCCTGGCCCTAGAGGCAGGTGTGTCCATCCTCTCCACACATCTGGGAGTCAGGGCTCAGCCCTGTCATTCTTGGAATACTGGTTCTTTGAAGGTCAAAAAGAAACAGACAAGTTTTAGAGCAAATAAGTATTTCTTTCCCAACTAGGCACTAAAGTTGTGAGTAATGGTTGAACTAATTATTCTAAGTAGAAGCAGGTCTGAAAATAGCAGCAAGTTGGGAGGATTCTGTGGCTATTTTGGGAGCATACGGGGAAGCTGTAGACAATGTGACACTTAGTCTTTATCAGAGCAAAAATATCAGGACAGCCATGCCGTGGTCTGCACGGAGTGTGCATTTCCATAGGTCCTGAGGGTTCTGCATCACCCAAGAAACAACCCAGCTAGGAAGGCTAAGGATGCAGAGCTCCTCTTGGGGCTTCTCACTGAGGTGCTCATCCCACGACACTACAAGAAACCAAGAAACATGTGCCCTGCACAGCGCAGTGTGGGCACATGGCAGGCGTCGGTCCCGAGCCTGTCCAAGATGACTTATTTATTTCTCAAGCCAAAGCATACTAACCCTGCCAGATGCACCTCTTCCCTTTCCAGCAGCTTCCTTCCTTTTTGCTGCTGTCAAGAGAACAAAAGATGGGTAAGAAGGATGGAGGGAGCAGATGCTGCCTACACCCACAAAACCAGCCTGCAGCACTTCTGGCCAGAAGGAGCATTTTCAGCCCTGAGGTTATGAATGCCGGAAGTGGCAGCCAAAAGGGTGGTAAAGTGACACAGAAGGGAAGGGCTGGTGATTCCTTACAGATTTCCATCCAAAGCTCTGCCCAAGGGTAGCACAAAGCTGGCCTTTCCCCTAGTTCCCCACCTCCCTTCTTCTGGAACACGCACAAGCTCCTTCAGCCCGGGGACACATTTTCTGCATCTGTGTCTGCTGAGGACTGGTCCACTCTTCACCTCGTTCTAGGCTCCAGGGCTCCCAGGACTAATATCCATGTGTGTTTCTGTGAAGACCCCAGAGGTATTTAGAAACTGTCGCACTAAACAGAATTAGCACTTAGGAGCCTTCCGGGAAATGGCTCTGGATGCCATTTTTCCTATAAAATGCCAGCTCTCACCATTCTACGTGATGCTTATGAAGCCCAAAGGGGAAGCAATAATCACAAAAATAAAGACTTTGGAGCAGTCGGTGAAAGCATTACTGGTAAACAGCTGATTTTATTTGGATTCGCATGAGGCCAGAGCTTACTCTTGAAAGTCTGCACATTTCCTTTTTCCTTTCGAGCAGACCCCATCGATCTGATTATTCTTTCCTACATGGATAGTGAGGGCTGGGGAACCCTGCAGTTGGTCACATTCACAGGCCCCAAATGGCAGCAAGAAGTAGAGGTGGTGCGGCAGGCTCCTTCTACACCCCGGACAGTGCAGCTCACGAGGGGGGCGCTGCCATCCCAGCTTCCAGCTGAGGAATGAGCAATGAGTTCAAGACCACCCGAAGGGTAGGTGGCCAAGCCAGGGCCCACATCAAAGTCCACCTCACCCCAATATTATCTCCAGGACTGGGGATCGAAACCAGGGCTTTTGCACTGAACTTCATCCCCAGCTCTTTTTTTTTTTTGAGAAAGGATCTCCCTAAATCTCTGAGTTGCCCAGGCTGGGCTTGAACTTGTGATCTTCCTGTCTCAGCCACCTAGAGTATTAGGACTACATGTGTGTCCCACCATGCCTGGCTGTGTTGACCTCATTATGCCCCAGGACTTTCCCCTAGAATTCTTGCTGTATCCTTGCTGTCTACATATGCATGGGTGGATTAACTAAGTGCAGGATTACAATATCCAGATAAAAAATCCTGTCTGGGCTGATCACACACAGACTTATTTTCTTTCCATTCTTCCATAAACAATGCAGAACAAGAACGGCATTTACATTGCCTTAGGTACTAGAAGTCACCTAGAGATGATTTAAAGTAGGTGGAGGATGTGCATAGATTAAACACAAATTTGTTATTATGCCAGGGGCATGGGCACCCTTGGATGTTGGTACCTAAGTGGTGGTCCAGGAATCAGTCTCTTGAAGGTGTCTCCATAAGGAGGAAGAGGCGCCTTCCTGTGTTTAGAAGGGTTACTCTGGTAACTATACAAGTAGGGGATCAAAACAAGATGAAATTAGACCGAATTGTAATTGTGTGTTTTAGTTTTCTTTCCTATATTCCAGTTTTCTAGAAGATTCACTTGTCCAGACACAGCGTAAATACAAATTAATTGGTGTGAACTTTATCCAAGTAGAAGATACACACTCTTTCTCTTCATCCCTCCCTTCCTATTTTATACACAAACATATATTTCTTTTTCATAAAAAATTCTGCACATTATTACTAAATAAGCACCCAAACATCAAAAACACCCTTACCATACCTTAAGTGAAACATGAAAATGCACGGTGTCCTTTCCTTGCTATGCACAAATACAGCCACACAGACTAAGCTAGTAACAAGGACGAGAGGACGGAGAAACCAAGTGAACAATCGATTGGAGCTATTTATTCTCTGTCACGGGTTTTAGTCCAGTGGAGAGGGGGAGGGAGCCGCGTGCCTGACAGAGGAGACAGGCTGTAACTCCTGCACTGTCTCCTGGGGGGGAAGGGTTTGCTGCTCCCCAGCAACTCGTGCAAATGTGGGGATTCAGGATAAACCCCACAACTTTCTCCTCCTCTTCCAGGTCCAACCCTTTACAATGAATGCTGGGAGCCTTGTATTTAGCTCTGGGCACTCCTGAAACTGAGGATCCACAAAACTAGATGGGGAAGATGCTCAGTAACTCAGCAGCATGTCTGTGGCATCACTTAGAGCTCTTGACTGTCCCCTGGTGTAGACAGCCTCAGCCTGATAATCCTCAAGGGCTGGCAAGAGTAGCTCAGGGATGAGGAACTGCTTGATTGTCTTTGGCTTCCTTTTTCCCGCCCACTTAATTCTGGATGTTAAATTGAGTCTATGCTCCATGGTCGGAAGTGAGCGGAGCCAGGCTGAAGACCTGGGCAGGAGTGGCTAGCCACATAGTTGGTGTATGGCAGGGAAACTGGGCCCAGGAGCTAGAAGGGGGTCATGGATTCTGCTCATGGGGAGTGTCAGTGCACTCTCCCGAATTTCTATACAGATAGATCAAAACCTCCGAAGCCAGGACGGATGCTTTCCCAGAAGTTTGTAATCTTGTTAAGGCCCAAACATACCATCTCAATGCCTTGTGAAAGTTAATAAAAAATATTCTATCAGCTATAGGAATTACTCGTTCTAAATGCCTGGTTGTCAAGTTTTCAGAGCTCTCCACTGATTTATTTCTGGCCAAGAAAGCTTTAATGACCAGCTCAGTCAGGATAATTTCATCTGCCAAGAACATCCGGCATGAATGTTCCGGATAGCAACTCAACAAAAAAACAGTTTCACCGGCTTGTCCTTCTGTTTCATTTAAAATGACAGACTAGCCCAGACTTGGCTGAATACAGTTTCTCCAAAAATGAGTGAATGAACCATTCATGAAAAGTTTCAGGGTTCTCTAAAAAAGTGAATTGAAAGTTCTTTCAGTAGCACTGCACTGTCAGCATTTCCTGATAAGAGAAGTATTTGAGGGTGGATGAAAAATGACAGGAGACTGCATATGACTCCTGTTGCCATGGCTGTCTGAGTGCCTGGAGGAGGAGGTGGCTATGTGCAATAGTTCTGAAGGGACAGTAATGAATTTTTCTGTTGAAAAGTAAAGTTAAGTAATTAACAAAGTAAGAGAAGTACTCAGCATATACTCAAGGGCAAGCAGAGACCTCCCAGTATTGGAGAAATCTCAGAGCAGGCCTTCTTCCAGGCCGATAAACGGACAAAGAGAGCACTTTCCAAACATTTTTGACCATGATGCACAGCAACAAACAAAATTTTATATAGAAACCTAGGGCGGGGGATTTAGCTCAGTGGTTCCGCCACCTGCCTTGCAAGCACAAGGACTCGAGTTCGATTCCTGGTACCAAAAAAAAAATTTATATAGAAACCTTGTTCATTCTATTTGTCATCCATTTGATCCATCCATCCACCTACTCGCCCACCCACCCATGTACACAATCACACATGCTACATAGATAATTTATACTGGAGCAAATGCTGAGTGACATTTACTAAACTTGACTTCATGGTCTATTATTTAATAAGAGTCAAACTTCCAGTTTTCTCACTACAATGTCCTTGGTCTTTCTGGAATATGGCTATCTTCTTATTTTCTCTTTGCCATAATCATGTAAACTGCTTTGCAGGACTTCATAAACATAATGACTCAAAAGCCTTCTCAAGCAAAAGGAAACCATGTCACAAAAGCTGGACAAGCTTTGGGAGACCAACGAATAAGCTTAACAGGTAATAACCCATTTGGTAAGCATGGCAGCTTCTGCCCCCAGGAAGATATCCAGCTGCCAAAAGTTACTTGTTCACAGTAAGATGAAGCACTGAATTTTCATCAGAAACAATGGAGGCTGGAGATAGTAAAATGATATATTCAAAGTGCTGAAAAAATTGTCAATCAATTTTACATCCAAAACTATATTCAAAAATAAGGATGAAATACATTTCCCAAAACTGAGGGAATCTGTTGCTAAAAGACCAAAACAAGACCCATTCAAATCCTCATTTAAAAAATGAAGGGCTGGGGATTCAGCTCAGTGGTGTCACTGCCTGCCTCAAAAGCACAAGGTCCCGAGTTCAATCCCTGGTAGAAAAAATAAATAAATAAATCGAATAGCACTGGTAAAGGTAAGTATAAAAGCCACTATAAAGACATGTTCCTTCTCCTTTATTCTCTTAAATGATTTAAAAAGCAATTTGGAGAAGCTGGAGATATACAGCTCAGTGGCAGAATGCTTGCTTAGCATGCAAAAGGCCCTGGGTTCATTCCGCAACACCACCAAAGGAAAAAAAAATATCAAACAACATGTGCATACAATTGTGCTGTTAGGTCTATGACACAGAGAAATGGAATATATCTGACAAAGCAGAAAGTAGCCAGGTGGAGTGAAGATGTTTTAGAGTAAGGCGATCACACTGAGTGGGAACCCAGATCCACTTTCTTATTTTGTCTTCTTTAAAAAATATAAAAACATAAAAAATAATTAGGACTGGGGATTGAGCTCAGTAGTTTCAGTGCCTGCCTCACAAGTGCAAGGTCCTGAGTTTGATACCTGGTACCAAAAAAAAAAATTATAACAATTTCTATTTTAGTCTATAATATACATAAATGTGATATGTGTAAAAATAGCATAAAACAGGGAAGATGGTATAGAGTTCTATAGTATACTGTTTCTATACTTTCCTAGAATTAAGTTAGTGTAAATCTGAAATAGAGCAGATATTTCAATTAAGTCACTATAAATCTCTTAAGATATATATGGTAAATCCTAGAACAACCACCAAGAAAATAACTCAAAAGAATATAAAAAGAAAAAAATTATTAAAGAAATAAAAAATGCCATATTAGAAAACATTCACTTAATGCAAAACACAGCAGTAATGAGGAACAAAACAAAGAGGTAAGACATAGAAAAACAAAGCAAAATGGCACCATAAATTCAATTATAGCAATAACAACATTAAATGTGAATAGATAAGACAACTCAATAAAAAGGGAGAGACTATGAAACTGGATAAAAAAGAAGACTCAAATATATGCTGTTTATGAGAAACATACCTAGAAAAGGGCTTTTGGGCCACTGTCCATCCTGCCGCTCTCAGCCCAGAGGTAGGGGTTTCTGAGCCGCTGTCCCACCTCTCCCAGCTCAGAGGAGGTGAGCCTTGCGGACGCCAACAGCACCATGCCACCCCCACCCCCACCCCAGGTCAAAATGAGAAGACATGTAAATAAGTCTCAAAACCAGACTTCCAGATCACCTACAGCAACCCCAAAGGGAAATGAGATGCAACACTCTGATACTCAACCACCTGGACCCAATGAACTGGCAACAAACGAGGACCTGGAAAAAATGAAATCAGAAATAATTTCTCAGATAACAGCAGAGATTGTGCTCATAGTGCAAGACATGATTAATAAATCTAGAGAGGAGCTGAGGAACATGAGGGAATCCCAACATAGGAAATAAATGGAATCCACAGAACAGATGCAAATAGATTTCCAGGAGATGAAATACTCCATTGAAAGTCTACACAGCAGAATCAGCCAATATGAGGACAGAATTTCAGATATAGAAGATAAGATTGCAATTAGTGACCAGAAAAAGAAAAATTGTTTCAAAATTGTAAGGGAACACAAGAAATCAATCCAGCAGCTGCTAGATGATGCAAAGAAGAATAACATAAGACTGATTAGAGTCAAAGAAGAAACAGGAGAGAGTGCAGATGACATAAAAAAACTCTTCACAGAAGTAATGGCAGAAAACTTCCCAAGCAGGGGAAAAGAACTTGACATACAGGTAAATGAGGCATATAGGACTCCAAATAGCCTTGATCAAAAAAAAATCTACACATAGGCATATAATTGTTAAGATTCCAGAAACTCAACAGAAGAACAAAGTTCTACAAGCAGTTAGAGAAAAGAAACAAATCACATGCAAAGGAAAGCCCATCAGAATCACAGCAGACTTCTCAATGCAAACCCTCAAGGCAAGAAGAGCTTGGAGTGATGTATTTCAAGCCCTAAAGGAAAACAGCTTCCAACCCAGATTGATGTACCCTGCAAAATTATCTTCCAAAATTGATGGAGAAATGAGAAACACACCTAAGATTCAAAGACAAAAGTAGGTTGAAAGTAATAGGATAGAAAAGGGTAAAGACTCATATGGCAACCATAAGAAAGCTGCAGTGGCTATACTACGATCAGGAAAATAGACTTTAAAACAAAACTGTTACTAGAGGTGAAGGGGGGGGTGTCAATACAATAATAAAAGAGTCCAGCTGGGGTTTAGCTCAGTGGTTCCGCTGCCTGCCTCACAAGCACAAGGATCTGAGTTCGATCCCCAGTGCCAAACAAAACAAAATAAAACAAACAAAAACAAAAGTCCATCAATCAGAAAGACAACACACACTCTAAATTTATGTGTATCTGAGTACTTGAATCAAGAACTGACAGAGTTAAAGAAAGAAACAGACAATTCAATAATAGATTTCAGTATCTAATTCCAACAATGAATACAGCAGTTATATAGAGGAAGCATGGGACATAAAATACTTGAACAACCTAAACCAGTGATATCTACCTACACCTACAGATATCTACAGAACACCCAATGACTCTAGACTACATGCTTTTCTGAAGTACACAGGGCTTCTCCAGGACAGACCATATGCTAGGCTGTAAAACAAGTTTCCATATGTTTACAAGGAATAAAGTCAAAGAAAGTATATTCTCTAACTGCAATAACATGGAATGAAGAAGTCAATAAGAGAAAGAAATTCTAAGAATTGACAAATATGTGGAAATTAAACAATATACTTGTAAATAACCTATAGGTCAAAGAAGAAATAATAAGAGGAATCTAAAATGACTTTGAGCTGAATAAAAATGAAGATGCAACCTACCAAAGCTTATGGGATTCAGCTACAGCAGTGCTTAGAGGGAAACTGATAGATGCAATGCTTCTTTACTTAGCAGAGAAGAAAGATCTCAAGTAAATAACCTAAGCTTCTACCTTAAGACACTAGAAAGACAAAAGTAAATTAGATCCAAAGAAGGAAAAAGGGAAGAAACATTAAAGATTACAGTAAAAATTAATAGAGGACAAAAATACAATAGAGGAAAATCAGTGAAATTCAAAGGGTTTTTTTTGATAATGCCAGCAAATCCAGACAAAACTTTATACTGATCAAGGAAAAAAATTAGAGAAAATTCATTCTGTGTCCCCCCACCCCATCTTAGTCACTTTGTGCATTGCTAGGAAAAATACCAAACACTCACAAGCTAAAGGAGGACAGATTTCTCTTGGTTCACAGTTCATAGAGGTTTCAGTCCACAGTCAGCCGGCTCCAAGGCAGGATTGCTTGGCACAGGGGCACAGTGGAGGACAGGGCTCATCTCAAGGCAGACAGAAAGCAGAGAAAGTAGAGAGAGGAACGGGCGAGGGAGATAAACCCTACTGCTTCACAGCCCCGGGCTCCACCTCCCCATATCCTATTTAACTAGAGTCCTCATCAGCGCACTGCTCCCCTGATGAGTATTTCACCCCCATAATCCAGCAAGCACATGAGTCTTTGGGGCAACATCTAGATCTAAACTACCATGCCCTCCAAAGTTCTCCACTTTCTGCCTGAGCTCTGGTTGCCCATAAAAACTGGGGGGGCTTCTAGGGGGAGAAGCCATCAGATGTGGTCCTCACCCTGTGCTGTTCCCTTCCTCTGGCGGTGGAAGCCCCTCCAGTTCTGCCTGCTTTGCCTGCATTTAGGTGTCTTCACACATCCAAAGTTTATGGTGCTATTCGACTGAAGGCTACTCTGATATAAGCTATCCTGCTGTTACCAGAAAGGAAAAGAGGGCATCTCAAGGATAGAGAGTCATATAGGAAGGGTTTTAACACAGATGCACTATGTTTAAATCACAGGCAAGGCAAGCTCACCAAAGCAGCTCATCACATATGAGCCACTATGACAGGCTAGCAAAACTGACTTTCCAGCTGGGGGTGACAGGAGTCCTAGTGAACATGGAAAGAGCTGATTCTTCCAGGTCTCCCGAACACATTCAGACCATAACTCCCAAGAGGCCAGGCTCCTTTGACTTTGAGGCCTGAATGAAATGACCTCTCTCTACCTGAATTTGCAATCTGCATGGAGATGATAAGATTTCTTTAGAAGTCTAGGAGACTAGAAGTTGTAGCAGAACTTTTAGTAAAAGATGGCATCTGATGTGGCCTTCCCAAGCGGCTCAGCTGACCTAGAGGAGTTCTCAGGCATGACTGACTTCCTGTTCACACTCCTAAATTCATCCTGCTGTATCTAAGTGTACTCAACATTTAAAAAAATAGTTTTCAATCTAAAATTAATAGGTTTTCATTATAAAAACAGAAATAGGTATAAATATAGATTATAAAATGTGGATAACTGCACATAAAATTTTTAATTCTGTATAAACTTGCAGAATAATTTTTTTTTGTAACAGCAAAAAGAATTTAAGCTAGTTAGGTTAGAAGTTGGGTAAGTAAGCTATGATTTATTTACTAGATTAAGTCAGACAAGAATCAAGGAGAGCTGCAGGGGGATGAGGGCTGGATGTGGAGGGTAGGAATTTACATTTAAGAAAATCACTAGCAAAGAAAGAAAAGAGAGAGAAATAGAACGAGCAAAGCAGAAAGCAGGGCAGGTCCCAGCACATTTCAGGTTTGGAGGACTTAAATGCGTGTCTGATGTTACCAGCGAAGGAAATGGTTCTAGAAAGAAGCAGGTAAAGAACGGGAACACGTTTTCAGCAAGTGGGAAGGTGTAATCAGTTTCCACGGACAAGGCCACGACCTGCTTGTACCCACTGATGATAGAATGAGGCACTGGTGCAACAGCTGGGTAAGCAATCTGCAGACAAACACTGGCAACATTGCGGACACCCTCCAGAAAGCGAGAATGCGGAGCTTCCTCTGTAATGTCAAGCACTTCAGGGTTGTAGACGCTGCCACTGTCGAACACCTGCCAAATGACCAGCCCAAAGGAGAATGGGGAGATGTTCAACATGTTCAGGAGGGTGGCCTCGCTGGCTCAAAGGTCAAGGCCTTCTTGCCTGATCCATCTGCATTTGTGGCTGCTGCCCCTGTCACTGCTGCCACCATAGCTGCTCCTGCTGCTGCGGCTGCCCCAGCCAAGGTTGAAGCCAAGGAAGAGTTGGAGGAGTCTGATGAGGATATGGGATTTGGTCTCTTTGACTAATCACCAAAAAGCAAACTACTCAGCCTGCCTGATTGGCAAAACAAGGAATAAAGGGGTAATTCTCTTCATCAAAAAAAAAAGGAATGGGAACATGGATGATCTAGAAACCAAGTAACTCCCTTAGAATAACCAGCATGGGGCCGGGGATTTAGCTCAGTGGTTCTGCCACCTGCCTCAAAAGCGCAAGGATCTGAGTTCGATCCCCAGGACCAAAAAAAAAGTTAGATACTGTTATGGGCTGGGGATTTAGCTCAGTGGTTCCACTGCCTGCCTTGCAAGCTTGAGGTCCTGAGTTTGATCCCCAGTGCCAAAAAAAAAAAAAAAAAAAGAATAACCAGCATGGGATTGCCCCATAAGCCATAGAAGGGATGCAGCATTGTCTAAAATCTAACTACCATCTGACCACAACACTGGCTTTCCTTTCCAGCACTCTGGAGGCCAAGGCTGGAGGATCATGAGTTCAAGGCCAACCTGGGCTACATGGCAAGTTCAAGGCCAGTATGGACTATGTGTCTCAAAAAAAAAAAAAAATCAAACCAAACTAAACATAGTGGGTTTCCCATGGACCTTGGGCACTGTGCCTCACTGGCATGGGCTGATTTACCCCAATAGGAACATACCCTACTCAGGCCACAACTGTGAGTAAAAGAAAATAACAGCACATTTGGCGTGGGAAAAGGCATCCCACCTACACCATGACTCAAAGGCAAGAACTGAGGGCTCCCAGGGAAGATTCAAGAAGCCTGTGAGCTCCAAGTGTGGAAACAAGCAGTTTCCAGGGACGAGGACACACAGTGCTACAGCTGGCGTCCAGACGTCCCCCAGAGCCTCATGCAGTCATAGTGGGGCTTTTTCAGAGGTGGCTGGATCTAGAGTGTGTGCTGATGGGATTAAGGGTGTGTGATAACTAAATCAGTCCACTGGTTGGCACTGCTCTAATCCTGGTAGCCTGGATACAATGTAAGGGTCAAAAAGAGACTCGTCTTCTCCCTTGTCTCTGCTTGCCATGAACTTCTCCTCTGCATGCCCCTCTGCCATGCCACCCTGCCTTGGAGCCAGTCGATTATGGACTGAAACCTCTACAAACTGTGAGCTAAATAAACCTTTCCGCCTTTAACTTTGGGTGTCAAGTATTTTGTCTCAGCAATGAGGGGAAGTACCTAAGACACACAGTTTCCTCGGATCCTTAAAAGGGCACTGCTGAGCTGGGGCAGGAGTTGGCAAGCTCTCTCTGCAAAGGGTTCCGAGGGCTGCATCACTCCCGCCGGACGGTTTAACTCCAGTGGTGCAGCGTGAGAGCACCGCAGATAAGAAGTTCAATGAACAGGTGCATCTGCGCGCCAATGAAACTTTATAAAAACAGGTGCAGGCCAGATTTAACCCCTAGGCCAGCTTTAGGTTGCTCTGAAGGACCCCTCTAGGCAGGCCTCGGGGCCTCTCAGAGGGTCTCTGCACCATCCCACCCTTCAGATCCTATGAGCCTCTACCCCCTAGCCCATCCTCCTGCTCCTCTGGCTGCAGCCACCAACGGGACTGGAAAAGGTTCATCTGGGAACATGAAGTCATGACAAAGGAGAGTGAAAATGAAAAAAAGATATGACCTAATTATGCATGCATTCATACAAGGCACGATGAAAATGTCTGGTGAATGATTACATTTTAAAAATGCATTCAGTAAAAGAAATACATTGTCATTCATCTCCCTTAAAATACTTAAAAACCTCTCCCTTGCTTCATTCACATTTACCCTATCATTCTGGCCACTTTCACTTTCTGAAGCAGTTCTGGAAGTCTTCTTTCATGTCTTTCCAAGGGATGATAAAAAAAATAATACAGTGAATGCTGCTGGCAAGTGCCATCTAACTTGGAAAGGCAGGCTTGTCAAAATACGACGATGTGTTTTTTCTCATCTACTATACTCACCGGATCTAGCATCATGTGACTCCTGGCTCTTCCCCAAAGTCAAAATCACGGTGCAAGGTCAATATTCTGAATCAATTCAGGACACTGAGGCAGGCATGGCAGCGCAACTGACACTCATGAAAGAGGACTTCTAGAACTGCTGCAGAAAGTGGCAAGAGTGATGGGGTGAGTGTGTCAGAAACAAGGGGAGAGTTTTGGGAGGGATTCATGACAAAGTGTCTTTTAGTACAACAATTTTGTTATAAACATACACTGTAACTTTTCAATCACATCTCTTATGTACACACACACACACACACACACACACACACACACATCCTACTGATTTGGTGAGAACATTAGTTAGGGCCCACCTATGACAACTTGTTTTTTCTGGGTTTTTTGGCATTTATCTATCACTATTGTATTTAAATGACCCTGTGTGTGCCTTATGTGAGTGACCTGCATGCAGGAAAGGTAAACACCTTTCTCACAGATGTAGATTTCTCCCAGCCTGATAGAAAGCGGTACCCAATAGATACGTATTCAAAGAATGATCATATATTTTTACACAGCTGCCATCACAGAAGGTACGACTGCTTATTCCTCGCTGTTGGTAAAGATTATGTCATACTTCTACAAGGCTGAAAGACTTACCATTATTGGTGGCCACACACCAGCCCTTCAGATAGATCGACCTCAGCCATTTTTATCACCGCCTTCCTACAAAGCACGGAACCACCTTCCAATTTTCATAATTACAAAGTATACCATAACATAATTATCATTTTTCCAAATCAAAGGCTCATTTCCTTAAGATTCACTCCCAGGAATGGAATTCTGATCACTTCAAAGACCAATGGAACCCACTGCTCAGGAGCTCATAAGAGGTCCATCACCCCTCACCTGCCTTCCCCAGCCAAGGATGGACAGGGACCAGCACAACTACAAGCAGGACGACTTCAACACTACTCATCATGCTTTTTCAAACTTTACTAATCAATTTAAAGTGACTCCTCATTGTTTAATCTGCTTATCTTTGATAACAGAGAAAGCTAAAGGTGATTCCAGAAGTCCTATTTGGGGGCTCTACTCTTGCTTAATTCAAATAAAAGCTTTACCTGGAGACAGAAAGGTAGTGGGAGCCTCTATGTACAGTATCTTGAGGTGATTTTCAAAGCCTCAGAAGAAAATGCACCCTTTTCTGTTGTGGTCGTTGTTGGTGATACTGAATCAAACCCTGGGCCTTGAGCATGCTGGTTAAGTGCTCTACCACTGAGCTACACCCCATCCTGACACCCCCCCAGTGAGGTGCCTAGGTGGACCCCAAGTGTGTGGTTTGGGGAACAGAGCTGGCAGTTGGGGTGTCCACAGTAGTAGGGACAGTAAAAGGGACTGTCACATTGGTGTCTTCTATGTACATGATTTCTTCTATTTCGCTTAATTTTCATTTTTAAAACTCCAACAATGTTGGCATTATTGTGACCCTGCATGTTGAAAAGAAAGCAGGGCTGGTGGGTCACTTGTCCAGCAAGTCCTCTTCCAAGTAACAGCAGACCCGAATTTGCCAAAGCCAATGGGTCCTCACAGCCCAGCTCCAGAGGACAAAGCAGGAACTTGGCTGATCTGGGATGAATGGCGGCCAGGGCAGGACGGGCAGTGCTCAGAGCAGGGTGGGCTGTGTTCCTGGAGGGCCCGCTCAGGCGGGCAGCTGCTCAGGCAGGTGCTGGTCTCAGCTGGTCTTGCCAGGATGAAGGTGACCCCCAGCTGGAGCTCGAGGCCAGACTATTGTCTGCAGCTCTGTAGGAAACCATTCGAAAGGGTCACTGAAAAATGATCTTTCCAAATCAAGCTGTACCAATATTTTTATTTCCTTTCGTGTCATGCCACAATTAAAAGCATTAAAGCCTGGGAAACAAATCCACGTGACTTAAGTTCAGAAAAACAAAGAATCCCACCCTCTAAGGGAGTGCACGAGGCCGGATGACATGCATTCTTCTCTGATTGAGTCCTTGTTTTGGGGACCTAAGGGACACGCGATGAGAAAGTACCTCTAAACCTAAAACAGTCTTGAAGAATTCATGTCACATGCCCTGATATTTACACATATTAGATCCCTGCTCATGGTTCTAAAATTTTTTTGAAGTAAGAAATTGACAGAGAAATTTAGGTTAATTCTATGGTTTGGAATTTATGCTTTGGATAAGTGATAAATCCATCACGAGTTTGGAACTGGCTCTGTGTAGCATTAGTAGAGGAGAGAGATTCAGATATCTGTCCCTCAACTAAGATAAACAGTAAGAAGTGAAATGTGGCACCTACTGGCCCAGGTATCAAGGTCACTGGGCATGTCTTCACTGTTCTCCTCTCCCCAGAAAGCCTATTTCAGTAGTGAATAACGCAGATGAATTGTTAACACCTCGAAACCCAGTTAGGGCCACTGACATAAGAAGGAGAGAAAACACCAGAAGCTGGAATAGATGTCCCCGCTTTGTAATGTGAGCAAGGGTCAAACTCTTGTTAAAAACAGAACTCTAGGGTAAGAAGGGAGGGAAGCACAGATAGCAAGGGTTACGGATGAGGAAACCAGACTTGCACCTCCAGGGAAGCTCCTCTGCTGGGTCCCACAGCTGCAAAAGGGTGAGGCTGGGAATGGACTCGGCTCTGGGTTCTGCAGAAAGCAGGCAAACCTCAGCACTTCTCAAAGTTTCTGCTCCAAACAGGTAAAGTACTGCTCAGCTGGGATCCAGTATGTCCCCCAAAAGGCTTAGGGTGTTGAATCTTTGGTTGCTGATGGGCTTTTGGGAAGTGATTGGACCATGAGGACTCTAATGGATTAATCCACTGATAAGATCATAATTTGATGGCATTACTGGAAGGAAATGGAAACTCAGGAAGTGAGGTCTAGTTGAAGGAAGTGGATCATAGGGGTGTGACCTTGGGAACTACGTTTTGTCCCTGGGCCCTTCTTCCCTGGCTCTTTCCCTCTCACTCTGCTTCCTGGACTTTAGTGCACAGAAAGTCACTCAGGGTCTTTACAGAAAGTGGGTCTGATTTGAGGGATCTAAGTTGGGGGTCAAGACTGTGTATCCAACAAGCCTGAGTAGCAAAGCTCCACAGTTCACAAAGATCTTTTCTCAGTGGCCCTCCAACGTGTCCAGGGGAGGCCACTCTGTCAGTCACGAGGCTCTGCAGGGAGCATGTCTTTTGTCAGCGTGTCCACTGGACAATCTTACTGCAAAAAACAGTGCTGCTCCAGGGAGTAGATCGCGTGCCACTCACAATGCAAATGGCCACCACGCTTATGACTGGTTGCTTCTGGATATTTCCAGAAAAGTCTGCTACTTGCTTGGCACACAGAAAGCTCAGCAAATACCCATGGCAGGAATAAATGAATGAATGAAAGTACAGAAGGAAGAAGAAAGCTGCGTGAAGGAAGCCCTGGTACACACAGGATCATTCTGTAAAGTTTTCTTTTGGTCATCCACTGAGCTGGGGGAGCAACAGACAGACATCACGAGGCAGGCTTCGAGCGGGGATGGTAGGATTCGGAAGCTTGCCTTTCTCTTCTGAATCACTTGAGAACAAGCAATAAACCCCAAGCCCCTTTATTCCTAAACACAGCCGCATATAATTCCTAAAAGCAAGGCCAGGCTCTTACAGGATCACTGGCAAGTGATCAATTTCAGGAAAGGTTCACAGTGACATAATACTTTTATCTAATCTACCATCTGCATCCAATGTTGTCATTTTGCTCACAGATCAATTTTATAGCCAAACCTAGAAGGCTTTAAGGGCTGAATGCATATTAAGAATTAATATAAGTAATTAAGAATTAATATGAGCAGAGTGCTTTGGCATTTAGGAAGCCCTTTTGCTGCATTAGCTCTCTGGCTCTTCTGCCTCTCTGAGGCCAGGCAGCAGTGTCCACCTTGTGTCTCCCAGGATGGAGAACATAAAATACAAACCCCAAGCTCAGGCCCCTCTCTCCCCTCCAATTACTGCTTGGTGCTGATTTTAAAGACTTTATTCATTTTAGTGCCAATGGACTGACCACTAATCCAAACATTTTAAATTTCACAAATAAAATAATAGCTTTTGGGTGCTTCTCTCTTACCAGCTCTATGGATTCTAATTAATACTCAGAGCTACATCCTCAGGCTGAGTCCTGAGATACTGTGAAGGAGCAGCCTGGTTGTCCGCGGGAGGCCAGTGGGGTGGCAGGAGGGGCGTGGCCTCCCATGGCCCCACCCAGCCCACTTCCAGAGCCCACCCCACCCAGCACACTGAACAGGAATCCCCAGCCAGCACACAGTCCTGTTTGGGGCTGGCCTTGAACACAGAAAGTAGAGACACCAGAACCTCTTCCAGGCCACAGGCAAGCATGCATCAGGGTTGGGGAGGAAGTTTCTCAGTCTCAGAAGTAGCCTAAAAGGGGACACAAACTCACCAACTCAGCTGCTGAGCAGAAAAGCACCCACTTTGGAAGTGGAGCTGTGGGAGTCCACTCAGCACTGTTCCCTTTGTTCAGCCACCGGGGCAAGCAGTGAGCCTTGCTGGGTTTCCCCCAATCAACCACACCCTCAGATACAATGGGCAGCACAACAGAGGCCGCAAAGGGGTCGGCACAGAGCCTGGCACACCGAGGCCTCTGTGGGTGGCTCTGAGAAGCATGAAGGCCCTCTCTAGAGTGAGGCTCTCAGAGCCAGGCCTGGCTCAGGTGGCACTAAAGAGCCCAGCAAGTGTGGGGAGACCATGAGCGAGATGGGGAGTTTGCATGGAACTTCTGCACGGCTCACCGACTGCCAGGAATAGAAAGTAACTGACCATCTCTGTAGCATACACTGGCTCTGGTGACAGAGAGCGGGTTTCCCCCATGCGAGGCACTCTGGTCTGTGAATGTGGGCTGGATAGGGAAAAAGACTTACCTTTTCCAGGGCCTCTTTGTCAAGTATGTCTTGCACAGCTAGGAGCTTTATGCTGTAAGGGAAAAGGAAACCACACTTGAAATCGTTTTGCATCATCACAGGCAGCATCACCCAAGTCACAAGAGCAACAGTATGACATCTCAGCCTGCATTTCTGTGCCACCTCCCATCCTAAGGTGATTCACTAGTTTTTTTTTTGGTACTGGGGATCGAACTCGGATCCTTGCACTTACGAGGCAAGCGGTGGAACCACTGAGCTAAATCCCCGGCCCTGGTGATTCACCTTTTGCATGAATCAAATGACCATTCCAAAAAAATATTAAAAATGTCTTGAAATTTTAAAGCGATTTTCCCAAATGATTTGGTAATTACAGTTTCTGGTCTATTCCCAGAAGAGTTGGAAGCAGGCGCTTGGAAAGGTATTTGCACATCAATGCTCATAGAAACATTATTCCTATTAACCAAAAGGTAGGTACAGCTCAAATGTCCACTGATAAGTGAATGCATAAACAAAACATAGCACATAATAGTTACTGCATATATTATTCAGCCTTAAAAAGGAAGGGAATTCGAACACACGCTACAACGCGGAAGAACTCTGAAGACATTATGCTGAGTGAAGGAAGATGGCACACACTGCATAATTTGCTCACACGAGGCACCTAGTGGTCAAGGGGATAGAGACAAAAAGCAGAATGTGCTTTCCCAGCAGCCTAGAAGTTGGGAGAATGGGAAGTTATTGTTGTATGGGTATGGACTTCCCAGTTTGGCAGTTTGGAATAAAGAAAAAGTTCTGGAGATGGATAGTGGTGATAATTACATAATAATGTCCACTCCATGCCACAGAACTGGTCACTTAAAAATGGTTAAAATGGTAGATTTTGTTATGCATTTCACTAGAAAGTACTCCAAGAGTAACTGATAACTGCTTCATTCAAAGTATTGGAATCGATTCAGGGCTGTGAAGAAGAAAACAGCTACCATGTCCAGGATGAATCTTCACTGGGGGTCCTTTGGATGGGGAATGAGCAGACAGCTAACATCCCTGCATCTGGAGGGCCTGCCCCCCTGTACCCTGGCTCAGCAAACACCGATGGCACCTACTGAATGCAGGTGGCCAAGCACAGATGACAACTTGATGACACACCGCCTGCCTGCAAGGAGCTCACGGCCCCTTGGGAAACCCGGTCCATCGGGGATATGATGTACAATGGCTAAGCATACACACAGAGGTATGGATGGGGGCCGGGCCATCACAGGAGGCTTCTCAGAGGGACCAAGATGGCCTTGCCAGGGGCCAGGTGGGGAGGAAGGCCATCCAGCATCCAGGAGGATAGGTGAGACTCAGGTCCTTCAGAGAGAGGGTCAGCTGTGGGCGGTGTCCTGATGTTCCCTACCCACCTGGCTAATGGGCATGGAGTCCCCTGTCATGCAGTCTGCACCGCACCAGGCTGTTCAGTTCTGCAGAGAGAGCCGGTCCCACCTGGGCCTCACAGCTTCCTCTATAGGGATGGTGCCAAACTTAAGGGCTTTCCTTAAGTGTGCAGAATTCTTCATGCTCTCTCTGGACAATTAAGTATATCCAAGCAAATGGAAACCAGCTCCAGGAAGTGCAATGAATATTTACAAGGTTATAAGAAACCACCAACAACCACCACGATTGAGCAAACATCAGAAAGGACCAGTCTCTGTGCCTTCCCTTTGCTCCTAGCTCACCAGCTTTCCTTCTGTGCACCGGATAGGCCCGCCCTTGTTGCTTTTCTGGGCTGGAAGGGTTTCCTCCAAGTGTCACAACACAAACCCTATCTTCTTACCTCTCCCTGGTTGAAATGTGAATGTCAGCTCCTTCAAGCAGCCTCCCTGGACACCAAGGAAAACAGTGTCCTTGTTCCCAACATTGTACTTTCTTTGGTGCACTAAATGGTATCTTTAAAGCATTTATGTGTTGAGGGTGATTTTGTCCTGACTCCTCCCAAGTGTGCAGCCTCACAGATACATTTGCTTATGGAAAGCATTCAAGGAGAATGTGCTGGCTAGGCCAAGATGTGTTCATAGTTGACACATTCAGCTCACACATTTCCACGGTAAGTAAGAATCACAGGCCAGGCTTTAGTTTCTCCATCTGGAAAAGAAGGCCTCAAACAGAACACCTAGGTGGATTTGCCATGACAACAGCTGCTGGGTGTAGGCGTGGTGGAGTCACTGCCACTGATGAAATTCTTCTGTGGGCAGGTCAAAGGCACCCGCTGCTCCTCAGCACATTTCAGTTCCTCATGCACAAATCAAAGACTCCAGGTTAGAGATCCAGAGGGCAACTCAGCCACTCAGATGCTCAGTTAGGACGATGCCATTGTAGCTCAAGTTCCAGAAGCTTAAATTACCTCTGAAAAAGCTCCTGGAAAACATGGCCATTGGAGGGACTTTTTAATTAGTCTTTCCCTCCTTCCTCTTCCGCAGTCAGGAGGCCTGATTTAGTATCAGATATCAGATATCAACAGGTTTGAGAAAAGGCTGGAGCACTGTTCATGATATTTACCTCTCCCCTCCTCTCTGTTCACTAAGATACTGAGCTCAAACCACTGTAGAACATGATCCGAAACCCTACAGTTTCAGGCTCTGGGTGAAAGTGAAATTAAAATAACTTCAGTTGACTCTTATTTAGGTAACAAGATGGAGAATACCACTCCCCGCTCTCCCTGTTCTATGGTGCCCTAGGACAGGGATGGCAAACCCTTGGTGTGCATATTGCTTCTTTCCACCCTTCCCCATCCATGGAACTTCCCTACACTAAATTCTGATTCAACTTCAGAATCTTTCTTGACATCCAGCTAGCTGCCACTGAATGTGAACCCAAACCAATTTGGCATCTGCCCTAAAATCAACGTCAAATAGTATTAATGGCAACAGGGATGCAGAAGGCAGAAAAAATAGACACTTGCACCTTACTAAAACCCAGACCTAAAATGCAACAGCTTTAGGGGTAGGGGGGAGAAGATGACAAGAGAGCCTGTAGAGCCTGAGTTCCAACAGGGGAACCATGGGTGTCTCGGGGTGCTGCCGCTCCCCTGGTTCTCTGTGCAAGCTGTGCCTCGTCCTCCTGCAAACTGCCGTCTCTGAGAACATTCTTGGGTGTTCCC
Organism: Heterocephalus glaber; assembly: GCF_053883595.1. NCBI lineage: Eukaryota > Metazoa > Chordata > Mammalia > Rodentia > Bathyergidae > Heterocephalus > Heterocephalus glaber. The sequence continues at coordinate 32,380,720 of NW_028258381.1, forward strand.
TGTTATGTAACTATGCTCACGTCATTCCTGCTGGTGCTGGATACTCTTCAAGTCTGCGGTACTTACTTCAGTGTTTATGATATCAGATTCTTCTAGCTCATCAGGTACTCCCCAGCAGGAAATTTCATAGATAGGAAGAAGCAAGAGACCTACTTAGCAGATCTTCCATTTGACAGCATCTAGCTCCTGGGCCTGGCCGAGCATCTCAGAGCTCATTTTCAATTCACCCCCCTCCCACCTCCTGAGAATTCCAGAAACATACCTCGAAGAGCTGGTGCATTTTAGAAACTGTGCCATGCATCAGGGCACAAAATGAACACGATCCCACCTCTGCCCTCAAACAGCTGAAGAGAACTCGCATGCTGCCAGGGAGCATGCCCCAGGGTAGGGTGCCTTCCTGAGGACCTCCCCGCTCCCAGTGAGGACCAGGCAAACTGGCCAAAGGGACACAACTGTCAATGGGCTGCAGCTTACCCAGCATGCTCTGGTGAGTTCCCAGATGGAGCTACAATGAACCGCAGCTTTTGTTTCTGCCTCTGCTTGGAAAAGGAAGGTAAATCACACAGAAGCCACTGACAGCCACGATGCAGTTCAAAAAAAGAGCTTCAAGGGTGAGCTCCAAAGTCAGACAAGTGACACTAGGATCATCCAGAATGTGTGTAATTAATGTCTGCTAAGCAAGGCTCCTTGCCGAGGCCTGGTGCTTGAGTGTGACTTACCCAGCTGGAGCACAGCCGGCATGGTGAGGTCCAGAAGGGACCAAGAAGTGGCGTGGGAAGGACAGACACAGTGGACAATGAGGCAGAGTGGGATGTGGCCAAGACACGCTGCCATGAATCCCTGCAGTCTGAGGGCTTTAGGGACACTTACGAGAGCATGAGGGCTACAAAGCACTCAGGGGTAAACACGCAATTCTGGAGACGCCTAGGCCTCTGGAACAGATTCTACCCAGAGGGGACTAGGATCAATACTCACTCCAGACACCTCCTCCGAGGACTCCCACATTTTACCTTTCCACTGCTTTTATACTGACAAGATGGGGTATGAGATACAGAGGTATGCAATAAATATGAGGTATGATAAAGAGCACAGTGAATGTTCAAATAAAAACTTTTAAAGATTACTATAGTAAAAGCCACATTGCCATGACTCCTCCTCAAAAGACTCTTCTTTGCTTCAAACACACATCAATGTGGCTGCTTTCTGAAGCAGGTCTGGAAGTCTCTTTTGTGTCTTTTTGGGCTGCTTTGATGTCCTGGATCAATTTAAACATTTACAGAAATTTCTGTCCAGCAAAAATAATATGATGTGTCCTTATCTACCTTATTCACCGGATTTGACATCGAGTGACTTCTGGCTCTTTCCCAGGCCAGAAACGATTCCCTTCCAACACAGCTGCTCACCCACAATGCCCCTGGTCACCCAAGGGGACCAGCAGAGATGCACAACATGATGCAGATTCCAGGCTGCTATCCAGCACGTACTCTGCAGCCCTCGGACCAAGGAGTCACTATCACTTCTGGGTTTGTTACTGAAGACGCACATCTGGTGAGGCACTGGCTGCTCTCAATGGGACTCCCCTGATGGACATGGGCAAAGTGAGTGGGAACTCTCTGGAAAGGATCACCACTCCTGAAGCCATGGAGAACGTCCATGACTCTTGGGAGGAGGTCAAAGTGTCAACACCAACAAGAGTCTGGAAGAGTTGATTCCAACCATCATGAATGACTCTGGAGGTCCAAGACTTTAGGGGAGGAAGTAGCCGCATATGTGATAGAAACAGCAAGGGAACTACAACAAGAAGAGGAGGGGGAGATACCACCGAATTGCTAAGATCTCAGGAAGGAACTTCAGCAGATGAACAGCTGCTTCCCACAGGGGACCAAAGGAGTTTGTTTCTTGGGATGGACTCCACCAACTCCTGGGGAAGATGCCGTGGCCACCACTGCAGACGCCACAGAGGCTTTATTCTGTCACAAAACCTCAGCTAACGAGGCAGCGGTGGGAGTTGAGAAGAATGGCTCCAGTGTTTTGTGTTTTGTCTGCACAAGATACACATTACTGAAACACTCAAACTAAGAGCAAGGTCTAACTTCCCAGGGATGTGCCAACCAGGACAATCAACTAGCACAAGGACGAATGACTCCACTTTGAAAGGTGTTCTCCTGTGGGTAAAATGCTACCAAACGGCATCACATGTCACAGAGAAACCTTCTGTGAAAGGATGAGTTGGTACTGCTATCTTATTTCAAGAACAGGCCACAGCCAGCGGCTTCAGCAGGCACCACCCCAGGCCATCAGCAGTGCCAAGATCGAGGTGAGACTCTCTGCTGGCAAAGGGATTACAACCCAGTGAAGGCTCGAATGCTAATTAGCCTGTTCTTAGCAACACAGTACTTTTAAATTAAGGTCTGTACATTTTTTAACATAGTGCTATAGCACACTCCATAGGGTACAGTTATAGTATAAACAAATTTTCCATGCACTGAGAAAAAAAATGTGTGATGGGCTTTATTGAAGCATTCACTTTGTTGCAAAGAAACCAGCCACACCGTCTTTGAGAGATGCCTGTAAAAGATGCTCCAGAGAGCCGTCTGCCCTTCTACCACTCAAGGACACTGCTACACAGTATTATCTATGAACAAGGGATTGAATCTGTTGTTACCTCGATCTTGGGCTTCCCAGTCTCCAAAACTGTGAGAAATAAATTACTGTTGTTTATAAACCACCCAGTCTATGATGTCTTATCACAGCAGCCTGAACAGACAGAACAAGAAGGACCTGCAACAAACTAATAATTATAGAATATGTAGCACTTCCATTCTATATGTCATTAAAGGAACAAATAATAAATCATACAGCTATATAATGCGTCTCATAGTGATGAGTTTACGAAAAGTAAGGAAGGGTCGAGGGTGTGGATGGTGAAGTTTACAGGTGCATGCGTGGCCAGCAGGCCATGGGGATGTCAAGAAGCCACAAGATCAGAGATGGGATTCTCTCCCCTGTAAAACCAGGATAATGATTCATTTAATAGGTTCACTGTGAGAATTTGATGAAGTGACGCTTATTATAGTATACTCCCTCTAGTCCACAGTCGGTACTCCATAAATGATGGCAGGTGATGTTCTTTCTGAATTGAAATGGATTGACTGGATAAGTAATTCTCATCTTCATTAGAACTGGGAAGTATTTAAGGCTTTCATTCTTCCAAATCAAACAGGTTTAACAACAAGTACATGGTATTTAGCCACTTTAAAAGCAGGTTCTAAGGGACTGAGCAGCAGCCTGAAAAGGGTCCTGGGTTTGCTGTTGAAAGCGCCAGAAACAGTGAGGCTGGGGCTTGAATTATTCCCACCACCATTACTGAACAATTTCATTGCAGTCATTAGCAGTCAACACTTTTAACTCCAGATCAGTTCAAGCTACTCTGCCTCAAAGAAATACAAAGAATTTGTTTTAACCTTTCTGGAGCTGAGCAGACAACACAGTTTTATTTTCCTTCATCTCTTAAAATTGAATTAGGAAACAGATAATAAGCAAAACATATACAGGTTGAATATTCCTTATCTAAAATGCTTGGGACCAGAAGCATTTCAGAGTTTGGGTTTGTTATTTTTGAATTTTGAACTATTTGCATAGATATAATCAGATATCTTGGGGATGGAACGCAAGTCTAAAAGAAACACATTTAGGTTTCATGTATACCTTATAAACATAGCTTGAAGGTAACTTTTAGTGTGTGTGTGTTTTGGTTACAACCTGTCACATGAGGTCAGACTGTGGAATTTTCCTTGCAGCATCAGTGCTCAATTTGGATTTTGAGCCGGTGTGGTAGTACATGCCTGTAATCTCAGCACTCTGGGAGGCTGAGGTAGGGGGATTGCAAATTCAACCCCAGCCTGGACAACTTAGTGACTTAGCAAAATCCTGTCTCAAAACAATAAAAAGGGCTGGTGCTGCTGCTCAGTGTGAAGGCCCTGGGTTCAATCCCCAATACTGCCAAGAAAAAAAGAAAAAAATTGGATTCTGGAGCCGTTTGGACTTTAGACTAAGGATGCTCAACCCGTATGATAGAACCGGTTCCTATGTCTTCTAAAGCTGTAATGTTTATTCAAAACGTGAGTCCCTTGACCAAAGGGCAAGGGTCACAACTCCAGGAGATGAGGCAGAAAATGCCAAAAAGAAATTAAACATCAGGTCATTTTAAAACGAAAAGTGAAACTCTTCCCTTAAACTGGAAAAAAAAATTGCTATTCTGATTATTCCTTTTAGAGTCCAGGTTAGCTGTAAGCCTGCTATGAGGGTGAAAGGGAAAGGAGAGAGCACTGGGTTTCGCTCACCTCCGAAGCCGCAGCACGGGACACTGTCTGGTTCTCTGCGGCACCGGCACCGGCATGGCCATCGCTGTCATTAACTTCTCCCCCATGCCCAGCACCTTCTCACTGAGCTGCATTCCTAGCCCTTTATCTTTTCTTTTGAGACAAGGTCTCACTAAGTTGCCCAGGTGGCACTTGAGCTTTCCATCTTTCCTGCCTCAGCCTCCCAGAGTGCTGGGATGACAGCACGGGCCGCTAGGTCTGGTTTTAACTCTGCTTTAAAGATACAGGCTGAAGGGCCAGCTCCCACAGTGAGAGCACAGCCATGCATCACACCAGGCTCAGGACTCCACAGGGACCGCCTCCCTTCATCACCAACGCCCCTTCTCACGTCAGACTTCCGGGAGGTGCTGTCTGGCCACGTTTAATCCAAGTGGATGTGAGGCCCCAGCCCAGCTGTCCCTAAGTCAGCACCACTCACCTCCCTGCTCCAAGCTAACCTGCAACTTCCTCCTTAACATGGCAGGGCACTTTCCCCCAAGAAGCAGCCCCCTGCCCTGCACACAAATTATCTTTGCAGTTTGCACCACCTCTCTCTCCAGCTGCTCTTCCCAAGTTGCTCTTTGGTTTTCCCCGGGGATGGGGAAGGAAACAAGAGATCGAAGTGGCCTCTGTGTCTCCTATGGGGATGGTGCCGACTCCACCACCTCACCTGGGGACAGGTGAAGGCTGCTGCCTTCCTGATCTCCTGTCCGGCCGCCTTCCTGCACTTTCTTTAGCACCCTGTGCAGTACCAGCCCAATCATTAGGGGTTTTGAGTTTTCTCAGTCCTTCCCTTTTCCATTTGGGAATTCATAGGGGATTCCCTGTTCTCCGGGTTTTTGTTTTTTTGTAAATGTGCATGAATTTAGGTTTTGCTGTCTAGCTGCTCTTTATGTTCCCAACATTTTAAGTATGACAATTTTTAACCCTACAGGAAAGTTCATGGAACCAAACCTGGATCACACACAGACCTAGCACATAGATGCCATGCCCAGCACTGTGTCACACATGTATCTCATCACACGCTCCTCTATCCTAGTGGGGACACATCTCAGTGTGCTGGGGCAGGGCTCCGGCTTCTGATGCCACAGGAAGCTGGCCCAGGTACTTCCACCCATCCTCCTAGGAGCAACTCCCTGCCCACCCCCAGGCACCAGTCCTCAAGCCTCCAGGAGCAACAGTGAGCTCTGTCCAGCTGACACTGGACAACATCGCCACTTTCGCCTGCGCAGCGTCCTTCTATTGCCCAGTTCTAGATCTGGCCACATCTCTTTAGGCAGGAAGATGCTTACTGCATTTTTCACACAGGACTCAGTACAATGATTGCTCCACACCCTGCACTTGAGTAGGAAATGGATCAGCCAAGCCTGGTAGCCCACACCTATAACCCCAGCACCCTAGGAGACTGAGGCACAGGAATCACAAGTTGGAGCCCAGCCTGGGCAACTTAGGGAGACTGTTCCTCAGAATAAGAAATAAGAAAAGGGTTAGGGATGTAGCTCGGTGCAAAGGCCCTGGGTTCGATCCCTAGCACTGCCAAGGCCTGGTGTCCTCTATGGCCAGCTGGGGTCACTACTGCTTTTTCCAGCATACTGTCACTGCCTTAAGAACTCTGCCACTTGTTTTATTTTTCTGGGAAAGAGGAAGAGTGATTAACAGGCCAGAGAAGCGAAAAAGAAATTTCCTCTTTCAAAGTACACTGGAAATTAGAAAATTATCTGACACAATACAGGGTCTGTGACTCCAAATTTATGCTCCTGCCAAAATTCTTCATCTGCCTTTCAAAGCTGACCTTTCACCTCTCCATAAGGTTTCTCTTCCTTTTAAGCCAGACAGAATTCACCCCTGGGTCATGTCCCGGGTAACGGCTTCATTGATCAACAAAAGGCAAACCTTCAACCTTCCCTATGACATACACCAGTTACAGTCGGCACAGGGAGCTGTCGAAAGCAATGGTTTCAGGGTCCTATTTCACAGAAACCGCTTATTTAGTTTCAAATAAGTCATCTACAAAACATATGTTTTTTTGCAGAAAATTCAGGAAAAAAACCCAAAAAAACAAACATCAACCATAATCTTGCTACCTATGAATTGCCACTAAGGTCTTGATAGATACCCTAAATCTTTGGAAAATGGATATATACATTTTATAGCATTCTACCCATATTGTATAGGCTATTTTCTGTTACTTTTAAAATGTCATCAGGTAACGTTGCAAATCCTTGTCATTATTAATAAGGGATATATGACTCCATGTCACTAAGTATGTGATCTTAATGGAGATATACACAAATACAAAGGGATGTAGTTTTGGATGCAGGGAGAGAGGTGGGAGAGGAGAAAGAGAAAATAAAGAGAATTACGTGTGTTTTGTATGTGTACCAATAAAAAATTTAAAATTATTTAAAAATTACAAAATAAAAGAGATAGGAAGGAGCTGGGTTGGACACCAAGGTTGTTTCCAACTTGTCACTGTTTCTAATCATCATTTTAGTGAAAAACTTTCAACATACTGTTCTCTGCACAACTTCGTTCTCAACAATAAATGCCCAGGAGCACTAGGGCTAGGGCTATGCACATTCGTAAGATTTTAAAGAAGTGCAAAACCTCCTCGCAGACTGAGAGCTCCTCTAGCTGCTGTGCAGCTCACTTTCTTACTCTGGTGACCTTAAACTCCTCACCCATCCCCCCGCGGTGTCACACGGCTTACACTTACCCTTCACTGGGTCACTAGAGAGACTGAACATTTTACTGGTCCTTTTTCAGTTCTGTCATCGGAACCAATGAGTGCTGGTGGAGGAAGGAGCCATCTCCACCTCCAGGAGCCACAGGGGAGGCACACTGAGGGAGTCCTGCCAGGATGATGGGGCGCGCTCTCAGGCCACTCCTTTCCCTCCTCCCCTGGAGGGAGAGAACTGGATAGATCTCTCTGGACATGGGAATATGGTACTCTGGCCTTTTTAGATTTCCCAAATGATCTTGATGAGAAACTTCTATCAATATTTTGGCCCAAGAGCTTTGCCGGGACCCCAGCAGGAATAAGTCTGAGGGATGGGGTCTTGGGTAGGATCTGGAAGGATCTGCTCATTGGCTCAAAGCCATGTGAGTAGCTAACCCGGAAGCTGGGCTGCCTGGCCTCCCCATGCCTGTGGCAGCAGAGAAGACCGACCTATACCAGTGTGCAAAGTGTGAAGGGATGGAGTGGCACTGGACACACGGCTGTGGTTTGCAGGCAAGCCCAGGAGCCTCACAAAAGGGGGGGGGGTGCTCCTGAGACCTGGCAGGCAATTAAGGCTCTACCCTGCCACATGGGGCAGCTGCCCTCAGGGGACAGAGGCGGCCCCTGTCCCCAGGATCTGAATGCATGCTGGCTTCACAATGCACAGCGAAAGAGCCCAGGCAGCAAGGCCCCCAACACGGCAGACAGGCTTTCGACATGCTAGTGGGCATCCTGTTTCAGCGGCAAGCGCTACTACTGTGCACTGGTGTCTGGCTGTGAAATTCCAGCCTCTGGTTTCTGGAGTCAGCCTCAGACATGGGTAGCCAGCTGGGCTCTGGCTCTCTGTACCTCTGCCTTGCAAGGAGGAAAACCCTCGATGTATCTCCAGCAGTTGGTACCCACCACTGGCAACTAGGAGCGAAGCCCTTTTATAGCCTTGGCAGCCTTGGCCCCTGCAAGCTGGCTCTCATCGCCAAGGGAGCCCCAAGGTGCATTTAGGGGCTAATGACCTGGCAGGGTGCAGTCACAGGGAAGGTAGCAGCTGGGGTTTGGGGTCTGGTTTTCATTAGGGGCAACATTTCAGTGTGTTCAAAGCCACAGGTCTCAGATGTCACTGCTATGAATCCAGCCCCTTTGAGTGAAAGCTTATGCTCCAGTGAGCCTGCAGTCCAGACCCTCTGACCCTTGCAGTTTAACATAGCACATTCTGGGGGCTGGGGTAGGGCCCCTGCTGGCCCAGAACCTGTGTAGAGATGACAGCCAGGCCAGGCGAGCTGCCTGGGACCTGGCAGAACCTGTCACTTGTCAGGGGCCCAACTGTCCCAGCTCAGGGAATTCTAGAACAGGCTTCCCACAGATGACTTCAAAGGAGTGGGTGGGAACATTTCCACCTGCTGGAGGATCCTCCCTTCTTGGCAACCAGAGCTAGGTAGTTCCAGCAGCTGTCAGCTTATAGTGGTTGTTTTTCCTTCCCCTAGGACCTTTCTGAGACAGGACCTAGCTAAGTCACTAAGTTGCCCAAGCTGGACTCAAATTTGGCCACCCTTCTGACCTGGCCTCTCAGAGGGCTGGGATTACAGGTGTGTACCCCCATGACAGGCTTCTGGAGTAGGACACTGGTTCTGCAGGCGTGGTGAACACTCCTTGCAGAGGGGCCTTAAAACTGCCTGCCGGGTGCACCTCCAGAGTTGTCATTTTAAGTAGGACCCAGGTACGGCCTGAGAATTTGCATTTCTAACAAGTTCCCAGAGGAGGTGGATGCTAAGTCACTAAATATTTTGAGACTCGTTGAATTTGGGTATCATAACAAACTACTGATACTACTTTCATCTCATTGATACAATCTGACAGAAAGGCCCTGAGCAGCCATGCTACCAGGGAAGGCAGCACCCCTCAGCTGTCTGGGGGACGCTCAGCAGCTTTGGGGGGAGGGTGCCATAGGACCAGATGGTACAATTTTATTTCTCACACAGGACGTCCATTTCCTGTGGACACTCTGATAACACTGCCCAAGAGCCATCAATACAGGTGACCTCGAGCCAGGATGTTCACTCTGCTCTGTGACCACCTTCTCCTCCTTCTAGGATCATCCCATCCTCTTTGTGGTCCTCCCAACTCAGAAGAGTTTCCGCTCCTTTTTTCTGAGACCAGTCAGTACTCTTGTGCTCACCAGAGATGGATCGCGTTCCTTTTCCCCAGGACCTGCTTTCCTCTTTTGAGATCTAGTCATGGATTGGCACCACTGCCAGCATCCTCTCTTTAAATGCTTTAGAATCCTCCTCCTATCTCTCCATCTTCCTTCCCTGGCTCACTGGCTGTGTGTGCTCACCCTCCCAGGAAGTCCAGGCCACGCTGTGCTGGACACCAGGGATCACTAAGAGAACAAGATGTCGCCTGGCCCTGCTCTCCTGGGGCTGATGGGCTGATACCAAGAACTCGCCCACCCACAACCCATTACACACATGGTCATGAGAAGCCCGAGATGCTCAGATCCTATGCTGGGGGCCGCCTAGGGCTGGGGACAGAGAGGGGATTGGGAGTGAAGTCACAATGACGTGGTGTCTGGATTGACACGGACCGGGCATGTCTCCTACTAGGGCCATAAAAGTTGGTGAGTCCAAGAGCCCATTCTCTGTCCTCCTTCCTCCCGCTTCCGTGCTACTCCCACCAATCATCTTCTCGAGCACAATGACCCCCAGTGATTCAAATCCTAGATCTCTCCAGCACCCTCTCCCTTCTCCCACAGAACCCCAGCTCTGTATTTCTAACACCCGCTGACCTCCAGCCAGGATGCTATAGTGGAGCTTCAAAACCCCACCCGTGAGATAAGACTTTCTGAGGAAAGTTTCCCCATCCAACCAAGGCCATGTTATTCTTCATTTTGGTACCAGGGATCGAACTTAGGACCTTGCGCTTGTGAGGCAGGTGGGGGAACCACTGAGCTAAATCCCTGGCTATGGCCATGTTATTCTTGAGCCTACCCACTCACTCCTCACAGTGTCCTCACATCTAATAAGCCACTCACCACCAGTTATTTCCACCCACCTCAAGCCTCCTGACTCTGGGATTGTATAGTAAGTCCTCCAAACCCAGAGCCATACAAGAATTCAAGATATTCTTTTCACTATGAGGATGAAATATAGCCTCCTAATTTGCCTGCTCACGTAGGAAAATGTGAAAACACACAGAATGAGTTGGAGGGTAAGCACTGATAACACACTGGTAAGTTTGCATATATCTGCGTGTCTCTGGGCATCCCAGCAACTGTAGCCTCATCATCAACACCACATACAGTTCATGGTCACACTGGTGGCCCCTGCGTGCCCAGCTAGTCTGGCGTGGTCATGTGACTTGAGTTAGCCCACAGGGCATTAGCTAGGATGATACAATAAAGGTTAAAAACTGTTGCAGTCCTATTCTTTAAAAATTTATCTTTAATGGTGCTATGATATTTCCTATGTGTTTCTACCATAATTCACTACTTCCTCTTCTTCTGGGCATCTTAATTTTTTTTACACATTTTCTTGACTTATGATTAATGGATATCTTTGCAAAAATATTGGGTGTGTTTTGCTATTTCCTTAAGCTGGATTTCTGGAGTTGCACTTACTCTCTCGAAACATCTGTCCATAGTTAAAACCTCTTTAAGCCAGAGAAACCATTTCCGGCTATCTTCTACCAGCAATTTTGGAAAGTGACTTTCTTTTTTTTTTTTTACCTGGGATTGAACCCAGGACCTTGTGCTTGTGAGGCAGGAGCAGTGCCACTGAGCTAACTCCTGGCCCAGGAAAGTGGCTTTCTTAACATAACCCCTGCAGGGTTACCTGATAGACAAAGAGGTCACAGTTTCCTTTGGATTTCTCAGTTAGCAACAAGTTAAACATTTCTCCTACATCACTTGGCCGCTTGTATTTCTTTCTTCCATGCATGATCTACATCCTTCCTTTGGCTATTTTTCTATCAAGATATAAATGGTTTCCCCTATCTATTTATATAAGTAATATCTATATTTAAGAATTTAAATTTCTTTTCTGTCACTGGAGGCAAATTTTTATAAACTGACTTCAAAGTTTCTGATATTTGTGATGCACAAAAGTTAATTTTTAAAAGCAGCCCAATCCATTGCTCTTTATTCTTTCTGATAGTTTTCTCACTGTTTTGTGTTTGCAAAGCCAGTTCAGCCTTAGAAAAGAAGGCGTCCCCATTTTTTCTTAGCTTCTTCCTAGGGTTCAGTTTGAAATGTCTGGTCAGAAGTTTTCAGGCATGGTGTGAGGGAAGGATCTAATTACTTTGCACGGGTCATCGATGTAATTACCCATCCCTTCTCCGTATGGATTCATGAGGCTCTGCCACCATTTATTAGCTTCTCGTAAATGCCAGGATTGGCTTTTGAAATATTATTCTGTCCCTTTCATCTGCGTCTCTACTCATCCACCAATTGCTATTTTAATTACTGTGCACTTATGCTTTCCGCTCATGCTTTCATGTATTCACTCAACAAACATTTACAGAGCTACCACATGTGCCAGGCACAGAGGATGCAACAATAAGCCAGGCTTCTGTCTGCTCCCTTTCTCAGTGGGGGAAGAAACACTATTTACTGTGGATTTATCTCTGGGCTGGCTCAGTGATCTGCCCTCCCTCCCGACCCCCAGCACGTCCTTGCTCCACCCCTGCTCTGCCCTCAGCGAGCATAGCCACCTTGAGGTGTCCTTTCCCCAAATGCCCAGGCAAACGACTCTCGACCGGATGTCAGGAGGTGAATGAACCGTGTCCCTCGAAAATTCCTACGTGAAGTTCTAACCTTGTAACTCAGAATGTGACCAAATTTGGAGAAAAGGTCTTTTCTTCTTTTCCTAGTGAATGTCTGTGTGCACACTGACGCTCATCTGGGGAACTGCTGCATACGCCACCACTTTTAATCCCCTTACCTCCCCCAACCTCCGTCCCCATCTCCAAGAAGCCTGGCTTCCTGTTTCCGACCATCTTTCCTTCATTTATATGTTAGCTTTCTCATCTAAGAGAAGCCATGCAATATGGACAGAAGGTCTTTAAAGCAGTATTTAAGTTAAAACAAGGCCATTAGTAGCCTGAATCCAACACGCCTTCTGTCCTTAGAAGAAGAGAAAATGGACACGGAGTACTGAGGAGAGACCAGGCCGAGAGAGGCCCTGTGCAGCCCTCCGCTCAGACTTCCAACCTCTGGACCCGGGGGAGGAGCCTGTGTTGTTCCAGCTCCTGTCTGCATCTCTCTCTCTCTCAGCACACAGGGGCAGAGCTGCAGCTCTGGGGCCACAGGAAGACACTGACAGCGACCCCCAGGCCAGCGAGGTCCGCACAAGGACCCCTGTGGCTCCTCTGACACTGTTGACAAGGGAACCGACCATCCAAAAGGGGCAACTCAATGAACAGAAGTCCTGTCCTCCCCAGAGACCCTGGGAGCCTCCTGAGGATGGTCCCCAGGGGTCCTTCAGAAACATCCCGAGGACAGCCTGCCTCCAGAACCCCATGTGGGGATGCAGAGCTCCTGCAGCACAGGTGGGAGACACCCTTCCACCATCAGGAAGCCAGCACCAGGTGTGACTTCACCCAGCAGGGGCCCCGACCAGAAGGTGCAGAGCTACAGGGTAGACAAGGCCCCCAGAGCCTGAGCGGGCCATCTGACCAGCTCCCTGGGAAGAAGGCAAAGCCGCGCTGTTGCCATGTGTGCAAGTGTGAAGCACTTACTGAACAGGATGGAGAGGAGGGGTCATGGGCTGTGGGCAGGCAGGCCAGGAGCTCGGGGTGTTCACTGGGGCCCCACGGGGACCAATGCAGCCCCGCGGATGAGGCCACCAGAGGGGGGTGGGAATGAAAGGGGTCTGAGTGTGATATCAGAAACGGTGTGCTGAGAAGATGGGGCCAGGGTGGGGGCTGGAAGTGTGGTGGTAGACAGACTTACAATGCTGGGGGCCACCAGGACCACTCAGGGTGGGGCGGGTGGAACACAGGAAATGGGCCAAAGGAGCCTGCTTACTCTCTCGGCCCCAGCCCTTCCTAGCACAGGGATGTGCCGTGAACAGGGCTGGGCCAGGATTCCCAACACCCAATTCCCCACCAGCCTCTTATGGTGGCCACAGGCAACTCTGGGCAAGGAGGCACATTAGCAACAGGATAGGGGCCACCACAAGCACATGCCATCTGCCACCGTCTGCCCTGCCACACGTCTGGTCCATGATGCTCAGTAATGAATCTCAGCAGCCCCCAGGAAACCCAGACTAGGAAAAGGTCTGGATCAATGCTAAGTAGACAGCAGCTGACAGGAGGAAAAGAAGACATGCCACACTCTTGTGCATGCACGAGGGGCCCCCATTGGGAAGGGTGCTGAGGGCCAAGCTTCGATGCGGCTGCGAGATCCTTCCCCAAGTGCCCCCTGCACACAAACCAGAGCTGTGTTTGTTTTTTCTGCAGGACTGGACACCTTAACAGCACCATGAGTGGGGATGCTGAAGAATCGTCAGCATAATTCGAAGAGCACACAGCCTTGAGGTCCAACAGGCCTGGAGTAGGGCCGGCTGGCTCCATGCGTTAGAGCCATCTGCCCACCATAGGGCAGCACTGTTGAAAAGTTTTTTCTCCTTATTTGGTTGTTTCGTGGTGCTGGGGATTGAACTCAGGGCCTTTGAGCTGAGCTACATCCCCAACCTTTTTAATTTATGTTGACACAGGATCTTGCTAAGTTACAAAGTTGCCCAGGCTAGGCTCAAACTTACAATCCTGTCTCAGCCTCCCAGAGGGCTGGGATTACAGGTGTGTGCCACTGTTGTCAGTTTTAACCTAAGAGCCAGTGTGATCCTGCAAGATGGACACTGTTACCACACCCAGTCTACACAAGAGAGCAATGAGGCACATTGCAGCTGCCCAACTGGCCCAGGCCATTCATTGGAGAGCTGAGCTCAGTGTAGCCCTGGGCTCTGCTCTTGCCCTCTCTGCTGGGAGAACCCAAGACTTCCTGTGCAGCAGGGTACCTTAGGTAAGGGTGGGGGGTTGTTAAGACATCCCAGAAAGCCAGGCATGGTGACCCATGCCTGTGATCTCAGCACTCAGGAGGCTGAGCCAGGAGGATTGCCTGGGCTACATAGTGCATTCAAGTCCAGCCTGAACTACATAGTGAGACCCTGTCTAAAAAAACAAAAAATTCTAGGCTCCCCCTTCCATACATAGGCCACAGATGGGGCCTGAAAATGCGTGTTCCTAATAAGCTTCCCTCCGGGTGATGTTCCTCTACTGGCCTAGGGACCACACACAGGCAACCTCTGCCTCAGGGAATACTGCATCGCAGGAGGAAAAGCTCACAGGACATTTGCACAGGACTCATGGGCCAGGCATACAGCACAGTGTGGTAGCCCACAAATTCTCCTCCTTCCCATTGAATCAGGTGCTCAGGCCTCAGCAGCAGAGCGGCGGGGTGGGGCCAGCTGCTTTCCTATTTCTAAAGCTCTGCCTCATCCTCCTCTGCAGCAAGGCAGCTGCCACCACGGACCTCTCCATTCAGGGAAGGTACAGGCCAGTACCAGTCACCATCCTGTCCTGATGTGAGCACAGATGTGACCTCAGCACACACACACACACACACACACACACACACACACACACACACACACAGAGAGAGGCAGGGTCCATGCCAGGGGCCCTGGATCCTATGAGTCTGACAAGGAGGGGTGCACAAGCCTTTTTCCTGCTTTCCAGTACTAGGGATAGAATGCAGGGCCTCCCACACCCTAGCCCTATAAACACACTCATTCTGCATTCCTGATACTCCACTTGTGCAAGCTTCGTTTACCCTTTTGAATGCACTGCTATGAACAGGGTGCTTGCCAGAGGGGGAATGCGGGCCCCAGGTTATTTTTAGCGTGAAGTCTCCTGGCTGGGGAACTTGCCAGTGTGCACAGTCCCCAGCAGCCACAGGAGGGCTGCGTCTCTGCCGCCCTGGCCCAGGGTACCCCCTAAACTCCAGTAACCTGGGCCTGCTGGCCCTGGGCCAAGCAGACAGCTCATTCTGGTCACTAGGATTCACAGTTCAAAAGGAGGAACATGCTGATAAGATAGAAATCAAAACTGCTGAGTGCAGGGGAGAAGCCTTTCCTGGAGGGCATGGGCCTCTGCCAGGTGCTGTGGCTATTCTCCCTGGTGGTGGCCACGGGCCTTGCGTGGACAGAAGGCTCGACCCCAGCTCCCACCCTGCACATTAAAACCTGCAGCTTCCAGATGGGAAGCCCATGCAGCTGGGGTCTGGAACAGCCCTGGAATGGTCACTTCTGCCCCAAGATTCCTGGATCAGCACATCCTAAACAGCTATTAATGCATACGCTCCTGCAGAATTTCACACGATACCACCACAGAGTGGCATGCACAATATACTTATTTCAGATTTATCAAAAACAACACAAACTAGGGGCTGCAGGCAGGAAGAGACCCTGGAATTGAGGCGGCTGGATTAGGCCCTTCCACCCATCCCCTTCCTGAGGACCACGCCCCAGGAGCCTCTCCCTTTGCCAGATGAAGAGCTGTTCCAGGGTCCCAGGCTCCTGACCTCCTCCTGTGAACACCTGTCTCAAGCAGGTGGTCCAACCTGTCTTGAAAAACTGACATGCAGCTGGGTGTGATGGCACATGCCTGTGATTCCCAGCATTCTGGGAGGATCACAAGTTCAAGGGAGAGCCTCGGCAACTTAGCAAGATCTTGTCTCAAAACATTAAAAAGGAGGGGCGGGCGCTGAGGATGTAGCTCATTGAGTACAAAGGACCTGGGCTCAATCCCCAGTACTGAGAGAAGGGAGGTCGGGGGTGGGGGTGGGGGGGAGACAAGGAAAATAGATGTTTGGGCTCAGAGTTTCTCATCCCAACTCTCCTGCCTAGGAAAGGCCCCTCCCTCTGCCTCTTCTATGGAAATACTCACCACTCCCCTCCCTGCCAGAATCTCTTTTCTGCCCACCTTGGGCAGATGAAGCCTTTCTCTTGCATCCCTAGCCCTGCTTGTATTCCCACTACTGATCCAAAGGTTCTGGCCTGATGATGTTTCCTCTTCCACTGCCCTCTAGAAATTGCAGTGCAGATGTGGACGTGAGTCAGCAGGGGACCCTCACTAAAGGAAGGGTGCCTGCCTGCCTGCCAGGAGCTCTAGGGAAGAAACATACTGAAGTTTGAAATTCCTATGAAAATGTAAATAATTATTACTACCTATAGCTTAGTTATGGTTTAAAGCTTTTTTAAAGGGCAGATGAATGTTGTAAGGACCCTATATCAAATGATGCATGATTCCACAGCCCCAGATGCATCCTTGGCTCCTTCCTTCCTCACCCTGAACGGTGCCCAGGGATGCAGCAGCTCTAGACTCACTCTGGGTGACCCTGAAGCCACCAGCCACACGGGGCCCTGGGCACTCGAAATGTGTCAGGTGAATGTGAGACATGGTATCAACTTGAGTAATATATACAGGATTCCAAAAAGTCCACAAAAATAGTGTAAAACATTTCCTTAGTAATTCTTACATTTGAGCCGGGGATTTAGCCCAGTGGTTCTGTCGTCTGCCTCACAAGCACAAGGACCCGAGTTTGATCCCCGGTACCAAAAAAGAAGAGAGAGAAGAAGTAATTCTTACATTAATTGTGTGCATAAATGTTTGTACTTTAGATGCACTGAGTGAAATAAAAAATATTAAAATTACTGTCACCGGTTTCTCCTGATGTTTTAAAAAAAGTGCTCCTAGAACATTTTCTAAATGCACACAGGGCTCCCTCAGTATTTGCCTGGACAGTGTGGGTGCGGACCGTCTGCCAAGCACCGTTCTCTCTGACCCAGCACTGGTACCCACAGAGGCTCTCCCACTGCTTGGGATTCTTATGATAAAGCCCTAGTCCTTGGCCAGTTCTCCAGCCAGGGACTGAGTCCCAGGTCCCTCAGCCTTCTGTGGGCATCTGGCTGGCGGGGACAAGAGCCTCCAATCACTGGGCCTGACAGCACACAGAGCAGAAGATGGAGTGGCCTCAATCCCACTGTCCTGGCAGCAGGAGCTCATGGTACTGGGTAGATTACTGCCCTCGTTTAGGTTAGTGGTGCCATTACCCCAGTGTCTGGGAGAAAGTTCCCAAGGACTTTTGTTGGTGCCACTCTTTGCTGCCTTTCTCCCCTTTTTGCAGAAAGCACCCCCTTGCTGAGGCACTTAAACCTTAAAAATAGCCATAGCCTGGTTCACTTGTCAGCCCACCTGGACATAATGGGCTGCTGACACCGGAACTGCTTATCCCCTTCCAAAGTTAAATCCAAAATCTAATGCCACTTCATTTGGGGGCATGCCACACTGTAACCTGCTTCTCAGTTTTCTAGACCACCTTAGGAACATGCTTTTACCCTTCCTGACATGCCGCTGGGACCCAAACCCAGAGCACTGCACAGGCAAGCAAAGTTGGACCCTGAAGAGCTCAGGGAAGCAAAAACAGCTCACGGGCCAGCCCTGTGTGAAATGCCCAGGCTGGACTTCCTCCCCACAAAACAGTCAAGCAGTGATGACTTCCACATGACTCAGTTTGACAGCAGATGAGTATCTGGACAGCCTGTTCTACTGTGCCTCTTCTAAATTATTTTATTTATACAAATAATACATGGCTATGTTCTGTGAAGAGAATCCCAAGGAAACAGAAGGGAGTGAAAGGCAAGGAGCCCATACCACTGCCACCCCTAGGGCCTTGTTAAGGACAAAAGGTGACATGTGATTGTCCTGTCACTTCTGCCCTCCCCACCTGCCTCGAGGGCCAGCACTCCATACACTGACCTCTCCCCTGAGAATCAGAAGGCTGTGGGTGCAGGGCAGTCACCTGCATGCACAGGCCAGGGTGAAGGTCAGCAACGGTGGGGTCATGCCCTGGCTTTACACACAGCCAGCCTTGGATCACAGCTTCTACCAAGCACAGGAGGGTCTCACACCAGGTCGTGGAGGCCAGAAGCCAGGACTGCCTTGTTCCTACGACCCCAGGGTTGAGCCAAGGTCTGGTGTCCCAGAGGTCACCAACAGATGCTATGGCCTGTGTCTCAATGTCCTCCAAAGCCTCATGTGGTCATAGGCGGGGATTTTTCAGAGGCAGCTGGCTCTAGAGTATGTGACACTAGAACTGATTCATGGTGCAATGCAAGACTCAAGGGCAATAGGACTAAAGGTGTGAGCGCTACTGCCCTAAGTAGCCTGGATAAGACAAAAGGGGCAGAAAGACACCATTAAGGTCCCCTTGTTGCTTCTGCTACCTTCTGGCCTCCATGAACTGCTTCTCCTCTGCCATGCCCCTCTGCCATGCCACCCTGCCTTGGAGCCAGCTGATTATAAACTGAAACCTCTACAAACCATGAGCCAAGTAAACTTTTCCTCCTTTCCCTTGTGGGTGTTGGGTATTATGTCCCAGAAATGAGATAAGTAACTAAGACAATAGGTTATCTGCCACACCTTCCCAAGGTAAAAACACTCCTGCCACACAGCAGTTCCCCGCCATTCCAGCAATTCTAAGAATGACCCCCTAGGGTACTGGGGGCAGGAAGGAGGTGCACCCAGAACAGCAGCCACATCGGATGCTGGAGCCCAGGTGAGCCCCATCTGCCAGGCTCGGGATGCACAGTCTCTTCCAGGACACCCAAGACACAGACAGCTCCGAGTCTCACAGGGGCACCTTGGGCCAAGATCAGTGTCTCACTGTGGTGGGCAAGTGACCCACGCCCACCTCGATGGGCGGTCAAGGGTCAGACTGCACCCCCACCCCGATCTGTTTCAGCCCCCAGCAAACTGCAGCCCTGCTTTCTAACACTGCTTCCCTCCTCTGTTTAGCCAGCAAATGTTGACAGGGCTACAGGAAGTCACAGAAGAGCTGCTGCCCACAAGGAAAGTGCAGTTTAACAGAGAGACGCCAAATCAAGGGACCAATTTGGCCAACAACCGGAGGAGTAAGAGCTAAGGCTGTGATCTGGGTAAGCTCATCTTAGAGGATAAGCCAGGGACTCAGGAACTGCCCTCTCCAGACTCCTCAGTCACAGGTTTCTAGCAGGCACCAACAGGCACCCTCTCACCTTGCAGGCATCTGCCAGGCCACCTCCGGGCCAAACGAAAAGGAAGAGGGAAAGAGGGAAGGGGACTCATTCCACAGGACTATCAGGAACATGGATCACAGCTTTAAAGCCTGCATTTTTACCATAATCTTAGTATGAGAAAACATAAATTTATAGTAAAGTAAGAGTATACATAAAGATATATTTATTATATGGGCTTAGGGTGTAGCTCAGGGGTAGAGCACTTGCCTAGCATGCTTGAGGCCCTGGGTTAATCCTTAACACTGAAAAAAAAATACATTTTTGACAGTATTGTTTAAAAGTTTTCTTTTTCTTTTTAAGGAAAAGCTTAAATGTCAAACAGTGAGAATGGCAATGAAACCTATCTCAGAGTGCCACGTAATAACAAACTGAGCTGATACGTAAGCTTAGAGCAGTGCCCAGCACATGATAAGTTTTAAGCAAAAGTGATCATCGTTATCATCACCCTTGCCATGGTCACAGACGCCGCTGTTCATAGATAAATTATAATGTCTTTGTTATGGCTTGTATCTAGATGTCCCCCCAAAGCCCCATGCACTCATAGGTGGGGCTTTTCAGAGATGGCCGGATTGAGGATGTGTGAGTATGGATTATGAGTGTGCAATACTGGATCAGTCCACTGGATTAGTGTGATTCTGGGTGTGGCTGCATGTGAGTGGCACCAACCAATAAGCTTGTAGTCTGGATAAAGAGGGAAAGGGAGGCTTGCTGCTTCCTGCCTGCCAGGCTATGGACTGTTTCTCCTCTGCCATGCTGCCCTGCATTGGAGCCAGCCAATATGGACTGCAACCTCACTTCTCAAGTGAGTCACGAATCAAGTGGGAGTCAGAAGAACTACAAATTCTGAGTGCCTGGATCTGAGATGGGACCTGAGAGCCTGTACCTCTACTAAGCACTCTTTGGGGCTGCCACTCCTGCTCTTGTATGGCAGGGGCTGGAATTCTAAAGGAAGCCAGAGCTGGAAGAAATCAGGATGGGCCAGGGCTTGAGCCCATCTCACAGGCTTCATTCAATGACAGCCAGAGAGTTTCTCAACTACAAGACCATTGATTTGTGTGTGTGTGTGTGTGTGTGTGTGTGTGTGTATGGCACTGGGGATAGAACTCAGGACCTTGTGCTTGTGAGGCAGGCACAGCCCCACTGAGCTAAATCTCGGCCCAGGACCATTGATTCTGACCTTGGAGGCAACTGTACATGGAGATTTCTAGAAATACCACTGGTGACGGTGGATAGGGCAAGTGTGTGAGCGTGTGTGTGTGTGTGTGTGTGTGTGTGTGTATGGCACCGAGGGTCTACAACAGGGGAAGGGGGAGGGAGGAGGGCAATGTCACATGCTATGGATTAAAAGCAGAGCTTTATCATCATGTGGCACCAGAATGTGGCCACTGCTCAGGCAAGGCAGACTCAGCAGGTAACAGGAGCTCACTTGGCTAACAGCCACTAGAGGCAAGATTTGAACCCAAACAATACTTTTCTGGCTCCAAAACCTGGACACTTTTCTCCATACTCTGGTGTGGACAAGATGCCAGAACCTGTCACCCATTATCCTCCAAAGTTTCCACCTTAGGGAACTCAGCCTGAGGGTGAAGGGCAGGGTGGGTGGTGATAGCACTGTGAGCACCCTCTGTTCCCTCCACTCACACTTTGCCCTGTCCACAGCGGTTCTTTCTCTGGTCCAGGATCTGATCTCCTCGGCTTGGGGACAGTCCCCTAGTCTCCTTTTGCTTTGCGTGACTCTGGCCCCATGAGGAGTCCTGGCCACTGCTTTTTACCATGTCTTTCATTTCGCACCTGTTGGCTGCTTCTTTGTGATTAAATTCTGATGGTGCATTTTGGTAAAACAACACAAAACAAAAACAAAAATGAAACAAAATACCACGCCAGAAGTGAAGCACTTCTCAAGGCAGTGCACGAGAAGAGACGGGGTTGAGGGATCTGACCCAGCACAGGTAACATTAATGCTGGTCGCCTGCCAAGGTGGTGCTTAGTGGCCAGTGGGACACCATGGGACACCTTGATGACTCATCCCTCTGTGACCACCAAGTGTCTCAAGGGCAGGTGCTAAGACCGCAACCTCTGGGCAAGGGACTCGCACCTGCTCATACCTGGAGGCTGCTACCAGGCCAGCAGGGCAGGAAGTAGGGTCAGGAGGAGAGGGACCTGGCTGCGGATTTGCCAACACTGACCCACCACAGAAAGCAACATACAGGAGACTGAGGCAAATCTCTGCAACAACAGCCATAGAGGGAACCTGGCCCGGGGAAGATGACCATCTCAGTGACAAGAAACAATTCAAGACAATCAAAGCTCTCAGGTCCACCCCCAACCGAAATGCTCTAAAGGGCAAACTGAGCACCCCAGTGTTCCCACTTTTCAGAAGCCTAGAAGGAAAGGATGATAACTCCCTTAAAATCTTCCCTTTTTTGCTCTGAGCAGAACTGGGCATGCTTAAAGAAATGTGCTTCAGGAAAAAAACCTCAGAAAAGAGCAGGAAGGATTCGGGATTTACAAAGTAATAAATAAGGCTGTTGCTCCTAACTGCCTGGCAGAGCCAGACAGGCCAAGCGCTGGGCTGGTGCCTGGGATGGGGCCGAAGGACAGGGTACAGGGAGGGAGTCACACCCACCAACCTGCTGCTCCTCAACTACACTGCTGCCCCTCTGCTCTGAGACCCCAGCTCCTCCGCACCCCAGGGAAGGGTCTCCACCCCCTCACTTCTGGGGGCAGCCTCGAAGGTGATCTGCCCTTGCCTCAGTGTGGGGTGAAGCAGCTGAGACTCCAAGGGGGCACAGCCCGCCTCCCTCCTGCCCTGAGGCCCCCAAGTAGGGAGTCCTGGGCACTTCAGAAATCCTAACTATGAAGCCCAGGCAGGAGGCTGTGCCTGCCAGACATGGGGCTCCTGCTGTCTCTCCTCTTCTTCCTCTTCTTCTTCCTTCTCCTCTTCCTTCCGCCACAACAGTGAAGTGTTTGCAATTTGAAAAGGGGCTGGGCATGAGTTTTTAATAATAATAATAACAACAACATAAGAAGCTCCCTTCCTGGAGGAAGCCCCCAACCTGGATCCCCTCACCACGACTGGTGTGAAGTAGCCTGGTGTGTCTGCTGCTGAAGTCCCTGCAGACTCCCCAGAAAGCAGCAGAGTGCCCAGCCCCTGCAGGCAGGCAAAGCTGTTTCTGGGCCCAGATTACATGCCAGGCATTATGGCTCTGCGTGGACTGGCACGTGAGTGACACCCTGGAGCCCATGGGCAATGTTTCAGGTGCACTGTCCCGAGAAGGAGATGGGAAAGGCCGTCCCCGGGCCTCCTCTGTGGCCCTCCCCTCTGTGTGTAGCCATCCCTGTACCCTGAGAAGGGACCCCCACTCTGCACATAGCGAAATGAGCACAGGACCATGTGGAGGGGAGATGGCTCCTCCTGGGCCAATCTAAAATCACAACAGAGCGAGGAGCACAGGGTGTCCCCTTTTACAGCTTACCTTTGCTTTTCAGCAAAGAAGCCTCCTGGCAATGCAATTTCTTAGCGTTGTACACTGTGTTGAAACCCAGAGTACTCTGCTCGCTTTACACACTTGTTAATCTGTTATTGTACAGACACAAATTATATATACATACATTTGTGGTGTACAGCAGGATATTTTAAAATGTGTTTGCACTGTGGAATGGCTGAATCAAATGGATTAACATACATATCTCACAAAAGTGTTATCGTGTATATGTGTGCGTGTGTGTGTGTAATAAGAACATTTAAGAACTATCTGCAGCAATGTTCAAGTATATAACAGTAATACACTGTTGAGCCAGGCACAGGAATACAGACACACAATCCCAGCCCTCCAGGCGGCAGAGGTAAGAGGATCACAAGTTTGAGCCCAGCCTGGGAAACTTAGTGACTTTAGTGAGACCCTGTCTCAAAATAAAGTGGCAGGGGGCGGGGGCTGGTGATGTAGCTCAGTGTAAAGGGCCTAGGTTCAATCCCCAGTTTAAAAAAAAGTTAATACATTGTTCTTTCCCATGGTCACCATGGCATGCTATATTTTTCCTGAACCCATCCCTCTTGACTAACTGAAATTTTGTATCCTTGCCTTCCCCAGACCTGGCAACTACCATTCTAGCCTGGGCTTGTGCACCTTCAATTCCCCGTGTAAATGAGATCTGTCTTCTGTCCCTCGCCACAGTCTGTAAAAAAAATGGGAAAGCTGCTAAAACTCACTCCGTAGGAGGATCAGGCCTCATTTTCTGACGGCTTTCTCAGATTCCCTTAAGCACTGTTTGGAGGGGACACATTTTTCAGGACCCCCTATGTCCTATGAGAAGACAGCATCGTGCCACCCACCTACTGAGTCACCCTATCTGTCCCACGAGCAGGCAGGCCCCTGGGCCCCTCTTTAGCTCAGAGCACATCACAACCCGCTATGGCCCTATGAAACCGTCTCCTTCTTGGGGTGCCTGGGAACATCCCTGCACATGGAGTCCCAAGAGGGCCACCTCAGGCCACCCCATCAACACAGAACAGAATCCCCGAGCCGTCCTTCTTTCCACAACTTCCATCTGGATGACCCCACCGAGCCAGAAGTGTCCCGGCCTGTCCCCACGGACCCCCTCTTCTCCAGGTAGACTACGTCCTGCCTCGGCCCTCCCTCTCCAGGACTCAGCCTCCCTGCCTCAGCTTCCATGGCACCCACGTCTGTGGGACTCCATGCCCCATCACGACATCCCTTCCTTGCTCCCCTAGGGCCCAGACCAGGCCGAGTCTGGCTGAGATGCCAGGAGAGAGCAGGGACACCCAGGCTTGGGCTGCCCCTCCTTCCCTGTCACCACCCCATGGCCTGAGCCCCATGCAGGATGGCAACTGGGAAAAGGGACTTGTGCCACAGCCTCCCTTCCAGCCTGGGGCCATCGGGGTTCCATGGGCGGCAACAGGAAAGTGCAGCCTAGCCAGGCCACCTGGGTGGGCCAGGAAGTGGGGTGCGTCCCTCTCCGATGTCTTGTGTTTCTGCATCCATAGGTCTCTGGCTTCATGTGTGAGAACAATTCAGTTCTAATCATGGCCCAAGAGTACCATTTCATCACTGCTCAGACTTCTGAAAAACGGAACAAAGAAGAGGTGGTGATATATGCCCACTGGAACATTATTCAGCCCTGAAGAACAACAAAATTGTGTCCTTTGCAGGCAAAGAGGTGGAATTAGAGACCATTATGTTAAGTGAAATAAGCCAGACTCAGTTAAATATCACATATTTTCTCTTATATGAGAAACAAACAAATAAAAAAATAAAAATAAATAGAGAGGACAGGAAAATAGAAGGCAGACTTTTAGAGATGAAGAAGGGATTAGGAAAAAGGGAAGAAAGGGAGGTGAGTGGAGAGGATTGAAAATAATCAAGCTACATGACATGTACGTGCCGATACACCAAAATGAACTTCATTACTCTGCACTACTGTGTCCTCATTGAAAAAAGACTGTTTGAAAGATGATGCTGGGGATCAAACCCAGGGCCTTGAATGTGCTAGGCAACTGCTTCACCACTGAGCTACACGCCAGCCCTACTGTTTCTCAGATTTTATTCTTACTTTGAAAGAACAGGTTAAGAGATGGGGCAGACAACCAGCTATGATTTTCATAACCTAGGACTGCCAGCCAGGATTGCTTAGTGTTGAAACACAGGCCTTTGGTGGGTAAGGTTCTCTTTTGAAAACTGATCGCAGCAATGGCACACGTTGAAAGGGTACCAGGGGACGATCTGATACATGCGACACTGTCTAATGCTTACACTGCGACCGTCAGCATCCCGCTCTCAAGCATCCATCCTGTCGCTCTGTTGGGAAGCTGGGAACGTCTGTCCTGGCTCTCTTGGGACCATCAGAGCACACTGCTGTTCAGCACCGCTTCCGTGATCTTTCCTATCCTTGCCTCACCTCCCAGCCATGGCCACCGCTACCTACTCTTTTTCCACCAGGCCATGGGTGAGTGACTGGTAGGGTGTCCTCTTCCGGGACAGGCTGGCTCACTTTGCACTAATTCTGCACGCTTCTGCTTGCTATACTTCTCGGCATTGCACAAAATTGTTAAAAACTCATTTGTGAATAAAGAGAAAGAAGACCACCTGTGTGGCCATGGAGATGGACAGCGGCCGGCGACGTCAGCCACCCCTCACCCACAGGTCCTCCCTCAGTGGCGGCTCAGTGCTGCCTCTGGCAGAGCCTTCCCCTCATTCACGTGATGCCGGGAACTCACTGCATCTGTTCTTTAGCTTTCTTCCCTTTTAAAAATAATTTGTGGTTTGCGTGTTTTACACAATACAGATTAGCTGGCTGGGGATGCATCGCCGCTCACATGCCATCACTCATAGTGTTTAAAAATAAAATCGCTTCTGCAATCCACGGTGCATGTGCTCCCCTTCCAAAAGAGAGCAAAAGGCTTGGGTGCCCAGTGCCTTCTTTTAAATCTCACTGGGGTCTCAAGGAGCCAGGGCAGAGCAGAGGAAGGTGGATCGAGCTGCAGGATTCTGGCAGCCTTCGAAGTCTTGGGGTCCTAGGCCTTTATCTCCCCAAACGTGTCCCTTCCAACTCAAGGGCACAAAACAGGCTTGCAAAACAGAGAAGCACACAGTCCCTGGTCACAAACTGCCCCCAAGATGAGCCCTCCAGACTCACACAAAGAGCTAAAGTGAACCGCATCTGGTAAGACGCCCGGGGCTACGACAGGCGTGAGCTGGCCCTGTTTCTCTGCTCTGAAGGGCTGGGTATCGAACCCACGCCTTTTGCATGCAGGCAAGTGCTCTACCACGGAGCTGTACCCCCGGCCCCCATGTCTGCTTCTAACAGAAATGCTGAAGACTCTCCCCGCTGTGATGGCCCGACTTGGACCATGTGGCTGGGCACATCCCTTAGCCAAGCATTCTCTCTTTGTGAAGGGCTCACTGTGGGAAAGGCATGATGCTGAGCCCCAGCCCGCCCCAGCTCTGGCCTGGGACATAACCGGGGTTAAGACAGCAGCCGACTGAGCGACCTCTCTCCCCCGTCTCCTGGCCTGTCCTCCTCCTCTCCTCCCCCCAGCTCCCTGGTGTGCAACACGCGCCTCCCACACTCGCCTGACAGCTGTGCCAGGCAAGCCTCAGGGCTAGAATACAGGCTTTAGATTCTAAGCAAAGGCCACCCTCGACCTTAGAAGAATCAGGCTGACCAAGGGACCCACTCCTGTCTATTAACTCCCTCTTGTCACTCCAAGCACTTGCTCAATTTTAGGGCCGGCCACCAAGTTGTCCAAGACAACAAGACTTGGCACAGACCAACACTTCTCAGAATGTTTCCTTGACAGAAAGCACGGACACTTCATAACCGGGTCCCAGTGCAGTCCCTGCCAGGCCCTCGGTAACTATATACCACTGGCCCATGGGAGGGCCTCTCAAGTCTCTGCATAAAAGCAGATGTTGAAGTCACTTCAAGTTCAGAGGCCTCTTGAGTGTTTTTCTGGAGAAGAGGTCAATGGCCGCAATGACTTAGGGAAGAGATTAGAATGAGGAAGTTGGAGTGCTCTGGGTGTGGTGGCTGCAAGTCAGGCTGGAGCTTGGGACACAATCTCAGGAAAATAGGATAGTCCCTAGGGGTCCCCAAGTTCCCCAAGCTAGAGGCCTCCCCCACTTTGAAAGTGCCATGAGAATCAGTGCTGTTTCTCTAAGCTGGACTCTTAGGTACGGAGGGTAAAGGACCAATAGGATCGATGGACAGGGCCAGACAGTCTCCTCTGCAGGGTCCCTAGGCTACTCGGGTGCTGATCATTCCCAAGTCCTTCATGAGGGGCTGTGCCTAAGGAGGAAGTGCAGAGCATGTGAAAAGTCAGCCAAGAATCACTTCTTGGTCTACTGATAATAATTTTTATCTGACTAAGTCACAGGAATGAGATTGGGAGATACACCCAGGAGATACCCTGAGCTAAAAGTAACAGGTCCCATTTTCCTCGGTGTTTCGTATGTGCCTGGACCTATGCACAGGAGCCTTCCACTCATTCCTCTTCGATGCCATCAAAACCAATCTTGCTATAGTTGGGGAAACTGAGGCACAGCAAGGCTGTCATCTGCCTGCCAAGCACACAAGAGTCTGCAGAGGAGGCAAGCCAAGTCTATTTGAAGCCCTGTGTGCTCAGTCACCTCAGCGAGGAACCACCGATTGGTCTCCTTGGGACACTATGGGGTCCATGCTCCCTTCTGTCCCCGAACACCTACACCTCCAGGACCTCTGCACCCAGCCCAGGTGCCCACTGGAGAACATTTCTGACGGTGCCAAAATTCTCACAGCCTATAAAACCCTCCCTAGAAAAGGTGGGGCAGCTAAAGAATGTCGAAGATTTAGAAAACCACTGTCCAGAGACAACAAAGAAATTGGATGGTTCACATACATAGAATAAGGCTATAAGTATTAGTATAAAGACTAAAGAAAACCATTCATTGCTCCACCCCCTCTGCCCTAGGATTGGGCATTTTAAAAAATAATCCCCATTTTTCAACAAGATGAATGCCCTCTCCTTCAGAATTGGATCAACACTCCTTTTGAAATTTCCATAAATGGGGTTAACCAAGCAGAAATGATTCTTGAGGACCGCCCATGCCAGGTGCTGCCCTGCAGGTAGCCTGTGGCATCTGTCCTTGGAAGGTCTCACCCTATGGGCAGGGTGAGGCAGGAGCTTCCGAACCCAGGGCCAGGGCAGGGCTGACAAGTGGTGGTGGTCACCTCAGACTATTCCAGATTTCCACTGGGTCTGTCAAATTGAGTCCTCAGAGTGCTTCTAGTTGTTGTGCATGTTAAACAGATATTTTTCCACATGTGGAAACCAACATTCACTAGTAAGTTATAATAAAATCTCCCCAAACATAAAATGATGTCCATCCTTAGTAACACTTTGCATTTTTATAATAAAGCATCAGATGTAACCAATGGGTCTCCTAAAGCATTCATCTCATTTGCTAAACATACTTAAAAATAAATATCTGTAATTAGCCATTTATACATTTCAGAGTTCATTTTTTTCAAAATGCAAACCACTCATTTCAGCAAGTGACTAGGACTCAGAACAAGAGGAAGGGATGCATAATGAGCTTTTGTCACCTGTTTAGTGGAGCTCTCTCCTGACTAAAGGGCTCCGACTCAAATTTGAATTGCTACTGACTCTGCCTATATTGATCCGTAACCTTTGGGACCCCCCCGACCCCCCGCCAGCCTCATACCAACTGGAGAATCCCTGCATGACCCAGACGATGGCTCCAGCCTGCGAGCCTGACCACAGCACTGAGCAGCCGGTGCTACACAGAGACTGACCAGTTAAACCACTGGTTCAAGGAGAAGCCGAGGTGTCTCTTCCTACCCATCTCCGCCTCCACCATTAATACAACCTTTACTGCTACACTGATAAACCAAAAGTACATGTTCAAAAATCCTGTAGTAAAACTAACAGAGCTTATGGAAAGAGGAAGAAAAAAACAGAGTGTGAGGGAGAGGGACAGGGGGAGGGGGAAGGGAGAGGGAGGGGGAGAGAGAGGGGGAGGGAGGGAGACAGAATGAATAAACAAAGACAGCTCAGTTTAAAGCAAACTAAATTACTAATAAGTAAACCTATAGGGCTTGTGGAAACTCAGATTTTTTTTTACACCCATGTCCATTGCCCCATTATTCACAACAGCCAAAGGCAGAAGCAACTCCAGTGTCCACGGGTAGATGAACAGATAAATAAGAAGCAGTATATGTACAGTGGAACATTATTTGGCCTTAAAGAGAAAGGCAATTTTGACATCTGTCACAGCACGGCAATATGCTAAATGAAATATGCCAGACACAGAAGGACAAAGGCTGTGTGACTCCAATCACACGAAGTATGAACCATGGTCAAGTTCATGGAGATGGCTGAATGTGAGTAAGGAACCTGAGGAGGGAAGATGGGCATAAAGCTTCAGTTTGGGAAGATAAATCAAGTCTTAGAGATGGGTGCACAGCAGTTTGAATATACTTAATACCACTGCACAATTAAAAACAGTTAAAGGGAAAAATCTGATGTTAGGTGTATTTTATGACAACTTACAAATTTGAAAATTAAAAAAAAAGAAATACGAATTCATTTAAAGCTTTGAAAAGTTAAAGGTGATGTGATGGAAAGGGAGGTAAGCAGGAGCTAAGTTGCAACATGCAAAATGTGATGCGGGAAAATACAGAGTCAGGAAGACCACACAGACTCACTTCTGGAACAGGGCCTGCAGCCAGCGCAAGCCCAGAAGAACAAGGTGAACGGGTTCTGTGTTCTTCCCCTGTTTGCTAAGTTCTGCTGGATGTGTGCAACACTCCAAAAGACTAACACACTGGGGAATGCTCAACTTCTTCCTTATACGAACATCAGCTCTGCATTTATGATCATACTAGCATAAGAGCTAATTTGCATTAGAGAAATGTGTTGTCATAAGACAGCTTGGTGTTCAACATTTCCAAGAATAGTTTGTAGGACTACTGAAAGAATTAGCTTCTAAATCGCGATCAGTCCAAGTTTTGCATACACCCCAGCCACATCAACCACCTGTCCCACACTGCCATCCACACACGTACACACGCACCCTCCCTGGGCTGTATATTGACTTCTGAATTACTTTGAACCATTCTATTTCTACTTAGATCAGTGAAGAAATTTTGATTCAGTCATAATGGGAAAAGTAAGCAATTCTTGAGTCCTCCCAGGAAGCTGCTGCCTATTTTCTTAGTGTCACCATATAGGAGGATGGGTTGGTACATTTTTGGTTGTCACTGGGTGAGGCTGACAGGACCCTTTGAACTTCCACTGGAGGTCTGGAGCTGGACAAATGGACTCTGGGGAAATGCAGGCTGCCCCGCTTAGGATAAGTTTCCAGAGGTCAGAAGAGCCACCATGCCCAAAGCCCTTTCCTTACCAGCCTTTCCTAACATCCATGATGATCCCAGGGGATGTAAGGGACCAGATAGGGAAAGCGAGAGGAAGAGAAGCAGCGAAGGCAGAAGAACGGAAGAAGACAGGAGCAAGTGTGAGCCTCTCCTGAGGAAGATCAGCCTGAGAGGAGCCCAGCAGGGCCTAGCACCAGCAAAGTCCCCTGGGTCCCTGGGACTGCAAAGGTAAGATCACAAGTTGCTGCCTTTCTGCAAATGCCAGGAAGAAACCAATCTTACAAAAGAAATATATCAAGCAAAAGAAATATCAGCTCTAGGAAAGAAAAAGTGAAGGTAAATTCCCTTGAAGAGTCTCTATGTGAATAACAATCGGTTACACCTGTGCCAGTGTTGAATGGCCCCTTTTAACGGTTGGTAAAAGGATACTCTGATTGGCGCTGGCACTGTTATGCCAAGGTAAGGGCTTTCTATGGGGCTTAGAAGAAACTTGATAATAGAACACACGATCCTTGTGAAGCCTAACAACAAGCCAAATAAACACACTGCCAGCAGTACAAAGGGTACCGGTGAACTGCTAAGGCTGCTCAGGCAGGATGATAGTTCTTTCAAGGTGGGGCCACCCCAGACGAGGAAGCAGGAGGTGGGCAGGGTGGCATCTCTAGAACAGCCATGTGCTGGGCAGCAGGGACCCGAGCTGGGCAAGGGGTCTGGTAATCACACGTTTGCCAATCCCTGGAAATGCTATCTGGCACACAGATGCTGGATGCTAATGTGATTGATAAAATAATTCGAAAGTGAGTGACCGGACGCCCAACCTCCAAGTCAATTCACAGAAGACTGTTCGCAGCAGTGTTGCTTATAAATGCAAAGAACTGGAAACCATCTAATGCCATCCACAACGGCATGGATAAGTTAATCATGACACACACAGAACACAGTACTGCAGTGAACGGGAATAAATTTCATCTACATGCAACAAAGGGACGAATGTCAGGAAGAGTCTGAGTGAAACAAAAAGCTGCTAAGGACACATGCAGCACTGTCCCAGAGTTCCATGTGCATGTCCCAGCATGTCCCACAGTGGTGCCAGGCTCAGGGATTCGAACTCCTGTCTAAGACTCCAGAGTGCATGTTTCCTGGAGAGCACAAGAACTGAACTTCAGAGCACAGAGCTCCCTTGCTTAAGATGGGTGGCAGCCTTATGACTGCTCACTGTATCACAAATTTTTTGTATCTTACGCATATTTTACGACAGTTTGGAGGGGGTGGGGTCTCACTGTGTTGCCCAGGCTGGCCTCAAGCTCCTAGGCTTACGTGACCCTCTCGTCTCAGCGTCTCAAGCAGCTTGGAGCACAGGCATATGCTCCTGGGGCTCATATATGATCATTTTGGGTTGACTCAGTTAACAGAGATGCTTCTGCAAAATCAGAGAGTCAGGGGTCCGATGCTCCCCATGGCATTGCAAGACTTGAGGGGAGGAAGAAATGATGACTTGCTGCTCCTTGGCTCTCTCCTGCCCTCATGTATTGCAATCTGATACTCCCTGTGTGCCAGAGAATCCTGACTCTCTCATGCCACAGGATGGACTTTAATTAAGCACTGCCAGTGGCTGCTCACAGAAGGCTTACTCTCAAGTATTGAAAACATGACAGCCCAGAACAGGACAGCTAACTGCAGTCACCAGGCCACATTCATTGTGCCACCTGCTCTTGCACAGTTTGTAGTGTAAGATGGTTTTCACTTTTTTCCATGGTTGAAAAATATCAAAACAATACACATTTCCTAACATACACAAAGAAAATTACATGCAATTCAAATGTCAGTGTCCATCTGTAGTTTTACTGCAATACAACCACATTTGTTTACATATTGTCTGTGGCTACTTTTGCTCAAAAACAGTAAACTGAGTGACTGTAAAAGACCATAAGGAGTCAGGTATGCTGTCACACACCTGTAATCCCAACACTCTGGGAGGCTGAGGCAGGAGGATCTGGAGTGTGAGAACAGCCTGGGAAACTCAGCAACTTAGGGAAAGCCTGTCTCCAAAAAGGGGGGTGGGGGGTGGGAATGTAGGTCAGTGCCAAGGCCCTGGGTTCAAGCCCCAGTCTTGCAAATAAATAACAGAGAGGGGACCTCATATGACCCTCCAGAAACAGGGTAAAAACCCTGAAACATTCACTATCTAATCCTTGGCAGAAAGTTTGCCATACTAGAAAAAAGTTTTTTAAAACAGATAAAATATAGAAAAACCTAAGACAAAGTTTGCTTCTTTGCTAATATTGTGCCTCATTCCACAAAGAACCTGTGGCTGTTGGGGAGAATACATAATAAACTCCATACATATTGAAAACACAAAAGTTGAGGCCTGGAATACTCTGGACAGACCAGGAAATGAGCCCAAAAGAAACACCCTCAGGAATACACAGCCTAGGCCATGACCAGCAGATCTGTGTTCTGAGCAGCCAAAGTAGAAAAATACATAAAGGTGGAACAACCTCACACAGCATGAGGTAAACAAATAAAACCAGAACAGTTACTCAGTGCAGAGCCACATCCCACCCTCCAGGTGTGCAGCTGACATCAGGACTGGCGGTGTTTGGACAACATACACAGGTGAGGGCAGTGACAGCACTGGGCTTCTGGTGACAGACCTGAATGTGCCATTCTACAGTTTTATGAACCTTAATACTAACTGCAAGCCCTCACCTCTATAACTAATCCTGTCCCCAACCCTAACCCCTAACCCTAACTTTAAATCCTAACACTAAACCTTAACCCTTAACCCCTAACCCTAACATCTATCCCTAATCCTGTCTCCAGCCCTAACCCTAACCTTACCCCCTAACCCCTAACCGTAACCCTAACTTTAAATCCTAACACTAAACCCTAACTCTTAACTCCTAACCCTAACCCTGAGTATCACCAGAGCTGATACTGGCTGGTCTCACACTGGATGAGACCTTGTTTTATCAGCTCCATACTTGCTGTAGCCAGGGTCTTCCTCCTTGTGAGGAGCAGCACAGAGAATGGTGTTAGACATGTCCATACCAGAGCTAGATGAGCTGGGCCTCTTGGGGTCCCTGGGTGGGGGGGCATGATGATGTCTAGGCCATCTGCACACCCAAGACACTGAGGAACAGCCCACGGTCAGCTGCTCCATGGCATGGGCTGGACACTGGGACAGATGAGCCATGAGCTTGTGAGCTCGCTGGGTGTGGTGGCTTAGTGAAAGGCCTGCAACCCTTGGGGCTTCCTCTCGTTTCCTTTCTTTTTTCTTTTTTTGTGGTACTGGAGAATGAACCCAGGTTCTTCACACTAAGCTGCATCCCAGCCTTTTTTATTTTTTATTTTGACCTAGGGTCTCGCTAAGATGCTAAGTTGCCCAAACTGGGTTCTAAACTGAGACCTCACCAACCAGAGCAGAAAGCATCTTTCTCATGGGAAGGACCCTCCAGCCTAACACGAAGGCCATCCTCTCTTTTCCAGGTTAAATCAAACTTCTGGCAGTCAAGAAAGAGTCTCCTCTAGAACAAAGATGCAGAGAAGGAAGGGCTCCAGACTTCCAGCTTTCTGAACTAACAGAATATCCCCACAGCCTAGTCATCACCCAGGGCAATGGAGACGGAAGGCCATCCAAGACAGTCATCTTCCAGGGCTGCCGACCACGGCCAGGCACTGCTGGGGGCTATGGCCAGCTCAGGGAAGGAAGGACCACTGTGCCACGCGGGCTCATGGGCCAACGTGAGCCATTACAGTTTCACGGGACATGGGGGCAACCAACATTGAGGGGCTCTAACAGCACTGAGTCAGCTCTTCCAGAGCCACATGAGGCTGGCACCCCAAAGAAGAGCAGGGGGTGGCAGGAGGCAGGGAGGGGAGAGAAACAACAAAGGTTTGGCGGCAGGGGCTGAGCCGTGGAAACAGGACCCAGCGCTATTGAAACATAGGGATGGAGCCCCCACCTTCAGAGATAAGGGGGCCCAGAGGCCCGGTGTGGGGGAGCACCCTGACGGCATGGGGAGTCTGCACTCTGACAGGAGCAGGGGGACAGGGGGTCAGCAGGAACCTGGGCCAGAGGGCCAGGCCCGGGTCATGGGCCATGGACAGAGACGAAAGACAATGGCAGAGAGAAGTGACCGTGGTGGTGGTCACTAGGCAAAACCAGGGCCGGAACTGATTCCATCAGTTGAAACAGAAGCCTCCTGAGTCAGGCACGAGCTTGCCCCTTTTCCAGGAAGAGATGAGGCCCAGTGGGCTCAATGCCTGGCCTTGAGTCAGATGAAAGACGTGGTCAAATAACAAGGGAGAAAAACCGCTAAGTCAAAGAAGATGCCATTTAGCGCACACAGCAAGAACACATTTTTTTTAATTGGGGCAAAATTTACACTATCCATTCACCCATTGTGAGTGATTTTTAGGAAATTTATAGTTGTGCAACCAGCACAATCGTCCCTCCAAAATCTCCCACTGCTCATTTGCAGTGGGTCCCTGCTCCCCCACTGCCCCCAACCTCCAACCCGCTTCCTGTCTCTAAAATGAAATACAGGGACATTTTAAGTCAAAATATATGGGATCATGTTTGGATTTATTATTTTTCCTTCCACTGAAGACACTCAAAGCACCCAAGAGCTACTTGAAGAGAACCAGGCAGCTTTATTTTTAGCCTGTACAACTCCATCCCATATGCTGCTTTCCTGCCACCTCTTTTCCCTCCCTGGAGCAAAGGATTCTGCATTTTGGCATTTGTGGTTTATTTTGGTTTATAATAAAAGTCAAACACATATCAAGTGAGCACCATCTAAAGTCAAATATGGTGTCTTTTCCAATTTTAGCTGTTCCTCTGTACACCATAAAACCACTTTATTCCAATTAAGCCTTCATTTTTATTTTATGCGGGGACGTCACTGAGAAAGCTGACAACCATCGCAGAACGCACATGCTTGTACTTGAGTCCTTGAAACCTGCTAAACTGCACTACTCACAGCTGGACACCTCAGAGCATTGGAACTGCAACAATGTAACTCGGCGACGCTATACAGAAGGCACTGAATTCAGGAGGCCCCCAGGAGACCTGGTTTTTCTGCCCTAAATTCAAGCACAGGGATAAGAAATCCCACCTCTCTGTCCTTTCACCAAACCCTGCTCCTCCTCAGACGGGGAGCACGGTCTACAGTCCACTTCTGAATTATCTACTGTCCTCCAAGTG
Organism: Heterocephalus glaber; assembly: GCF_053883595.1. Lineage (NCBI taxonomy): Eukaryota > Metazoa > Chordata > Mammalia > Rodentia > Bathyergidae > Heterocephalus > Heterocephalus glaber. The sequence continues at coordinate 32,416,009 of NW_028258381.1, forward strand.
CCCTGAGCCCCCTCCACTCCCTCTTTGGGAATCTTTACGCCCCGGGGCCTTTGCTTAGCTGCTGGTCCCTGGTGCCCTCCCACCTCAGCTCACTCTCGTGCCTGGGAGGCGATTCCCAGGCTCCTCCTCAACTCACCAAATCCCAGCAAGGGACAGGCAGCTGAGGGTGCCCCGGCTTCCACGCATCACCCGGCCTCACCTCCCCAAGTCCCCTAGCTCAATCCACTCCACATCATCCTCAGCGCACAGGGTGAGCCCACAGCTGCTGCTCCCGGCAATCTTGCTATCTGCTTCAACCTCATGGGGTCCTCATCTAATGAGAAGAGACCAGGGACTCATAAACATCACACTCACAATCCAGTCCCCGCAGCAAGAATGATCTGGCTCCAACAGCACTAGAACGTGAAACTACAATCAGCTCAAAATGAAAAGTCAAAACAAAACAAAAAAAGCCGGGAGCTCCTAGGCTGAAAGACCCCACTGCAAGCCATGTTCTCTGTAAAAGTGAAGCCGGGCTCAGCGGGGAACACTTGTGACCCCAGCTACTCTGGAGGCTGTGGCAGGAGGGCCATGATTTTGAGGCCAGGCTGAGCAACTTAGTGAGACTCAGTCTCAAAATAAAAAAAGGCTGGGAATGTAACTCAGTGGTACAGCACCCCAGGGTGTGATCCTCAGTGCTGCAAAAATATATTTTTTAAACAGTGCCCTCGTACATAGGTTAGGGACTCTCCGGAACACGGGATCTCTGAGACCCTGGTGTCCACACATGTGCAGGGTTTGCCCACATCCTGGGGGAGGAAAACAGCACACAAAGGCCCTGAAAGCACAAACGGGGAAGAGCCAGCAGCAAACACCCCCGCCCTGTGCGTGTCTCGTCCCGTGCTCATCTGGGGGCTGCCTGACAGAGAAGAGAGTCTAGTGACAGGGCAGGGAGGTCGTGCTTGGCCCAGGCAGTGGACTCCAATGTACTTTTCTTTTTTCTTTTTATTTCTTTGTATGTGGTACTGGGGTTTGAACCTAGGGCGTTCCACTGAGCTACATCCCCAACACTTCATTCATTTATTTCCTTTACTTATTTTATTTATTCATTTATTTATTTATTTATTTTGCGATACAGTCTCACTAAGCTGTCTTTGCAGGGCTTCAACTTGCAATCTCCCGGCTTCAATCTTCTAAAACACTGGGATTACAGGTGTGCGCCACCATGCCCTGCTTCACTGTGTTATCTCCTGTCAATCCCACTCGCTCCCACCCTAACTCAGCAGCACCTCTTTTATCAACTTCATTTGTGCTTCCCTGTAAGATTTCACTTCTGGAGAGGTTTTGAACCACTGGTTCAAGCCCCTGTACCAGGACAGCTGCATCAAGACGGCAAGAAACAGGAACCAGCGCTGGCTGAGGCAGACAAGCACTTCATTCAAAGGATAGCAAAGAGCTTGGGGTGGGCATTCAGAAGCAAGAAGCAAAGGTGCCCCAGAACTGGTCTGGGAAGGACCCCACTGCCACAATGCCCAGCTTGTAATTCTGCCTGTGCAGGTGCCAGTGCCAGCCTTGGGCACTGCTCTCTGTGACCAGCCACATAGGCTATTGCCCCCACACCCAGAATGAAGTCTTCCCAGTCCCTGTGCTTGGGCCACTGGCCCCAAATCAAGATCGGCATGGATGTCCCGACACACAGAGCCGCAGTCCTTGCTGCAGAGGATGCTGGGAAAGTGAGCCTGTCATTTATAGCTTCCCAAGTGGGTGGTGGGCTCTGCCTCCCCTGAAGACTCACAAGGAAGGTGGGAGGAGGTTTTCCAAGTACAGAAAAGGATCCAAAAAAATAACAGTGGGAAAGAAGGGCACCAAATACTATTTTCATTTTTTGTTTACTTTAAACACTTTACATAAAAACTAGGACACCAAAAAATGAGCTTCACAATTTGGCCTTGAACTATGCAAAAGACCAAGGGCAAGGTCCCCAGCTCTGACTTTAGCAGCCCACAGGCCACTTGAAAACCTGGCCAAAATAAGAGACATTTCTGAGTTTCACCTGGGCTGATTTTAGATTAAATCAGATGCCAAGCACCATCGGGCTTGGCTAAAGCTAACTACAGAAGCGAGCTTACAAATAATTACTCAGAAGGCAGGGTATAGCCAGCTGCATACAGGTCATCTTTCTGACTACACTTACACGTGAGACAGTAGGGGCAGCAAAGATGCAATTAACACTAAAGATAAAGATCTATTTTAAGAGACAGGTATATTTATAACTCACACTGTGTGGGTGGAGACAAGTACAGACATATGTCTGTGGTCAGGCACATGGGGGTGCCTGGGCACGAGAGAGGCAAAAAGAGGTTTATAAAAGCAAGACTTGATCAGTGATGTGTGACTATGAAAGATAACGCCAAGGTGGTTGATCTTGAATTTGACCTGTAATAAAGCGTGACTTGCTGCTAGAGTTGTTCTACACAAGTAAAATTAATTTTAAACTTAAACATTTATAACTTAGAGTCACTACATGTTTTCTCTTTTTTTGGTTGGTTGGTTTTAAGCTGGCAATGAATACTTCGGCTTTTCTGCTAGGTCCTCTTTTATTTGAATACATTGACTCAGGCATGACGACACCCAGAGTACAGCCAGAAAAACTAATTTATGCCTTAAAAATCTAAAGCATGGGAAAAGGTAAAACAAACTAGAGGGTTAATTAGTCTAAGATTATGGGATGGAAGATTGAACGGAGGTCTCTAAATGCATAAAGAGAACCTGTAGGAGGTTTTGATCAACACATTTAGAAAAATGGGCCTAGATTCTAAGTAAAGTGGTGTGGTTTGAATGTGTCCCCGAAGTTCATGTGTTCCAGTGTGAGCTGATGAAATGTGTTTGGGGACAGTGATGGGGTCTGTCCTCACAAGTGGTCAGGGTCACTCCCGTGGGAATGGGTGAGTTACGGACAGTGGGGTCGTTACATAAGCAAGCTCTAATCTTCTTTCTCCCTTTCCCCTCTGCCATGGGATGATGTAGCATCAAGGCCCTCACCAGGTGTTGGTGCCATATTCCTGGACTTCTCGAACTCCCAAACCATGAGCCAAACAGGTTTTGGTTCACTATAATTTACTTGGACTCAAGCACTCTGTTATAGCAGCAGAAAAGTTCTACAGTAAGGGGGCGTGCATTACAGCATCATGGTAACAAGGACCACTGAATGCTAGAATGGGTCTGCACTGGGGGAACGAGTGGGTAAACGTGGGACAGGCACATGCTGCTTCTGACTAAGCATCTGTCAAAAGCCAAAACTAACCAGAAATCTCAAGAACACACATTTTTATACATTCAAGATACCACCTCTTCTAAGGACTCACAGGTGACACTTCACACTGGCCATGTACGGTGCGGGGGGCAGGGTAAAGAAGAAAAGGCATTTGAAAAATAAAACACAGAGAAGCAGAGCCCTGTACTGAAAGATGATGGGGTCCCAAGCAGTGGAATTGAAAGGCCCAGCTCCTCACAGCTAGGCTCAAAGGAAGCAGGAAATGAACACATATGTAACTTCACCTGTGGTGGCTTTGGCAGTGTCCTGTGGCAGGTGCTCCTTTAAAGATCCTTCCTGGGGCCAGGGATTTAGCTCAGTGGTTATGCTGCCTGTCTTGAAAGTGCAAGGACCTGAGTTCGATCCCCGGTACCAAAAAGTAAATAAATAAATAAAGATCCTTCCTGGCCCAGGGACCTATGATTTCTGGACACTGTATGAAATTTCCAAAGCTCGCTATTCATTATAAATCCTGCCCTGTACCATCCATTACATTTTGGCTACATATAAAAAGTGCTAAACGTCCATCCATAATATATCACTTAAACATGGAAATCAAGGCTACTTCTCAAGGATGTGGTCAAAAGCCCAGATCAGGGGCAGTGCTTCAGAATCGTGAAGCATACCAAATGCAATCTCCCCATGCAGGGGTCCACTTCAGTAAGATGTTGGACACTTTTTCTGATTACAAAGAAATTTTTCCAGATGCTGTCCCTGTAGAATGATTCCATGACTCTGAGGGCCAGGAAGAGGGCACAAGGTGATGAGAGGGAGTCGGCACAAGGAGCTCTTGTGTTTTTTTCAGCTTAGAAGTAGGACCAAAAGCAACCCACCCAGATCCAAATAGATATTTTTCCAAAGAGGGAAAACAAATGGCCAATAAACACACAAGGAGATGCCAAACATCATTATTCATTAGGGAAATGGAGCTCAAGCCCTCAGTGGAATACCTCTTAGCACCCATGAGAACGGTAATAATAAAAAAGACAATGACACACGCTGGCAAGGTTGGGGGAGAAACAGGAGCCTTTATACACTGCTGGTGGAAATGGGAAGCTGTGCAGGTACTCTGAAAAGTTGTATGGTAGTTCTTCAAAATGTTAAACACAGACTGACCCAACAACTTCACCTCAGGCACAGATTCAAGGGAAATGGAAATAAATGGCCATATAAAAACATGTACGTGAATATTCATGAAAGCATTATTCATAAGCACCAAAAAGCAGAAACAACCAAAATATCTATGAACTGAAGAAAGGATAAAGAAAATAGGGTACATCTATATAGTGAAAGATTATTCAGCCATCAAGAAAAAAAGAAATACTAATACAGTGGACCCTTAAAAACTCAACCTGTTCGCGAGGGCTGGCTGTAACTCAAGTTGGTCAACTGAAGGCTCAGGCTCCTCTTCACAGCCTTCAAAGCCTCTCTCCTGTATACATGCAGATCTCAGTGTCCTTAGAGAGACACTGGCCCAGGGCTTCTCAATTAACCCCACACAGGAAAGGATGGTGTCATGTTCCTTCCAGAACTCTTTAAGGGCTTAATCTGTATCTGAGACCATCTAGAAGCACAGGCGGCCACATTTGGGTTGTAACTCACGACTTTGTTCATAAGTTAAAACTAAAATTCTGGTTGTAACCCAAGTAGTTCGTATGTCAGGCCGGTGTTAACTCAAGAGTCCACTGTTCATGTTCATGGGTGAGAACATTATATTAAGTTAAGCGAAAGAAGCCTCACATCAAAGGGCACATATTGTATGCTTCCGTTTATTTGAAATATGCAGGATAGGCAAGTAGATTCGTGGCTTCCAGGGCTAGAGGGTGGAAAGTGCTTGCTAATGGTTATTCAGCCTCTTCCTTGGGTTGATGAAGATGTTCTGGTATTAGACAGTGGCAGCAGTTGCACAATTCTATGAGAATACTAAAAACCACTGAGTTTTACACTTTAAAGGGGGTGAGTTGTAGGGCCTGGAAATTATATTTCAGTTAAAAAAATAATTCAACCCTTGAGCAGCCCAGTATTCTTGACATCACTGGATGGCAGGGTTGGATGATTTCATCCAATGGTAGCTGAACACACTGCTGGGCAGTACATCCAAGTGACAAGGTCTCCCCTAGTGAACCCTGTTTCTTCACACTTTCTGGTTAGAGAAATGTCCCCTCTTCTGCTCCCACCTCCAGCTTTATGGATTTGCAAGCTTTGTATCCAAAAGTGCTGAGGCAGGAGGATCACAAGTTCAAGGCCAGCCTGAGCAACTTAGCAAGATTCTGTTTCAAATATTTTTAAAAAGGGCTGGGGATGTAGCTCAATCGTAGAGTGCTTACCTAACAGGTACAAGGTCCTGGGTTGAATCCCCAGGACTTCAAGTTAACAATAATAATAATAATAATAATAATAATAATAGTAATTTAAACATAAGAAACAGTGTTTGGGGTCAGGTTAATTCTGCCTGCTCCAACTCACTAACCTTGACTTCCTGCAAGTTTACCTGAATTCTTTAAGATACATTTCCCTGCCTATAAAATGAACATGGTTTACCCTCCTCGCTGGGGCACTTGGGTGACGTGAGTAAATGCTCAATAAAAATGAGCGGTCTCATATTCTTTCCAGAGATTCGTGACTGCTGGTGTGATGAAACTGTGATCCATGCACATGGTCCCCGCCCTTGTAACACCCACAGAGCAGATGGTGTTAATGTGCAATCATGGGAGCATGATCGTGGTTAGGGGTCCATGGGGAGAGGGGGCCGTGGTTGGGAACCTCACAAGAGATGTCAGGGAAAGCCAACTTGAGCTGGCTTCACATGGTTGCTCTGAATCTCACCTCCTGCAGCAGTTGTAGAGGGCACCAAGCTCTAAACAGCAGACAGGCACTAGATTCCTACCTTAAATTGGTGCCAGGGTTTGACAAACACATGTGTCAATACTGCCTATAGCCAAGGGTAAACACAGAGTGTCGAGAGAACACCCCACACCAGCAAGTGTGGAGGACAGAAGGGCAGGAAAATGAATCCCAGCTCTTGCGAGCTGGTCCATACCTACTGTGGTGCCCCCTAAGATTGCCGCTCCTCTTGTCAGAAAGAAGAGTCCCCCCAGAAACTTAGAGCCAGGTTTCTCTAGCCTTTAACTGAAATGAACACTTCAAAATAATCTCTCCAGAAAAATCTCAGAGGAGTATGTTTCTTCCAAACTGCCAAGAAGGAACCCCGTGGGCAAGCCTTCCTAAATTGTCTTGCTATAGGCTGTACTATGTCCTCTGAAAATTCATAGGTTGAAGTCCTAACCCCTAGTACTTCAGAATGTGACTGTATTTGGAGACAGGGTCTTTAAAGAGGTAATTAGGGTAAAAGAAGGGTGTTAGGGAGACCCTAACTCAGTACGGGTGGTGTCCTATAGGAAGAGTAAATTTGAATGCAGACAGGTAGAGGAAAGATCCCTTGAAGACACGAGAAGATGAAATGCTATGGTCAGAGGCCTCATCCAACTTCAGGGAGAACAGCCTCTGGAAAAAACCAACCCTGCTGACATTCTGGTCCTGGATCTCTTGCTCAGAGCTGAGACAATAAACTTGTGTTGTTTTAGTCATGTAGTCTGTGGCACATCACAAAGGAAAATGCTGACTAGTCCTGGTGTAAAGTAAAAGTAATAGCTCACTGTTATTTCACCATTTTTATTTCTGAAAGGTATAAGAGATTTTCCAAGGAGAACTAGGACCATGTAGCTATGGACTCTTGACTTTATAACTGGTAACATTTTCAAGTCTTTTTTTTATTTAAAGAAAATGATGGTGGGTCAATAACAACCTGCAGTTATTGCCGGGGGTATGCAATATACATATACAGCAAATAGTGTCTCTAAACAAAATAACTCAAGTACAGGTACTAGTGTCTTACAAACACAACAGATGTTCTCCTAACCAATCTCTACCCAAAAGACTCACTGTTCTGTCCCCCACCCCTTTGTAAAACATGCTGCAGGAGGCCTGTGGCACACTGAGAACCCCTAGTTGGATCTGGGTACTCAAGGTCACAGTACCCTTTCACCAGTTGTACATGTTACTATGGTTTCTCAAAACAGAGAACAAATGATGAACAGGAAGTGTGAGCAGAAAGAGAAGTTGTTTCTAAGAAAACAAAGATGACTATTTAGAAAGTTTCTATAAAGCAAGTTATATAAGAAAATGGAGTAGGTGTGGGCAAGATAATTGTAAAAGACGGATAAGTCATAAAAAATTATATCCTGCACCCAGTTTGCTTTGCAAATAGCCTTGCTCTACTTTGAAGAAACAAACTAGAACAAACACACACATTCACACACACAGTGATATAATTACATATTTGTATACTTAGAAAAGATCATGACCAGGGGAACACAAACCAAGTGGATTAAGAGGATGTGTAAGCTGTGTGTAGTGGCACAAGTTTGTTATCCCAATGTTCTGAGAGGCTGAAGCAGGAGGATTTCAAGTTCGAGCCCAGCCTAAACCTAACAATTTAGCAAAACCCTGTCTCAAAATAATATATAAAGAAAGGAGGAGTACAAAGAGGGTGTATAGTCTACTATGCAGGTTGGGTGAGGAGTCAAATATAAAAATGAAGAAAAGCTCACTGAGCTTAGGGTAGCTTTTTATCAAACTTTAGAGGCTAACTGCTTGGACTGTAATCCAGGCTCCACCACATAAAAGCCTAAGACCAAAAGTAAAGATCTCAGCTTTCCTGAGCCATCTCTTCTATGTCTATAAGAAGGGACAGTCACAATGCCATAGGTGACACTGCTCAGTCCAAGGCCTCTGCCACAGCTATTATCTGTGTTAAGTATCTCCTTACTTAGCTCAACTACTAGTACCAACTGTACAGTAAAAGTCCAGCAACCATCAGGTAGGGGGTTGGGTGTGAACTATTTTACCCTTGTAAAACGATCATTTGGAAAAAAACCCAAAACTAAATGGTACAATGGCATCATGATCTGAAACCTCCATGAAGGAAGGAAGGGCCCAAGTCCAGGGGCAGTTAGGTTCAAGACCATACCCAGTCACCAGTACCTTGGGGCCAGCCGAGTTCTTACTTTTCCTGATTGAAGAAGTGAGATTTAAAAATGAAAAGAAAAAGAAAGAGCGATGAATTTGCACAGTGAACAATAAATTCTGGAGTTTTCCTTGAACATGGCATTAGATCAATATTTTAAAAGACAATCATCCACTTGGGACCTCCCTCTGTAAAAGATGCCATGTTTATAGCATGAGTTGAGAAAGACAAAATATCAGTTCAACCTCCCAGTTTTGGGGTGAGCAAACAAGATGGCAGATCCCCAGAACAGCCAAACACAGGAGACTGTAACTGTGGCCATGGGAGTGGTGTTCTTTCTGCAGAGTGCTCCATTTCAGGAGTTCACAGCAGCCTCCAGATAAAACAACTGAAGACTCAGCTTAACAGCTTAATCAGGTAATGGCTGAACCAAAATAGAATTCTCAGGAAACTGGGGCTGGTTGGAAGCTTGCAACAAATCAACATTACTTGGAGAACCCAAGGTTTCTTTATACAGGAGTGTGGAAGAAAGATCACAGACTTCTCTTTATAATGACACATTTACTTTGGGGATACCTCCTAGGGCTCCTAGTCACTTGACCCCATGTTTGGCAGCTGTCAATCAAAATATTCCAGTAAGAACTTCGGCCCTGTCCACAGGGACGAGGGTTAGTACAGGTCTTACTTTGACCTGGTCTTAAACACCCAGCAGGAAAGTACTGAATAACCAAAAAGGGGAGTAATAACAATAACATTAAAACAAAAAAAGCTAGGCTATGTAGAAAAAGGAGGTGCCAGACACTACTGGCAGTCTCCAGCTATACCTACAACACCTTAACTTATAGCTATAAGAAGTCATGATTCCCAGTCCCAATAACACTTCCAAAAATGTGTGCTTCGGCCTCTCTTAGTGTACCGATACTACATTATTTTAATGTACTTTCAAGGACCTCTCAGGTAAAGCTTGGCTTCTTGGATAAGTGTGCTTATACTATAAAAATGCTGATGTAAATATTCCAGCTGCTAAGTTTTGTTACTTTTGTGGTATAATATAATTTTCTGCTCTCTACTACAGACTATGTTTATATTCTTTAAGGCCTTCACCTCTACAAAATAGAGGTCAGATCCAAGGATCTGAGTCATACATACAGTTAAGAATTTTCATGACACAGTGGTCACACAGAAACGTAGATATCTTTATTTAGTGTATCCTTGACTATTTTTTTAATTAAAATAGGAGAATACTGGATTTTTTTTTTTTTTTTTTTGGTACCAGGGATCAAACTCAGGACCTTGTACTTGCGAAGCGGGCAGCAGAACCACTGAGCTAAATCCCTGGCCCCTGAAAACTGGATTTCTTATTGATAAAATAGGGAGGAGTCTATATGGTCCTAAACGCTACATATTGAATTTGGGCAAACACCTCAAAACTAATAGAGGTTAATATAAAAGATTTATGCCAAACACTGCCTAATTTTTTGTGACTTCTTTTTACAGCCACTACTCAACAATATTCTACTTTTAAATTTTAGCCCCTGCTTGTTTAATATTGTCCTCTTTTCCAGAATAACAAAGGATGATCATTCATTCAACAACTCCCCCCAAACCCAGAAAAAACATAAAAGAAAACAAACAAATAACAGAATCCATCTTCCTACGTCTCCTTCAGATCAATCAGGTGAGGCTTCTGATTCCTGGCTAGGCAATCAGCACCCCCTCATCCTGAAGCAGCCGTAAGATGATGAACCTCTGGCCCCTCTGCATCACTCAAGAATAAGGGATCAGAGTCTGGGGGAAGAATGAGGTAAGACAGAAAAAATAAAGATAGGTAGAAAAGAGTCATGGCGAACCATAATTTAAAAATTGTACTTTTTAAGAAGACCACATTTCAGGACATAAAGTCACCCAAGACGGTCCATATCTGTACTCCCTAGGCTTGTTTATTCTTCTTTACTTCTAGGACCGTCACACCCCAAATCCCTTAAGAATACTATAAGCCCATACATTGGTTTAGTTAATAAAGTAAAGGACAGAAAACTGACCTTAAGATAGAGAAATAGATTTGAAGGTTTCTCAGAATGTTTTTAGGCAAAACATCTTAGTTCACCCATCTTTTTAAAAAATCCAGTAGACTGGACAGGGGGCTTTCTCCTGTACAGTGGGGCATTATCTTTCTACCATTCCCCTTTTCCTGTAAACCAGGCCCAAACTTTGTACAGATTCACAAATTCCACAGATTTCCACTGCCACAAACACATAGATATTCCTAGCTCCCCTCTCTCTATTTCTTCAAACGTGTAATATTTTAAAAGTTCTGCCCAGTAAATCCCTTTATGCCTCTTACAAAAGTGGACTGGGGTAGTGAGTCACTAAGATTCCTGAACGTTCGTGGAGGCCCCGTCTCTCAGCAAGAGCTGGGCACTTGCGTGGCATCTCCTGGGTGTTTTGATGTGAGCTGCACACAGACCACAATGTCTATGATATTAGTGAGATGCACCATTTTATTTGCTAGTGGCAGAGACTCTTACTAGGAAATTCTCAGATGAAACCCTCTGCCTCACAAGCAAGGGGCCTGCTTTTGAGTATCACAGATGATAAGCTTGATGGGGGCCTGGCTTGGAGCCCACTCCTGAGCCGGGGTGTGGGGGCCAGCCGGGAAGGGGCAGCACCACGCTTCTGACTCTCAGGCCCGTCTCTCTGTGAAGACCAGCTCCTCCTGACTCCCTGAATCATCCTCCCCATACTCCCAGCTGAGGTCCCAGCCTCCATACACCTGCCAAGCCACACAGACTGGCACCCGACCTGAGCTCTGTGCCCCTTCAGTGAGACTCTCTTCCTCCCGATACCATGCATTGTCTGGCAGGTACCTGGTGAATGTGTCTGCCTGACCCAGGGCAGGTGTCCCTGTGCCTCTGACTTCATCAGCAGTGCGCACAGCAGGTGCTCAGTAACACGGACCAGAACTGACATCACGTCTTCTGATAAAGTCATCTAGAGTCGCAAGCACAGCCCTGTTCGCCAAGGCCCAGTCACTAAAAAGCACATGTGGCCTTATCAGATGCCGCATCTGTGCAGCAGACAGACCACAGCCTCTTACTCCACCTGCTCGGGGCCCAAGACCCCACACCTGTCAGGCCCAGCAGGACAGCAGGAGGGTGAGGAGAACCGGGTCAGCCCACAGTGTCTTACACGCCTTGGAGCCTTCAAGGGAGCTCAGAGCACTTCAGACAGGCTGCTGCCTAACCCTCACACCCTCCCCCACACAGGCAAGTCTGCAGTTTCACCTCTAGGAAGGCCCCTCGTGTGCCCACTCCCCACTTCCCTGGGCCCTGCTCCCGAGTCCTGTGCCCAGCCACTTTGAGAAACTCCACGAGGGAGCCCACTTCCCCAGCTTCTGCCTCTATCCCTCCGTGGGCCCATCTGCTGTTACACAAGAGCCCTGGGGGGCCCCAGATCAGGGCCTGCCTCCTTCTGTACCCAGTCCCTGGCACTCCAGGCCTTGGCCTTGGGCCTGGGGCAGACCCTTGAAGGGCTCACATGCTGCACCTGTCCACACTGGCCCTGCTCACCACCGGTGGCCTGTGCACATCCTGCCTGGCCCCTCCTTTCCAAGCAGGCTTCTCTTCAATGCCCCTCCATCATGCCAGGACTCGTGCCCACCTGGAGCCATTCATCTGCTTGCTGGGCCGTCTTCTCCCACCTAGAATGGAAGCCTTGGCCTATTCACCATGCTCTTCCTGGAGCCAGACACACAAACTTGTACCTAGAGAAGGCTCCAAAAAGCATTCTATGAATGAATGAACAGTAAGGAATGGATACCCCCCGGGGGAACCAACACTATCAAACCCCCACAATCAGAACCAAAATGGGCCCAACTTTCTTGAAAAGCCAAAGTATGAAATGCATTTCTGTTTAGTGAAATGAACCCGGTGTGGAGCCTGCCGGGGCTCCCCTTCATCCACAGCTTCTCCTAGGGAAGCCACAGCGGTCTTATCGCTGCCCACCTCTCTCTCTGGAACCGACCCAGGACTCCTTGGCTCAGATAGCCGGAACTCTGCCTTGGAGTTGAGCCCAAGGTCTCAGACTCACACTTGAGGCTGAGGCCGGGTGGAAGGGGCCTGGCACCCCCTGGATGCCTGGCCATGAGCCCTATCCTCTGGAAGAACAAACACAGGAAGGGAGCAGCGGCCTTGAGCCTGGGGTGGTCCCCAGGGTCTAGATGAAGCCCTCCTTTCCCCGGGCTCTAACAGCTGGCCAGCCCAGGACCCCACATGGAGGAAATAGTGGGCGGCCACCAGCCTGCCTGGGTCAGAAGCAGGACACTGCATTTGGGAAAAGGCACGCCCAGTCCCAGATATGAAATCAGGCAGATGCCTGGCTTCAAATGACTCCACCATTGGCATTTCCAAAGGTCACACAATGAGATTAAATCCTCTGGGCCTCAGTTTCCACAGGTTTCAAAATTCACCATTTCTACTTTAAGAGGATTACTGGGTATTTTGTTTCCAGGTGTTACACCTGGCTGTGTCTATCCTTCAGCTGGCCAGATGAACTTGTTATTCATATGGGGAAAATACAACCAGATATCCATCATGCTCTGTGACTTAGCCCCCAAAAACCTGGCTCACCAAGCTGTTTCGAGGCTGAGCCATACCAATGGACCCACGTGTATTTAATTCTGCAAAGTAACCAGGCTGCACTGACTTTAGCTTAAACATGTATCCAGCAGACATTCCAGACACATTTTTCAATGAATAAGTCCAATGACAAGATAGATTGTGACTATATTGATCCCACTCATCAAGTCTGATAAACTAGCATCTCTTTCCTTCACAACCAGGGTGTATAGCCAAGCACTAATCCACCTTGTGCTTTGATACTGCAGCTGTGGCAGGAAATCAGATTTAAGCTATTATAAAGCCAACACCTTCGACACAGGGGTTTCCTCCCAACATAGGCTGTGGGGAAAATGAGCTAGTGGGTTGTTAAATCTCCTTATTTCTTTCAGAGATTATCTGTCAGCTCCCTCATGGTGTAGACTTTCGGTAACCAAAGGGTCTTATCAAAATAGGATAATTATTTGGCAAAAAAGTTTGTAAGTCTTCATTCCACAAGTGCACTATCACTATGTTTTGCAAGGATAATTAGCAATAGTATTCCTCTTGCTCCACAAATACTGAACAAGGAAGAACATTGCCTAAGACTGAGGTCTGGCAAAAAATCTGATGAAACCCATCCGTTCTGCACCACCAACATGGTGTCCCTGAGGGCTCCTGGTGACTCTATAATTACCTAGCTCTGTGCTGTTCCACCTCAGGCTTCACAGGCAAAACATACCATCTGCCAAAGCAGTGGCCTCTCAGGGCAAGAAGAGACTCCAGCCTTCCATTCCACACTGGTACCCTTTAGCCTAAGAAAAGCCACCTGGGAAAGCAAACTTTCAGAAAGGACAGCTAGGAGCCGGCTATTCCCTTTGCAAAACTGTCTAAGGATTGCTTTAAAATGCCTTTACAATGGACTTACTAAGAAACTGACACACAATTTGGCAAGTGGCCTTGATTCAGCAGGGGCTGGGTCGCCTAACCCAGGGGCAGGAAAGAGATGCTGCACTTACCAGTCACAATGTGCTTGCAACATGCACAAGGTCTAAAGTCAGAAGGTCTAGGTCCTCATCCCAGCTGAGTCACTAATGAGCTGTGTTTCATATACAAGTCACTGCACTGCTTCGGTTTTAGTTTTCTTATCCAGAGTCAGAGAATCATTAATAAAAAGCAATTATTACCTACTTCCCAGCGGTAAGGGGGACATCAAATGGATGTGATAGGCATATCCAGAAGTCAGGGAACTTTTCTATTCTATGTATACATGTGTGAAATAAGAGGCACATGGAAAATTACCTGTATCCGTTCTTGCTCACACTGAATTGTTTCCTCCTACCAATAAAAGGAAGAGCTGGAATGTAAGAGACGTGTGTGAATCAGGATGAGCTCGCAGCTCCTGGAGAATGGGCACTGCTGCCTGTCACCAAGGACCTGAGATCCACTCTGGGGCAGCTTCTGGTGCCCTAGGATGGCCACACGGGCAGAGGCACCGCCCACCCCAGCTCGGTGGGGGATCAGGCCCTAAGCCTATTACTTCATGTGTGCCAGACACTCACAACCACTAACTGCACTGTGAACAGGTACGAGGAACCACAATCCACAGAATGACACGCACAGCCAAGTGTGAGGGAGTGATGGAGGGAGGTCACCTTCCCAGTCCCTATAGGTGCCCGTGCTACACGCTGCTCAATGTGAGTGAGCTTTTCCTAGTCTCACTTAGGACAGCAGTGAAACATCTTCAATAAATCACTGCTCCTATAGGAAATCCCCATAGGAAAAAAAAAAAAGTAGGGCAAACCCACACTGGACTCCTCCTCATGAGCCTCCAGTGGTCCTACCCAGGTGGCACACAGTGAGGCCAGCTGCTTCGGGTAGCTGGGACCACAGGCATGCGAAAGCTCGCCTGGCTCTCACCCTCCCATTTTCCACCCTTCCCGTTCACATGTCCTAGAAGCTGAATAAGCCTCTCCGACCATGACCAGAAAGAACGTCATGGGACTGAGCTATAGGCATGATCAGAACATCCCAAGAGGGTGATAAGAACCTGGACCACTGTCATTGGCCTTGCCAGAAAAGCCAGCACAGAGTGAGGGGTTTTAACAAGAGCCCCCTGGAGGATCCATGATCTCAACTCCTAGAGCAAAGGCTCTCAAACTCCAGTGTGCCTCTGAAGTCCCTAGAGAGGCGTTAAACCCAGGAACCAGGGTTTCTGAATCGGCAGCTGATGGGCCATGCTTGAGAAAACACCAACAAAGTGAACAAGGGCTGCCTGGGCAGTTATTTCCACTGGGCAACTTCAGATCCTGATTCAGCCCCCTTCACCCCAAAACTGAGTCTTCAGAAACTCCTAATAGGAAGTAGCTGTGTTCCTCACTCCC
The DNA here is from genome assembly GCF_053883595.1 of Heterocephalus glaber. Classification (NCBI taxonomy): domain Eukaryota; kingdom Metazoa; phylum Chordata; class Mammalia; order Rodentia; family Bathyergidae; genus Heterocephalus; species Heterocephalus glaber. The sequence goes on from NW_028258381.1 coordinate 32,431,306, forward strand.
CTCCTCCTCTCGTTCATTCACCCTTGATGCTGTAGATAAGGACTATAATCAAGTTATTTCTGATAAGTGTGGCCAGGCCTGAGTCCCTGGGCACAAGGGTGTCCACGTGCACAAGACAATTGTGAGGGAGTGAATTAGGTCGACAAGCAGAACAGCCAGCAGTTCAGCAAGAACACTCCCAGGCTCCTTGGTCCAGTTCTCTGACCCAGTGTGCGGTCCTTCTCTCAGTGACAAGAGCGTGTCACTCACTGGGACAGTGCCAGGGAAACGCTGTGACCTGCTTTTCTCCTTGCTCATTTGTCCTGATGATCTGCCACGATGCACTGTGATTTCCCACTGAGAGCTCACTTCATGTCACCAAATTGTCACCCAGCCAGCCTCACCAGCCACTCAGTGCAGAAGATGACAGTGAGTAGTACAATTACAGTACCTCTGGTGGGGGTCTGGGCAATATCCCTGCAAACCAGAATCAGTAGACTTCTGACCTGGAAGGAGACAATATAAATGCTCCCTTCCTTCCCAAAGCTGACTGCATTACAGTGCACACTGTTTTACCAACAGCAGGAGTTCCTGCCACGACAGTGTTTCGTCTTATGGGGAATTAACGGAAGTTCCTACAGAGACAGTATTGTGAACAATGTAAACATGCTCAGATAACAGCCTATCCTACAGTCTCCCCTTGACTCAAGCGGGGAAATCTGGCTGGTCTTGGGCTTTTCTGGCAATAGACAGAAGAAGTAACACAGAAACCCAACTTAAGGTTAAATAAGGAAAAAGAGCAAAGAGCAATTTGTTCAGAGCATTTTGATAACCACAGATGGTATATGAGTTTGCAAATACCTGGTCTTACAGATAATTTTGTGCACATAAATAGGTGTATTTGGTGGAACAAATATGATTTTCCCTCCATTAATAAAAAAATCTGATCAGTTCTTTCTCACGTGCAAACTGTGCCAGTTCCCAAGCTGAGTCCCTGCTTCTGTGAACCCTATGGAGTCCTGTGAATTTAACTACCTCCTCCAAAGCAGTGCCACCAACACAACCTCCACTTACGCCAACCTAAGGTCCATCTCAGACACACTACGCTCACAATACGGGCCTCAAGCCCTGACAGCTGTATCCAGAAAATCACAGAGCAGAGAGAGCCCAGCCCCAGGTGACAGTACTGGCCCAGGCCCCGAGAACACGGATTTAATACTCTTGCCCCCTCCAGGCTCCCAAATGAGAGCACGAATCTGCATTCGCCACCAAAATGTTTGCCCAACACCCTTTGTGGCTCTGAACTCACCTGTTTTCTAAGAGCGTCATGCACACCACCTCGCGCACACCGGGGTTGTTGGCCTTCTCCATGGAGCAGCCCTGCAAGTTCCAGGTGGCCAGCCTCAGCACCAGCTGGCCATCCCTCGTGCCACCAAAGGCCTCCACCGAGGGCCTCGTGGAGATGATCTGCGTAGGCCCCCCTGGTGGCAGGTCCAAGTCCTCACTCTGCAGGCTCAGTGAGGTGGGGCTGGGGTGAGGCCTGGCGGTGAAGGTCAGGCCCCCATTGGTGTGGGTGGATGGGGGCCTGGACCTCTCAGCAAACACCTGGTGCCGTATCCTGTCCAGGAAGGCGGCATTGATGCCATCCATCCTCACCAGGTCCTCTACGCTGCGGAAGGGGCCGTGCTCCCGGCGGTAGTCCACGATGCTAAGGGCCAGCTTCTCCGTGAGGCCTCGCACACTCATGAGCTGGGCAGGGGTGGCCGTGTTGATGTTGACACGGGGCGTGAGGGGCACGGAGGTGACCAAGTGGTGAGGCTGCTGCTCAGCCAGCAGGTCCCGCCGTAGGGAGCTGGGAGAGTGCTGCGCAGAGCTGCCCTTGCTGCTCACACAGATCTCAAACTTGACCTGCTCCAGTTTGGTGGCACCCACGCCGCTGACCAGTGCCAGGTCCTCCACCTTCTTAAAGCCCCCAATGTATTCTCTGTACTCCACAATGCTGTGGGCCACCACCCGGGTCACCCCGGGCAGGGTCATCAGCTCCTCCTCTGTGGCCGTGTTGATGTTGAGCCGCTCCTGGTTCACCAGGATGTTGCTGAAGTTGCAGGCTGCACTGAACTTGCGGCTATGGGACAAGTCAGAAGGGTCCCTGGGGATGGAGCGGTGGCAGCCCAGGGTGCTCCCCATGGTGGGCTAAGACTGGGGTCCAGGAAGGTGTCCCCACCACAGGAAAGAGGCCTGGAAGAGCTTACAAGGCCAGAAGGGAAGATGCAGGGCTTAGGGGCTGATGAGGTTGCTGCAGACAAACACCAACTCTCCCATGTCTGGAGTATCTAAACCACCTTTCCCTTGGCCACCTAGGGAAAGAGGAACACACGAATCCTTTGAACGGATCGTCTGCCACCAGCGCTCCCCACGCGTGCGTGCTGGAGTTCGGAATTTGCGACCAGGAGCTCAGGGCGAGGGCTGCAGTGGGCTGAGAGTGCAGACACGCAGCAGCTGGCGTAGTCTCCCCAGGGTCCTGGGGAGCCCTCCCCGCTTAGTAAGCCTTCCCCTCCTGGCCACACCGTAGAGGAGGGCGCACCCTGGAAACTCTAGTCCGCCGGGCTGACCTGTGAGGGGCTCAGGGTCGCGCCCCCTCTCGGCGCTCCAAGGGTCCGCCCCACTCCGCCCCGGGGACGGCGCGGGCCGAGTCCCGGTCCAGACCGCGGGACGGACCCGGCGTTGCTCCCTGGGCAGGGGAAAAGCGGCTGCACAGGCTACGCCAAGACTGCGCGCCGCGCTTACCCAGGCGAAAGGGCCAATACCCAACTCCGGCGAGGGGTCCGCGGGAGCGCGTCCCGACCCCACGCCCGCGCCCGGCTGCTGCTCGCGGCGGTGTCACAGCCGGAGTCCCTGCCGCCGCGCAGCCACGCCTCCGTCCCGGCCACGCCTCCCAGGACTCCCGAGACGCTGGAGCTCAGTCCGGGAGCGCGGGGCGGGGCCAGGGTGTCCGGGGGGAGCGAGCCTAGAGCGTGGGGCGGAGCGCGAGAGCGTGGGGGCGGAGCCCAGCAGCGCCGGGGAGGGGGGGACAGAGCCAGGACGCGCGGGTGTGGAGAGAACGTCAGGGCGGGGGCGGGGCTCTGGGGCGCGGGAGGTGGAGCCTCGGAGCACGGGGTGGGGCCAAGGCGCGCGGGGGTGGAGTGGGAGTGCAGGCGCGTGGGGGCGGGGCCCGGCGTGCGGGAGGCAGGGGGGTTTATATCTGTACCACTCGAGTAGAGAGCAGACGGCAGAGTGTGGGGCCGGGAACAAGGCGCCTGGGAGGCGGGGCCAGGGCGCGAGGGGTGGGGGGCGGAGAGGGACCCAGGGACTGAGGGGCGGAGCTTTGAGGGCTGGGGCGGGGCTCTGAGGCCTGGGGGTGGGGCGGCGTGCTCGCGTCTGCTGCAGGCAGTCTGGGCTCCCGCCCGGCTTTGCTGAGGGTGTGCTGTGCTGTGTTTGCCAGGGCGAGCATGCCAGGCTATTCCTCTGTCCGGGAGGGTTGCGAGGACGAAGGCCAAGGCACCCCTTTTCGAGGGGCTTCGTCATCTGCAATGCCAGGACCTCCGGGGTTCCAGGGAGGCTCGCACTCCTCGGGGGTTCACATAGATCTTGGGTAGGGCTGCTCACGTAGTATTCTGAGTCGATAAAGACATATTTTTCTATGTATGAAATCTAATTATTAAAAGGAAAGAAATGCTAGTGGGAAATGCAGGCTGCTTCCCCAGTTTTTGGATCACGTTGCAAAATGATAATTTAGTTAAAGATTAAAGAGCCTGCCACATTGGAATGGATACCTGGAGCAAGAGTATTCAATTAAACAAACCCTGCAGTCATGCCTTTGAATACTTTGACCCCGGGCATTTAGAGACTTACGAAGAAGTAAACCAAATTATGTGACCAGTGCCTCTGTTCTGAATCCCAGGGGCCAGATTGGCAAAAACAGCAACTCTCAGGGTCGGCTAATGCCAGACAACCTAGGCTTGGCAAAATGCCATTGCCTTCCTGAGGCACAGTTCCCTGCCACAGATATTAGTCAGGACACTCATAATTCCCAACGACAGTAACGCCGGTCAAACTAGCTGTGACATAAAAGAGGCATTTCCTGGATCCCTGGGGGAAAGTTAAGGAGCAAGCGTGGCAGCAGGCAGCTCCAAAGAGGTCCTCAGGCATGGCCTCGCTCCCTAAGCCAGGGTCCACCTGACTGTTGGCTTCCTATTCAGGCAAGGTATTCTCACTTGACAACAAGAATGCATAGCTCTGGCCCCACCAGACCACTCCCACACTCGCTCTAGGCTTCCTCACTCCACTCCCTGAAATCCTGCTGTGGTCTGGAAAAAAAGAAAAAGTTTAAGAAAAGCAGGGAAACTAAAATAATCCTTGTTGGGCCGAATGTGGGTGGTGTGCTGCGAAAGAACAGCCCGGGGCATGGCCACGTGGGCTAGGAGCAGAGAAACCATATCTGTACCTAAACCAGGGGACTGGAGATTAAGACGGAAACTATTAATAATTTACTGGAACAACAGAAATAATCTGATTTTATTCTCCATAAACCTACGCATATGTTCTCCTTGTTAGAAATGAAGCCAAAAGAGAAAAGTACAGAGAAAGCAAGAAATGAAGCCAGGAGGGCCAGGAGGTAGCTAAGCAGCAGTGTGTCAAATACACATCCATAGGCGCATGCACGCACACACTCTCACACACACCCACAACTTTAAAATGACTCATCTTATCAAATATTGATGAGCACATAGAGCATAAGAGCAAATGAAACTTTCCTAAGTTGCTGGTGGGAATATAAGCTGGTACAACCACTTTGGAAATCAGTGTGGTGGTTTCTTAAAGTTAAATGTACACATACCATATAACAACCATTCCACTTATAGCTTTTATTTAAGAGAAAGGAAAGCATGAAGCCTGCTGTGGTGGTGCACAGCTGTAATCCCAGCACTCTGGGAGGCTGAGGCAGGAGGATCACAAGTTCCAGCCCAGCCTATGCAACCTAAGGATTTAGGGAGACCACATCTCAAAATAAATAAATAAGTAAATAAATAAAAAGAGTCGGGGATATAGCTCCATGCAGAGGCGCTGGGTTCGATTCCCAGTACCATAGAAAAAGAAAGCATGAAACCCAAAGTCTTTTACATGTGATTGTTCATAGGTATTTGATTTGTTATAGTCAAAAATCAAAGACCTCAGATCCATCAGTAATGCTGTGGTTGGATATGGTCTGAGTTTGTCCCCAGGGACTCGTGTTGGGAACTTAGACCTCAGTGTGGTGATGTTGGGAGCCAGTGGACCTTCAGAGGTTGGCCTGGTGGGCAGTCTCTGGAGCACTGCCTTCAGACGGATCATGGTCATTCTGTAGGACCTTTCGTAAGATTCCAAAAGAGTTGTTATAAAAAGAACAAGACTGGCTTCTCTTGCTGTGGTTCCTCATCTCATGATCCTGTGTCCTCCTCTCTTGTCATTGTGATATGGTCCCCCATGAGGCCTTCACCAGAAGTGAGTATAGGGCTGACACCATGCCCTTAAGCTTCCAGAACAGTGAGCTCAATGAACCTCTTTCTTTATAAGTACCCAGCCTCAGGTATTTCATTGTAGTAACAGTAAACAGATTAATACAGTAAACAAATGAATAAACAAATTGGAGTATAAAAATACAGTCAAATGTTGTTCAATTATAAAGAAAAACTAATACAAACACCACCATCAAAGAGTCTCAAAACCACATACTGAGGGAAAGAAGCCAGGCAAAAAGAGAGAAGACACTTGTCTTAGACACTTTCTTGTCACTGGGACACAATACCCCAGGGACTCACAACTTAAAGGAGGAGAGGTTTCCCTTGGCTCATGTTTTCAGTGCAGAGCCATCCTGCTCCAAGTCAAGCAGACATGGCAGAGGGCCGTGGTGGAATACGGGCTGCTCAGGTCATGGCGGCAGGGAAACAGAGAAAGGAGGAGCTGGGGAAGAAGACACACTCTTCCAGGTCATGACCCCAAGGACCACTTTTTTCAAACAGACCTCACCCCCAGAAGCAGTTTATAGCACTTAGCTGTAAACTAACCCCTACGATTGCATGAGGCTTTAGGGGACATTGAGATATAAACCATAGCACACTGCATGAGCCATACATGGGAAGCACTAGAACACACAAAGTAATATCTGTAGAGAGTGTATCAGTGGCGGTGGTTGGTAGGGGATGGGATGGAAGGAGGAATAGATTCAAAAGGGCACAAAGAGACTTTCAAGGAGGGGCAGTGGAAATTTTGTTTGAGACATGGCTGTTTCACGATGTACGTATGTCGAAACTGATACAGTTCCATATTGAAAACATGTGCAAATTAGTGTACTTCAGATACACTTCAAGAAACTTGGAAAATGTCTCTAAAAATAAAATCATTTTTAGAAAGGATCACCTTTTGTAGCTAAAAGAAAATGAGATGGGAAGGTGAAGAGGTGAGCCAGGGTGGACACGAGGAGGTTGGAGAGCTAGGCAAGAGGGCTGTGAACTGGGTCCGCAGCCAATGGAGAAGAGAGGGCACATTCTCCAGTTTGAGTTGGGACCCAGGAACAGGGGGCCCAGAGAACTTTAAGACTGATGATGTCAAATAGCCAATTTAATCTGCCGTGCTATTATCTATGCAATCCCTCACTCCCACACACAGATGCTGAGTCTTTAATAAGATATATGAAACTGAATGGATTTGGATGGCTGCTATTTAGAATAAATGAGGTAAGGGAGCGGAAACTCTGGGTGGATTATGGGTCAGCTGTGAGATCAGACCTCCTCAAAAAACCAAAGGTGGCAGAGAGCCAGGAAGCAGGAAAGTTGAATGCAGGAGGCCTGCAAATATCTAATGCTCAAGAATCCCCACTGAGATTGAGCAGTTGGCTGGGGCCTTGTTATGCAAGGAATGGACATATCAACCAATTTTATTTGACTCTCCAAGGATGTCAGGGCCCCTGCTAACACTCCAGCTACATGAGGATCTCAAAGGCCAGGTGTACATCACTCCAGCCAAGTGCCACATGCAACGGCCTCTGTCTCTTACAACACAGCTCTTACTTAAGGGCTAGTCAGAGGGGATCAAGGTCATTGGCCCTTTCCTTCTTAGTCACAGCCTCAAAGGTAAAAGGTAATTCGGGGGCGGGGGGGGAGGGAGAGGTAGTAGAAGTTAAGAAGTGAAAGCGTTTGTCAGTTTTCAGTTTCAACACCATGATGCTAAGCACCGGAGATAGAGTGAAGAGCAAATCCGTGATTCCTCTATTCCCAGAGCAGATGGATAGGCCAGCAGGGACGTAGAAATTAAACCAGCAAAGCAATACCAGTGAAAATAAAAGGGAAAGGAAGGAGATAGGACTGTGAATTAAAGAGAACTTTAAGGGTTTTCCTGAGAAGGAGGGTCAAGATGGGACTTGGAAGATGAATAGAGAAGTGGTACCCCAAGCCCCAATCCCCAGCCCCCACAAAGCAGCCCCTACTTCCCCAGCCAGTGAGGTTCAGCCAGGCTGACGGTGACCTTGCACCTACCCTGTGCCAAGCCAGATGGTGGCCTGCGTACTTATGTGTCAAAGCTGCATATGAGGTCAGTGGGACACCAACAGTTGCTCTGTCCCTCTCTACCAAAGGAGGCTTCCTGTGTTCCAAAAACAATGAAAGCCCCAGCTCTGGCAGTGTTCTTGGACTCTCTAAGCAAGATGTCAGTGGGGACCTGACACAGGGTAGCAGAGAGTGACCGTGGATAGACCCCTAGATGGTGGTGGTAGATGCACCTCCACCCCCACAGGCTGTGGCAGAGCCCCATGCAGACTCTCTGCATGACTCCCTCCATCAGGAGCACCTGTGTGGCTTCTCCAGCTCCTCCTACTCTGCTGCAGCAGGACGTGGAGACTGTCCAGGAGTCAAGGAGCCAGGCCTCCTGGGGTCCTCCTCCCTGGGGGGCCTGGTCCCATGATGGCTCTGGGCTTGGCCAGTGACCTGCTCCATCCAGTGCTGCATTAGCAAAAGTAGGAAAGCAGGGGCTGGACAAGCACTGGCCCCTTAGCCACACAATGCTGCAGGGAGACCCTGGAGAAGAGCTGGGGTAGCCCCGCATCATCAGCCCTTTGACTCAGAGAAGCCTGAGGGTCCCTGGCCCAGCCGGCGCCTGCAGGATATGTGCACAGAGTGACCCCAGCAGGGATCACAGGGACTAAGAAGCCCTCGCTGAGCCCGGCACCACAGGACGTGAGAGAGGACATGCGGAGCAGGTGGCTGTGGGCACCCAGCCCTGCATGTATTCTGTGTACGCGCCCTACAGCTGTCTGTTACCTGCACAGGTCCAGTCCTGATCAGTGGGGCTCCGTGGAGCTCAGGCCCTTCTGCTCCATGCCCCAGCTGCAGCACCCTGACCTCCTCATGCTTGTGGGGCACAGCCTTGCCACCCTCTCCTGGGCCTCGGATCCTCTCTGCTCTCAGCCTCTGCTCCTCTTTCTGGCTCACCTGAAACACAGTTGTCTGCGGGGAGAGGGGAAGAACTCCCTGGTGCCCCACTGTGCCCAGAGGGAGAGCCTGGTAGCAGCAGGACCCAGTTCTGAGGGTCCCAGGCAGCAGGGAGCGTCCTCAGCAGGATGCCCTGGGAAGGTGGGTGCAGGGCTCCTCCATGGCTGTCACTGTGTGGCTGGTGGGAGGAGAAGAGGGACAGAGCACCACGCCTGGGTGGCCTGGTGTCCGGGCCATGAAGGGAACGCTGCCCTTCTGTGTGCTGCTGGCCTCAGCCCAAACCCTGCTCCTCTCGGGCCCTGACCTCCGAGCTGTTCCTTTGACCATTCCCAGTGGGACGTGAAGGTGGGCAGAGCAGGGCCCTGACACCCGGCTGCTCTGGGTGGGCAGAGACTGTGCTGTGCGGTGTGGGGTGGTGAAGGAGCGAGCGGGGTCACCAGCTACAGGGGGCAGGGTGGTGGTGGCGCCTTCCAGCTGGGAGCTCTTGTAGAGTGGATGGTGGCCTAGCTTTGTCACACTTCTGGCCCTGATTGGAGGCCTGGATCCTTTCCTCTGTGTGGACCACGGACCCCGTCAGGTCAGTGGCCAGTGTCTGCAGTCAGGGTGGCCTGATGTAAGGCACCACTTCCTCCTCAGAGCCGTGGTCATTCATACAGCCCTCGAGACTTCCTCTGAGGTGGCTCTTGGTGGGTGAGGATGAGGGATTTCCTGAGCAACTTTTCACATGCCCTGGACATACAACAACTAGTGCAGCCGAGTGTGATTGCTGGATCACATAGGAAGATCATATTTGGTTTTGTAACACATAGCATAGCCAAGGTGTCTTCTGCTGGCCATTTTGCATTCCATAAGCAGTGAAAGAGAGTTCCTTTTGTTTCACATTTGGTGACATCAGTGTTTTGGATTTTGGTCGTTATAATAAATGTACAGGGTGTCTTAGTGTGGTTTTAATTTGTAATTCTTTGATGCCATTTGATGGGAAGCATTTTCTGATATGCTTATTTGCCATCTGTATATCATTGGTTGAATTAACTTTCTAGATCTTTTGTCCATTTTTCAGTCAGGTTGCACATTTTCTTTTTGTTGAGTTTTAAAGAGTTCTTTGCATATTTTGGATAGTTGTCCTTAATCAGATAGCTCTTTTGCAGATAGTTTCTTCCAGTCTGTGCCTTGTCTGCCCATTGTCTTGTTAGTGTCTTTAAGAGAGTAGGTTTTTTAATTTTAATGAAGTCCAGACTATTAATATTTTCTTGGATCATGCCTTTGGTATTATACCTAAAAAGTCATCACTAAATCCAAGATTATACAGATTATTTTTAGGTCGTCTTCTGGTGGTTTTATAGTTTTATGTCTTTCATTGATATCTATGATGTATTTTCAATTTTTAAATGAATAATGCAAGTTCAAGATTCATTTTTATATTGGGTATTCAGTTGTTTTATCATGATTTGTTGATAAGACTTTTCACCATTGTATTTGTTCTTTTGTCAGATATCAGTTGACCATATTCATGTGCATGTATTTCTGGGCTCTCTCTTCCGTTTTGTTGATCTATCTATTCTTATCATAATAGCACACCTCTTTGATTGTTGTTGCCTTATAATACATCTTGAGTTTTGTTAGTATCAGTCCTGCAACTATATTATTCTCCATTAATGCTGAGTTGGCTATTCTATGTCTTTTATCTTTGCATAGAAACATTAGAATAAATTTGCCTATATCTACAAAATAACTTGCTGGAATTTTTATAGGTATTATGTTGAATCTATTGGACAGATTTCAAAGGATTTGATAATATTGGGTCTTACTATTAATGAACATGGAATTCTATCCATTTATTTGGTTTCTTTTTTATTTCTGATTTCAGAGTTTTATATTTTATCTCATATGGATCTTGTAAAAATTTTCTTAGATGTATATGTAAGTATTCCATTTTGGGGATTGTTATGACTTTATTTAGATGTTTCTTTAAAGCCTTGTGGACTTACAGGTAGAGCTTTTGTGAGGTGGCTGGATCGTGAGTGTCTAATACTGGGTTATGGGCATGATACCTGGATTAGTTCAGTGATTGGTTTAGCATAAATCTGGATATGGTTGAATGGATTTATTGAAGATGGAAGCCCACCTTGGGTGTAGGTGGCACCAACCAATTTGCTTGTAGCCTGGATGGAATATAAAGGGAAAGAAGGAGGGCAGGCTTGCTGCTTTCTGCCTGCCCTGCCGTGAACTATTTCTCTTCTGCCATGACACTCTGCCATGACGCCCTGCTTTGGAGCCAGCTATGTACTGAAACCTCTACAAACGGTGAGCTAAAATAAATCTTTCTTCCTTTAACTTATGGCCGTGAGGTATTTTGTCCCAGCAACAAGAAAGTAACTAAGACAGGGATGCTGATGCAAGCACTGTGTACTTTTAATTTCAAATTCCCCTTGTTCATTGCTGGCATGTAAGACAGTGCTTCAGTTTGTATATTAACCCTATATCTTGCAACCTTGGCATAATCATGTATAAATTCCAGAAGTCTGTTTTGGCAATTCTTTTAGATTTTCTACACAGAAAAGCATGTCCACTACGAACACAGTTTTCTTCTTTCTTTTCCAATCTACATATTTCTTATTCCCTCTTCTTTTTCTTAATGCATTAGCCATGCCATTGAGTACGGTGTTGAAAATCTGTGTCAAAATGGATCATCTTTTTCCTTCTTCCTGATCTTAGCAAGGAACCTTTTAGTTTCTCAACACTAAGGATGATACTATCTGTGTTTTTTTGCAGATGCTTTTTATCAAGTTGAAGTTTTCTTCTATTCCTACTTTGCTGGGTCTTGTTTTGTTTTTTACACAGGGTTTCACTGTGCAGTTCAGGCTTGCCCTGAACTCACTGTGTAGCCCAGACTGGCCTCGAACTCATGGCAATTATCCTACCTCACCCTCCCAAGTGCTGGGATTACAGGCGTGCGCCATCACATCCAACAAGTTTACTTTTTAAAATCATAAACAGGTGTTGGATTTTGTCAGATGCTTTATCTGTGTTTATTGATATGATCATGTGATAGCTTGTTGGTAGAATGGAGTGTATTAATTGATTTTTGAAGGTTGGCCTACCCCTGAATAGTGGGATAAATCCCATGAAGTCATGGTATCTAAGTCTTTCTATGCATTGTCGGATTTGATTCGAAAATATTCTGCCAAGAATATTTGTACCTGTGTTCTTGAGAAATACTGGTTTGTACTTTTCTTATTCTTTGAATCTGGCTTTGATATTAAGGTAATGCTGGACTCTCAGAGTGAGTTAGGGAACTATTTGTTCTGCATCTATCTTTCAGATGTGGGTCTAGAGGATTGGTCTAACTTCTGCCTTAAATGTTTTGGTAGAATTCACCAGTGAATTCATCTGGACCTGTTTTGAAAGGTTATTAATTATTGTTTCAATTTCTTTAATAGTATAAGCCTACTTATACTGCCTATTGCATATATTTCTTAGTCTTTTGTTTTTCCAAATGATCCTTTTTAGTAGAACTAGTCAATACATTTCCATGCTGGTAAACTAAATAAAAAAGAGTGTGAACATTTCTCCATTTAAATTTTGTTTGCCTGTTGGCAGAAGTCCCACCCAGCATGGTGCGCAGGAGTTGTGTCTGCTGATAGAAATGGCCAAACTTGTTTCTTCTCATCAGAAGATGAGGGTGTTGAGAAGGTGAGTATTGAGAAAGAAATCACTTCCAACTGTTCTCACCTACAAATCTGCAACTGTTTGGGTTTTTCAAACTATCTTCACATCACCTTCCTAAACTGAGCTTCATACCAGTTGGAAACAGGGAGCCCAGGGGCTTCCTTAAAGCTCACAGTGTACTGACTGATACATGGTCTCATTTCACAGCTGGTAATTGAAGTCTTTTGTTATTTTCCTGACACCCTAAATGCCTTTTCAACTGGCATTTTGTTTCTTATGGTGCATTTGGCTGGGGATCATTGTGGCAAGGCCCCAGTAGGATGAGGTGGCTCTACATGCATAGCCAAACGGTGAGCATTTACCATCAGAGGCACTGTGTTGCCCCTCTCCAGAATTATAATTATTACAAAAAATAATATTCATTAATCTTTAAAGGTGATATGATTCTCATCATCACCCTTAGGTAATTGAGCTCTCATTTACTTTATGCATGTCCTCTAAACAGCAACAATTCCAGTCAGTTTTGGAGTTTCACTTTCTCACAGAGCAGTTTATTCTTTCTTATTTACTTAATTCGAGGGTTTATGAATTCTCTTCTTGGTAGAACCTCTTACTTTGGTTTCTGGATGTCTTACTAGGAGCCTTCGCTTAGCACAAAATAACCCAGAAGTGGGAAGGGAGGTCAGGCAACTACTCTTTCCTAATGACCCATCGGAGTTACTCCCTGGACCTCACAGGGCTGGGAGTGAGGAGGGGGTGGTCATGCACCCCCCATGGCTGCATGGCGGCATGGAACACTGTCCTGGCGCTGGGGCTGGTGGGAGCTCATTCACATAGGAACAGCAGGTAGCCCTCACCTGCCCTGCCTCCTCTTCAGACTTACCTGGCAGCAGTGACAGCCTGGTCACCCCCTGCACAACCTCACAATGTCCCTTTCTGACTGCTCCCTTTCTCTTTCCTGTCAACATTGTCACTGGTGTTTTTTTCTAACCACATTTCTCCCAAATACGGGACACTGAGGGCCTGGTGGAGCTGGTCCCTGAGCCCATAGCTTGGCACCTTTAAGGCTGAATGAATGGCTTCCTGGAGGTCTTACAGAGCATCCTCCAGAGTGTGATGTGATCGGGGAGAGGAAGAGTGATTTGGGAGGCCTTTAACCACATTAACTATGATTGAGCAGCTCAGCAAGAAACCTCTTTTTCTTCTCTCTGTCACGCTACAGCCTGGAGAAGAAGCTTTCAGTTCAAGGCCACTGTGACTACAGGGTCTCCTCATATTTGTTAATCCCTATTGATGATGAAAAGGCTGCACTCAGGCTCAGAATCTGGGCTGGACGCAGTGTCTAGTCAGCTTTATCCCGTTATTTTCCTCTTGTTGGTTTTATTTTGTTTTCCTGCCTGCTAGTTATGACAAAAACTATTGCCATTCCACATTCAGGCAAGCCCTCCCAAGTACAGATGCTGCCCAGGTAAAGCCATAGGCCATGGAGTTGTGCAAGAAAGACAGCATGGAAAGATGATATCTCACAGGCAGTGGTCCTTGACCTTGGTAGCACATAAAGTCCCCCAGGATACTTGTCACAATCCTACTGCCCAAGCACTTCCCTACACCACCTCCATCAGAAACGCAGGGTGGGACCCAAGGGCAAGTGTTGATTAAAGCTCCAGATACCAAGCTTGAGAAGAAGGCTCTGAACTGATCTTGAGCCTGACCAGAATGGAACAAGACATGCCCCACACTGAAGCAGCAGGACCAACATCTGGGACATGGAGATTCTAATGGCTGAGATCAACCACAGTATTCAAATCTCAATCCAGAAAATGACAGAATTATAGGACAGGAGGGCAGGGTACTTTCTCCACATCATGCTGAATGCTGCCAATTGTCCCTCGAGTGAATATAAAATTGCCTCAGTTGAAAATTGATTCTGAAGACAGCTACAATCACTTTAAGGAGTAAGCTAAAGATACAAAAAAATTAAAATTTCGGATCTTTCATCCAGAAAATTGTTGTGGGAAAGAAGTTATGAGAACCTAAGATGCACCGTGGAAATTGCTGAAAGTATGTCCCATGGTTAGAAAGTGCTGGATAAAAACCAACTAAAATGAGTTTCATTGCTGCAGGGCTTCTCAGAGCCTTTAATTTACTAATGTCCATACAGAACTCCAGTAGTAAGATATACAGGCAGCACTCGTTTACCCTGAGATTTCACAGGGCTACCCTTTCCTGGGAAGGTAACATGGGGTCTGTGCAAGTCAGATTTTTGTCACTATGATCAAATGCCTGAGACAGTCAACTCATAAGGAGGAAAGATTTATTTTGGGTTATTCTTTCAGAGTTCCAGCCCATGGTCACTTAACTACCTTGCTTTGGGTGGTGGCACTGTACATCATGCCAGAAGCACATGAAAGAAGATGTCTGCTCACTTCGTGGTGGCCTGGAAGCAAAAAGAAAGACGGCAGAATCTTAAGAGGTATGGACCTCAATGACCTAGCTCCCCACCCCCCACCCCCAGCCAGGCCCTATTTCCTAAAGGTTTGACCACCTCTCAGTAGTATGGGAACCAACCCTTTAACGTTCAGGAGTTTGGGGGACATTCCAGACCCAAACTACACAGTGTCACAATTCCTAAAAGCTCTGACCTGCTCCCTAGCTCTATCCCTTCACTTTATTTTACTTAACAGTATTTATCGCTTAGAGATTTGTGTACTGCCTGTCTCTTCCTTACTAAAATATAAGCTCTATGAGGAGAGGAAATGGACTTCATGATTATATACAGCACCTCCGGGAGCGCTTAACTCTTAACAAATTTTTAATGGGTTTTAAACTTTACTATTTGATTTATAGGTTTAAATGATCACCACTGCTTGTTATAAGCCATATTCTCTGCCTTCCTTATTCCGACATGCTTGTTAATTTTCCATTGCCTGATACACAACCTTGAGTATGTTTCTGAGAAAATTATGTACTTTGACTGCTTTCACATCTTAAATACTGTGTTTTAAGTTTCTCATCATGTTTACAACTATCAGAATTTTAAACTTTATAAAAACAGTGTTTTGTTGTTTTCTTCCCATTATGAATATCCCTAGTGAAATTCTTGCACACATTATGAAAACCTTTCTAAATTTATGAGCCTGCTCTTGTTTTCTCCATGTTTTTTATGAATGCATATTTATTATACAGATTACTGGGTTTCATTTTGGCAGATCTGTATGTGCACATCACACTTTAATCATTTCCACCCATAACTCCCAGTCTCACATTTTGGGGAGTTCAATTCATATAACATATTTCTATCATATCCATACCCCTGTTACCCTCCCTTACACTCCCTTGGGTTTCTCCTTCCTCCCTTCCTCTTGTCTAATAATAGCTTCCTTCTACTTTCTTGTCATCTCTTTTAGATCCCACATATTAGGGAAAACATGCTGTATTTCTCTTTCTAAGTCTGCTTTATTTTGCTTGACATGATTTCCAGATCCATCCACAGTGGAGTATTACTCAGACTTAACAAGTGTTTGTGACAAGGACTGAACTTGTCTTAAAAGTCAAATGACCATGACTAGTTTCCCAGTGGACCTGCCACTTCTGATAATGTCTCTCACCACAACTTCGGTCTGAATTGAAGAGTCTGTGTCTTGTAGGGAACTGGGTGATCCTGGAGCTGATATCCAGGTTAGGGCACTAATTAGTTCTATAAGCTTGGGCAAATCACCTGACTTTCCCAGGCCCCATTTTCCTTGTGTGGCAAAGGGAATGGACTGAATTAAGAGGCTCCTACTGTGGTACTCAGTAACTGTATGACAAATGGCTACATTCAAATATCTGAGTTATCTTGGGGCTTCACTGTTTCTCCTTGGAGTTTTATCAGGTTATGCTTCATGTTGTTTGGAGCTCTGTTGTCAGTCCCATAAATATTTAAGATTGTTATATCCTCTTGGTAAGTGGACTATCTTATCATTATGGAATGACCTTCTTTGTCCTTTATAATATTCTCTGCTCTAAAATCTACATTGTCTGATATTTATATAGCCATTGCAGCTTTTTAAAAAATTGGTGCCATGGTACAGCAGTACCTCGGTTCACAAACTTGATTTGTTCTACAGTTTTGGAAAAGATGGCAATATTTGTGTTTGTGTGAGAAAGATGGCCATGGTCATGTTTATTACCAATGTAGAGTATGCAAACAAAACCAAAATTCTGCCAAATGCTTCAATTTGTAAACCAAATTGTTTGCAAACAAAAGCGTTTGTGAACGGAGGTGCCACTGTATATCTTTTCTCTCATTTTGTTTTCAATCTATTTGTATCTTTTTTTAAAAATGGGGTTCTTTCTATTTCCTTCCCTCCTCCTTCTCCTCTGCCTTCTTCCTTTTCTTCTTCTTACGCCTTCTTTTCTCTTTCTCTCCTCTCCCTCTTTCTCTGTCTCTCCCTTCCTCCATCTCTCCCTGCTTTCCCCCTCCTCTTGCCCTCTGGCTTCCACTTTCCACTATAGGGTGACATAGTATAAGGGCCCTCACCAGACTCTGGTTCCGTGGTCTTGGATTTCCCATCTTCCATAACTATGAGCCAAACATATACCTGTTCATATAACCTATTTACTCTCAGGTATTATGTTATGTGAAGCAGTAAATTAAGGAAAGTTTGTTGTTGGGTTTTTTAATCCAGTTTCTCAACTTCTGCCTTCAAACTGAAGCACTGAGGCCATTTAAATTTAATGTGATGATTGATATTGTTGGGTTTATATTGAACATTGCATCAGTCAGTGCTTCCTAGAGAAAACAGATTTAATACAAGATATACAAATATATAAGGATTTACATATATTTTGGGTGTGGAAAAGTGCAAAAGGGCCGCCTGTGTACAGGAGATCCAAAGGACCCGGTAGAAGTCCTGGAGAGCTCAGTGCAGTTTCCCCTGCGAGTCTGCATCAGGAGACTAAAGGGTCAGAGTTGGAAGTCCAAGTGAAGACTGCAGCTCCTTTGAAGAAAACAGAAGCAATCCTTCTTTCTTCATTTCCCTTTTATAGCATTCAGAGACAGCCTTCCCTGGTGTGGATCTTCCACACCCAGAACTATGCTGGGCCAATTTACTTGGACATTTCTTACCCAAGTTGACACAATCGAACAACCAACACAAACATCTTGCCCTTTTTTTCTGTCTGTCTCATCTGTTCCTTTTTCTTCCTATTCTGCCTACTTTTGGAATGATTCCTTTTTTATAACAGCTCTTTTGAGAGGTAATTTGCATATTACAAGTTTTACCCACCAAAAATGTACAATTCAATGTTTTTAGCATCTACATAAAATTGTAAAACCGTCACCATCAATTAGAAAACATTTTGATCATTCCCCAAAGAAACTCTATATGCATCACCACCAGATCTGCCCATTTTTACCCTTCTCTTCCCCCTGAGCAAGTATCTACTTTATCTCTCTATAGATTTTCCTGTTCTGGTCATTTCATATAGGTGAAATCATATCACATAGGTCTTTTGTCACTGACTTCTTTCACTTGATGTAATACAGTGGTGGCAAACCTATGGCATGCATTTGTTTCTCTTTTAAGACAAAAAATGTTAAAGTATGAGTTGTTTTTTGTAAACTAAAACCTCCATATTCAGGCTTAAATGCAGTGTTGGCACTTTGTGATAAATAAGTAGGTCTTGGGTTGCAGTTTGGGCACTTGTCTCTAAAAGGTTCACCATCACTGACATAATGTCTTCAAAGATCACCAGTGTTACAGCACATGTCAGTATTTCATTCCTTTTCATGAAAGAATTCCAGTACTTAGGTAATACCGTTTCTAATCTAGTTGTCAGATGGTGGGCATTTGAGGTGTTTCTACTTTTTGGTTATTTCAAATAGTGCTGCTGTGAAAATTCACATGCGAGTTTTTATGTAGACATATCCTTCATTTCTCCTGGGCCTACACCTAGAAGTGGAGTTGCTGGATCACATGGTAACTCTATATTTGATAGTTTGAGGAGCTGCCAGGTGATTGCAAAGTGGTTGCCCCATTTTTTTATTCCCTCCAGCACCATATGAGTGTCCTGATTTCTCCACATTGTCACCAACACATTAGTATCTGCCTTTTTGACTGTAGCTACCCTGATAGGCATGAAGTGATGTCTAGGGGCTTGGTTTGCACTTTCTGATGACTAATTTTATGTAGATGTATCTTTTCGCATGGTTACTGGCCATTGTGAATCCCCTTTGGTGGAATGACTTGTTCCTATGACTCTAGTTTATCCTCTTTGTGGCTTCAGAGTGGTAACCTTATTTGGAAATAGGGTCTTTGCAGAGCTAATCAAGTTAAGGTCATTAGGTGACCCTGATCCAATTTCCTTATAACAAGAGAACATTTGGACAGAGGAACAGAGGGAAGACAACCATGAAAGAGGCAGAGATTGGGTTTTGTGATTCTGCTATAAGCCAGGTGATATCTAGGGCTACCAGAAGCTGGAGAAGACAAAAACCTTCTTCCCGTAGAGGGTTCTGTGGACACCTGGCCCTGCACACACCTAACTCAGCCTTCTGGCCCTGGAAATGTGCAAGAAGCCTTTCTCAGCTCCAGGCCCCCAGCCTGGGGAGTATGGCCCAGCCGCCCTCCCCAACCTGACCACGCCTGGGCTCCTGCATTTGCCACCTCCCCCCTGCTCTCTGTTCTCCAGGCAGTTATAACTTCTGGCCATTAATCAGAGTCATAAAAGATTCTACTGCTGCCAAGACAAACTCACAATGAGATTGTACCTCCCACTGATCACAAAGGTAAGATAACGATCCGGCAGGGAAGTGCAACACAGGGCATCCCCGGTGACAGCTGCCCCTGCAGCTGCCTTCACAGGCATGTCAGGGGCAGAGTAACAGTGCCTTATCATTCTTGGTAACAGGAGGTACCAGCTCCCGCCTGAGATAAGTAGAAGTAACTTCACAGACTGACTCAGGGGGCTGGGTGACCTCAGGTCCTGGATAAACAGAGGACAACAAACCTCAGACAGCCTCAGACGGCAGTGTGTGTAAGACAGATAGGAAACCACCGCAAGTCGAGACCTCTTAAAATCTAAAACCTAGAGCATTTAAATCCAAGCAAGTGGGTCAGAGGCCTCAGATTGTACAGAGGTAAAGCAGCCCCTAGAAATCCTATAGGCCTGACTGGGTCCTTCATCTCTCCCAGCCCAAGCCCCGGATGCTCACACTTAAAGGATTCTGCGAGCAGGTGCATGTAGGACGTGCTCTGCACTTCAGTGTCTCTCAGGGAACTCAGAAGGTCTGGGTTAAAGGTTCTGTGACATTGGGCAGTGAAGATGCCTGTTCAGTTTCTTTTGGGGGTGTGGTAGAACAGCACGCTTTGGATTCCTGATGCATTCTAGCCCCAGAGAGTAGATGCTTTCCAATGGTTACACAGTGATTGACTCAACTTGTGTCTTCAGCTTCCAAATCCAGTGCTTTAAAATTTTTTTTCTTTTGCCCACTAATTTGTTTATTAGTAAACAGTGGAGTGTTGCCATGTGGGAATTTGAAAAATTATAAAAATGAATAGGGTAGACTTTGCCTCAAATGCCATTTCCTAACTGTGGAGAAAATGAGCAGTGGAATAATCAAGAATGCAAGTTTGAGAGCCGGAGTCATACCTCAGTGGTGCTGCACCTGCTTGGCAAGCACAAGGTCCTGACTTTGATTCCCAGTACTAGGGAAAAAAAAAAAGAATGGAAGCTTGTAAGGTGAGGGATGAGAGGATGGGATCGATACCTTTGGATGGAGGTGAAGCCAGTCTGCCTTGAGGTTTCAGGTTAGGTTGCTAGTGTTCTAGAAAATCCCATGACAAGGACCCTGACACAGCTACCCAAGAGGCAAATGCATAAAATGCTTGAATGCCAATAATTGCATTGACAAAAATTTAATGTGCCTGGGTGACAGAGAGCTGGGGCGAGGGCCAGGCTTTGCACATCAGACGGCAGAGGTGACATGGAGACGGAGTCTGCGGACTGAGGAGCCAGCCCGGTGCCTGGCCAGGTGCCAGCCCCACCCACCTGCCACTGCGCATGCTCCGGATACTGTGTCCTCTTGTTTACGGGGTGGTTTCCATGTCACCGGAGACCTGACCCTGGGCCCAGCCCAAATGTAGCCCATCCACCACCCTTGTATCCTGCTCCCACGTTTGGCAAGCAGGCGGTGTTCAATAAATGCCCGTGGCATTGCTCAGTACCTACGACTTGATTGCCAAGAGGTGAACAGTCACACATGTGGAGCCACAGTCCTGTGACGGAGGAGAGTCCTGAGGCATCAAGGTCGCTCAGTGGTACAGCGTGTGCTTAGCATGCATGAGGCCCTGGGCTCGATTTTCAGCTCTCCCCCCCAAAGAAAGAAAGAAAGAGAGAGAGAGAGAGAGAGAGAGAGAGAGAGAGAGAGAGAGAGAGAGAGAGAGAGAGAGAGAGAGAAAGGAAAAGGAAAACAGAATTCCAGAATGATTGGGTTAACTCTCAGCCAGTCTCAAAGAAAGAAAAGCAGACATAGCTCTCAGGAAGGACTTAGACCAGCAATGGTGTGTGTGTGTGTGTGTGTGTGTGTGTGTGTGTGTGTACGCGTGATTTGGAACATCGAGGGAGAAGGGAGTGGAGTGTGAAGACTTTTGCTGTTGCTGCTGTCGTCCTAGTGGCAGAGTCCTTAATGGCAGCCAAGCTGCTAGGCCCTGTAGCGTCTGGTCTCAGGACACAGCTGGGCTGTCCTAACGCTGGGGCTGATGGCCAGCTCTGGGTTTATAGCACCCCTGCCGGGTCTGCCAAGTGTGTGAGTCAGCTTGTGGGGACCCGGCGTGCCTGGCAGTCCGGACAGTGTTGAAAGAGCAGCGCACCCCCAGAGGGCTCTCAGATCATGACCGTTGGGGTACTTTGCCTCTAAAAACCCAGGCACCCAAAGAAATTCTAAAATCACAGTACCATAAATTCTGATCTCAGATCCCACAGCAACTCATCTAGGGAGTTATTTTTGGGTCCACAGCAACTATCTTTGTGGTAACTCTAGATGCTTGAGCTCTGCAGTGCCTCTCAGAACTGCCACTGAGTATCTTTGGCTACCATCATGTAGTACCCGAAAACTATGCCCAGTTATTTTGAGGTGCTGGGAATTAAACCCAGGGCTCCAGAATGCTAGGCAAGTGCTCTACCACTGAGCTACAACCTTAGCCCCATAATTTGCACAATTTTTATGTAGTATTTAAAAGATAAATTAAGAAAGGAAAACTTCAGTTAAAAATAACAGTAAGTGTATAGGCATGATGGTGCACACCTGTAGTCTCAGCAACTTGGGAGGCTGAAGCAGAAAGATCTCTTGAGCCCAGGAGTCCAAGCCCAGCCTAGGCAATATAGTAAGGCCTTCATCTCAAAAAAAAAATTAATAATGCTAATAATAGAGAGCACATATCAAGTACTGACTAGATACCAGGTACTGGACTAACTGTGTTTCATCCTTGCCTTAGTCAATTCTCACAGCAAACTGTGAGGCGGATATATTATGAACCTCATTCCCTAAAAGGAGCAAAAGGAGATTTAGGTTCCCAATCAGTCCCCAGCTATCACAGTGTCCTTTGACCAGGAAGTCAGTATCTCTATTGCCAAGTCCCCTGACGTTATCAGGATTCATTCAATGTGAATCTTATTTGCAAACATAAACAAGATTAGCATTCACTTATACCATGAAAATATTCACCTTTAGCACCCATCACTGAAATTGGGTGCTACTCTGAGTACTACTTTGAATCCCACTGAATCCAGACCTTGGACTTTAGAATGCCAGCTAGTCTTTCCTAATCAATCTAATATTTTATTAGAATAAAATCAAGGAGTAGATTGAACACTTATTAGAATATCAGTAACATCTAACATTTATTGAGCACCCACCAGTGGCAGATATGGAATTTGAATCTGGGCAATTTAACACTGAAACACACCAGGCTACAGGCCCTCAGAGTACATCCCAGGCATTCCCGAGGCCGTTTCAAAGGGTCCCCAACGTCAGAGCTATTTCCCAGTAACACCCATCCTAGCCCATTTCCTGTTCATTCTCTCTGGAGCCTGTAGCATGTGGTCTGGAAACTGCATGGTGTGGGTCTTCTAGGGAGCCAGGGCTTAGGGAGGTTTACAAACGTGTACAACAATGCCACGATAGTGGGTTGATTTGCTTTTTCATTTGGAAAATAGAATGGATTTATTTTTGTTATTTTAAACTAAATTACTAATACATACTTCAAAACATGTTGAGTTTTCATTTTTAAAATGAAGAGCTATAGGCCAGGGAAAGCTTTTAAGATTCTCTGGCATTTTAATGTTATCCTCATATTTATGAAGCTCATATTTATGATGAGCCAAGGTCTCTGTGGAAGGGACTGTGTGGAAAGCAACAAGGTCACTGTCCCCAGAGACTTTCAGGTGCCAACAGATCTGGGGTGTTGTGGGTGGAATTCCAGAAACAAACGAAGGAAGACCTAGGCATCCTCCAGGGTGCCAGCTCTGAGGTCAGTACTCACAAATGCAGGGCCTAGCCTTGTGCTGGGATACCCGTTTCCATCATATCTGTGGCGGGAGGAAGGCTTTCAAACTGGTCAGCCCGTAAGCCAACACCCCAGCAAGGCGTTACCAACTAGCACCACTGTTCTCAAACCTGGGCTCTCGGGACCCTAGGATAACTTTAAAAACCCTGAGAATCTTAAAGGCTTTCCCTGGACTACAGCCCTCCATTTTAAAAATGAAAACTCAACGTGTTTTGAAGTGTGCATTAGGTAACTTAGTTAAAAATAACAAAAATGGGGCCGGGGATTTAGTGCAGTGGTTTCACCACTTGCTGCACAAGCGCAAGGACCCAAGTTCGATCCCCGGTAACAAAAAAAAAAATAACAAAACTGGATCCATTCTGTTTTCCAGATGAAATGTACAGATGGGGAGCTGAGGGAAGGAACATTCGCGCAGGGCTTGCAGTGAGCCCCGGGCCTGAGGATCTGCAGCTTGTGGCCAGCAGCAGGACATCGCAGGAACCATGGCGGAGCCTGGCAGGAGCTGAGCCCAAGCCAGGGCAAGCAGGACAGGGGAGCGCGGGAGGAGGTCGGGGAGGAGCTACATGGTGCAGCTGCGCAGCTCCTCATACGTATTCACGAGGTTCACGAGGGCCGTGTGCAGCGGCACCTTGCAGCACACGCTGTTCCTCTGCCTCTCTTAGACTCTGAAGAAACATGGGAGGAGCAGGGGGGTGCAGCTGCGCTGAGGGACTTGCAGAGCCCGCCTTACTCTCCTGGGCTCAGGATGCTTCTCGTTGCAGTGCAGGAAGTGCCAATGCCCGCAGAGGCAGCCAGCGAATGGGGCTCTTTTGGCCCAGGCCCAGGAAGGGTGTTTCCTGGGGCCGCCCCAGGCCTGAGACACTGGGCATCCCGTGGTGACCCGGAACCCCTCACCCCCAGGCCTTGTGACATTATTCGAAGGCCAGAGCCTGGACCAGGGGACCAGCAAGATGCATCCAGAAACAGGTGACAGGGAGGGAGAAGGGAGGGGAGGCAGGCACTATGCAGGCACTGTACTAGACATTTCATTTCATTTCATTTCATTTCATTTATTTCTTTATTTTTTGGAACCAGGGATCAAACTTGGGACCTTTCGCTTGAGAGGCAGGTGGCAGAACCACTGAGCTAAATCCCCGGCCCTAGACATTTCATTTTAACAGTAAACATTTTGAAGCTGAGGCAGGATGATTGCAAGTTTGAGACCAGCCTGGAGAACTTAGTGAAGTAATTGAGACCTTGTCTCAAAATAAAAAATTAAAATGGTGGGGAGGTAGCTAAGTGCAAAGGTCCTGTGGTCAATCCCCAGTACCCTCACATGCAAACACACACAGTAAACTTTTTATTCAAAACCTCTGTGCAGAAAAGCATGGAGGTATGGACTGATGAATTTTCAGACAGCACATTTCTGTACCTGCCCCTAGATCAAGAAGCAGAACATTGCCAACATCCCCAGAAGTCTCCCCTGTGCCCCCTGCTAAGCTCTTCCCCCAAAGACACCCACTGTCCTGAGCCAACGGCATGGATGGGCTTTGAGTGTGTTAAAGTTTATACAAGCAGACGTACGTTATGCACTTCTTCGCGTCTGCCTCTCTCTCAGCACTGCTGGTGAGAATCATCCTGATCATGCTTGTGGATTGCCCTTTCTTGCTGCTGAGGAGGATTCCACTGTGCAAAGATCCTGTGATTAACTTCTCTTTTCTCTGATGATGGACACTTGGGTGGTTTCCTGGCTCGATGATTGCAAACAGTGCTGTGTGCATATGTCTTTCACATTCGTGTCTTTTGGCAGCTCTCTGCACCCGTTCCTCTTGGGTAACAACTAGAAGTGGAAGGACTGGGTTGTGTGGCTTGGGTACGTTCAAATTTACAAGAATGGCCACGTAGTTTCCTCACATGGATATAACGGTGGCCACTCCCACCAGCAGGCCACCAGAGTCCTGTTTCCTCCATGTCCTTCTAACACTCGGCACAAGCACCTGAGACACTGTGCTCACGTCACTTTGAGACAGTTTGGACAGAGGCTAAAGGGGTGGACTTTAACAGGACAGCCTGGCTTCTTATCCTAACTCTGCCCTTTGCCTGGACCTGGGACACTGGGCGAGTTCCCTACCAACTGGTGACTTGGCTTCCCCTCTGTTGACAATAGCTTATTTTCTAAGGGCTCTGTGCATGGTTACTATGCCTTGCACAGACGGGGGCCCTCAGGGAATCCCAGGGGACACCTGAAGCCCTCCACCTCCATTGCCTGTAGCCTGTCCCAGTGGCTAGAACTACCAGTGGTGAGTGCCACCCCGAAGGAGGGATCAGGTCTGGATCCGGATCCACTGACAGAATCCAGATTGGCTGGGGTGGAGATCTCCGAAGAGAAAAGGAGCTGAAGAGATTGTATAGCTGTCCTGACACTTGCCCTGTGGCTTCTCCAGGTGGGACATTCTCAGCTCCTTCCCCAGGTACGTAGCTCCTGAGGAGTAGAAGAGCTCTTAGCGACACAATGGGAAGCACACATCTCACACGTGCAGAACAAAGAGCAGAAATGGAATTGCAAGAGCAGTTGGGCCGACAGGGTAGGCTTTTAAGTAAATGAAAATTTGATCAATATTTTATGTACTTATATTTTTAGAAATGGTTATTTCCTTCCCTCATGTAGTTTTTGTCTGGTAACTTGTGCCAGAGAAGAAGAGGTTCTCCGGGTTTTAAGCCCAGCATTGCTGTGAGTCACGCACCATTAAAAATGAAAGTTTGTCCTCACAGCAACTGACAGCACAGGAAAACAGAAGCACAACCCTCTGTTAAAGCTGCATGAGATGGACAGTGCTGGTGCAGAGAGCTTTTTAAAGAAAATGAACCCTGACATTTGTAGGGCCACAGTACACACAAAAGATTCCCTTCCAGGAGTCATGGGCAGCTGAAATAGAAGTGGTTTGCGGGGGCAGGCACAGAGGGGGAGGGCCTGTGGGGCAAGTCCCCAAGGCCTCTGAGCTGTCGTTTCGGTGACCAAGCGAGGCCCAGATAGCTGGTCTCAAGCTATCCCTTCCGGCCCTGCCAAGTGCATGGACAGCGGGAAATATCAGTCTCAGCTTCCCACGCTCTTCCTCTGCTCTCGTCCTTGGACTCCAGCATTAGACAACCTGAGCCCTTTAGCACTCTCAGCCCTGTCCAGACTGTGACGGAGAAGGTGCTGTTTGACAGATCCCAACTGGATGGTGACGCTGATGACCCAGCCCCACCCTAAGGCCCCAAATCCATCCCTAAAAGCCGGATGCCTTAACTTATGTTAAGCCCGAAGACTGAAATTCCCAGACAGAAAACAGTTCATCTCTAAGTTTTAATAATCATAAAAAATCCTGTATAGAGATCAATTTGTTCCTCCTATTACAGGAGAGAACCCAGTCCGCCAGGTGGGTAGAACGGTTTCCCAGTCACACAGCTGTTGGTGATAGAGCCAGGACTAAAACCCAGGTGTCCCTGCCAACATGGTGGTGTTTTATTGACTAACAGTTTTGAGGAACAGGTGTGGGCCGAGGACCTCAAATGACCTGAGGACCTTGATGTCGCCAACCCCATTTCTCAGGTGCAGAAGAACTGCCCCTTCCCCGAAAAATATGGAAAGGCTGCCTCCTTCGGATCCTGTCTTCTTTTGCCTGCTACCAACCTTACCAGTGATAGGCAGAGGCTTTCACGGAGTGACAGGTGACCATGAGCCCTAGATGTGCGTTCCCAGTGCTGACTCCCTCCTCTGGCCCCAGACAGTTGTCAGTGTGCACTCTGTGGAATGGAAGGGCAGCCATGTCTAGGGCCTGAGAAGGGCTTTGCTGCCTAGTGGGGACAGGGTGTGACCTGACTGCTACTCGGAAGCCAATACCTAGCAGAGTGGGAGCCAGTCTGTGAGGGGTGATCTGGGCTTGGGGATGCCAGGGAGGGCTCCACAGAGGCAGTGGCAGAGCTGAGTCCCACAAGACAAGGAAGCATTTATCAGGGCCAGCCAGAGGTCAGGATTTATCCACACACACACACCGAAACTGGTTGAAATATAGATGTCATTTTGAGGCCTGAATAAAGCTGCACAACAGAAAGATATAGCAGCTCTCAGGGTGCTTGGCCAGGCACCCCCTGCTCCTATACACCCTGGCATTTTTATTGGTGTCCCTGTACCCTAACTTTACCATTGATGTCTGCAGCCACCCACGCTGGGGCAGCTCCCTAGCAACATCAGATCTCTCATCTAATTTTATCCCAAGAAATGTAAGTTTAGGACAGAATATGCAGACACCTCCCTTGGGAAGGAGGCTGGAGGGCCCCAGAGAGCGCACCACAGAGAGGGACCCAGGACAACGTCAGGAGACTCCACAAAGGCCATGGGTCTGAGTGACAGCATGCTATGCCACCACCCAGCTGCTGCCTCTACCCAGCTGTGGGGAGGGTGACGCAGGTCTCTGGAATGGACACATTGTGTTGTTCTGCTTGGGTTCACAGTCATTTAACCAGGTCTGTGCCTTCAGAGCCCAAAGGACCAATGAGTCAGATCGCTGGGAACCCAGAGATGCAAATCCTGGGGTGTGTTCACCCCCACAGAGAGGGGCATTCACGGCAGCACTGAGGGGGTGGAGGAGAAAGTGCACGACTCTGACTCAGACCTGCAGGGTAGGTGGAAGCAGACTGGGCCCATTGCATGAGGTGACTCAGCCGTCCCTCCTAGGCCAGCAGGATCCTAGGCCTCGTTGTCCCTCAGCCTGTTCCTCGTGAGGCAGAGGATTTTCCCTGATGCTCTCAACACAAATGGATCTGTAGGTTCAGTGCCATCCCAAACAAGATCCTGGCAGGACTGGAAATGTCTGCTCTGCGAAGAGGCTCTGAAGACACGGGGAAGACGAGCTACAGGCCGGGAGACCACTTGCGAAAGACATTTCTGGTACAAGACACTATCCAAAATTCACAAAGAACTCTTCAAACTCAACAGTACAAAACACACCACCTGATTTAAAGATGTACAAAGATGTGCACAGAAATCTCATCAGAGCGGAAGTTCCAATGACAAGGAAGCCTATGAGATGTTGCCCCCACATCACCCATCACTGGCGGAATGCAAATTAAAACCACCTGGTAGGATGGCTGCAGAATGAGGGAAGGCTGTGCGGCTGCAGGAAGTCCTTCCACTCACCTGTGGTGGGAATGCCTGTGGCACAGTGGGCAAGATGCAACTGTCTTATAAGACTAAACGTGCCCTTCCCATGCGATCCAGCAGTCACACTCGGCTGCACTAGTTGTTGTATGTCCAGGGCATGTGAAAAGTTGCTCAGGAAATCCCTCATCCTCACCCACCAAGAGCCACCTCAGAGGAAGTCTCGAGGGCTGTATGAATGACCACGGCTCTGAGGAGGAAGTGGTGCCTTACATCAGGCCACCCTGACTGCAGACACTGGCCACTGACCTGACGGGGTCCGTGGTCCACACAGAGGAAAGGATCCAGGCCTCCAATCAGGGCCAGAAGTGTGACAAAGCTAGGCCACCATCCACTCTACAAGAGCTCCCAGCTGGAAGGCGCCACCACCACCCTGCCCCCTGTAGCTGGTGACCCCGCTCGCTCCTTCACCACCCCACACCGCACAGCACAGTCTCTGCCCACCCAGAGCAGCCGGGTGTCAGGGCCCTGCTCTGCCCACCTTCACGTCCCACTGGGAATGGTCAAAGGAACAGCTCGGAGGTCAGGGCCCGAGAGGAGCAGGGTTTGGGCTGAGGCCAGCAGCACACAGAAGGGCAGCGTTCCCTTCATGGCCCGGACACCAGGCCACCCAAGCGTGGTGCTCTGTCCCTCCTCTCCTCCCACCAGCCACACAGTGACAGCCATGGAGGAGCCCTGCACCCACCTTCCCAGGGCATCCTGCTGAGGACGCTCCCTGCTGCCTGGGACCCTCAGAACTGGGTCCTGCTGCTACCAGGCTCTCCCTCTGGGCACAGTGGGGCACCAGGGAGTTCTTCCCCTCTCCCCACAGACACCTGTGTTTCAGGTGAGCCAGAAAGAGGAGCAGAGGCTGAGAGCAGAGAGGATCCGAGGCCCAGGAGAGGGTGGCAAGGCTGTGCCCCACAAGCATGAGGAGGTCAGGGTGCTGCAGCTGGGGCATGGAGCAGAAGGTCCTGAGCTCCACGGAGCCCCACTGATCAGGACTGGACCTGTGTGGATCACATCTGATTGCAGCTGGGGTGCACAGGAAGCAAGCTGGGCTGGGCATCCACAGCTACCTTGCCAGGGCTTCTCACACTGCACAAGTCACAGGTGTGCAAACTGCCAAGGTGTCACCCAGAGGGTTTCAAGTACAGCTGTCTCACAGCTCCTACCCTCAGTTGTATCTCAAGTAGGAGCTGAGCTGAGGGGTGCATGAGCTACCTAGGGGATAGGAGCAGAGGGTGGAGCAGAGGGTGGTGTCCAGACAGGGACCCAGAACCTGGACTGGCGCCTGGGGCTCCTCTCCTGCTTCTCCCTCTTTCTGTCCTGTCTTCCAGGCCTGTGGGAGGGGAGATGTTCCGGAGAAATGAAACACACACACACACACACACACACACACACACACAGAATCACAGAATGATGAGCAAACCCACAGTTCTATTCCCAGAGCTGCTGGTTTATTCCTAGAGTCGCAGGTGTCACCTGACAGTCATCTCCAGCTTTTCAAACTGACGGTTCTGAATCTTTGACCCAACTGTCTTGCGCCCCAGCTTAAACACAGCAACACACGTCACTTGGGGTAAACAAAGCCTGGTGTAGCAGGAAAAAGATGTCAGTGAACTTTAGTAAATGGGGCCACATTGTGAGCTCTGGTATTAGTCTTCCTCCACAGCCTGACACAACCACTGGTCCTGGGGTGCTGGGCTCTGCGGGGCCCTCTGGGTCACCTTAAATTTAGCAGCTTCCTGGGCTCCTGTTTTTTAACACACAGTGGTTTAGCCACCCAATGGTTGCATTCCCACCAAGGGGGAGCACATGCTTAGGTTTACAGGGAATAAAACCAGAGTATATCCTGTATTCTAGTGAGGTTAATAGACACCCATTCTTCAAACTAAAGTGT